>NW_026712383.1:10677825-11260325 GCF_030504385.1 Musca domestica | reverse complement strand
TTATTGAGAAGTATTATGTAATTTGACGCCAGTCAGCGAAATCTGGAGATAAGGTGTCAAGAACCACTCACATTTCACAAGGTTGTAACGGCTAGCACTTAGTCCCATTTCGAGAACTCTTGACAACAAGTGAGTTGAACATAAATGTATTGATGCATCAAAACTAGGCGAAGATTTTTTTTTAATTTAGAAAACTCTGTTTTATATGGTGTGTCTAAACGAAGACATAAAGCGGTGATATAACATACGGGTGAGATAAAAAACTACAACAAAGTCAAAGTCACAATTTTTACATTTTTTATACCCTACAACACTATGTGTTGGGGGTATTATAAGTTTGATTGGGCCAAAAATTATGTAACACCTCGAAATATTGGTTTCCCACATAGGAAAGTATATATGGATCTTCCTATCTCGTCGAGCTGAGTCGATCTAGCTATGTATGTCCGTCCGTCCGTCTGTCCATGTTAATTTGTAATCACTCTACAGGTCGCAATTATGGCCCGATCTTCACGAAATTTAGAATGGAGGTCGGGCTAGAGACAGAATAGAACCTTATTACTTTTGGAGATGAAATGGACCAAAAACTGAAAAATTTCCTGATTTTGCAGTTGCTCTACAGGACGCACTTTTGGACCAATCAAATTTAGCATGGGGCTAGAGCTTCGGGCTGGGCACAAGCCTTCCAATTTTGGTGGTCATCGGGCAATATTTAGTGGGTGAAATAGACCAAAACATTTCTGTTCAAATTTCCATTAAACCGCGAATATTTTTAATCCCGGCGAAATCACAAATAGACAAACAGGTTAATCCTGACCGTTACTTAGATGCCGATGGTAAATATATCGGATATATAAGTTAACACCAGACATATTCAAATTCAACATTAGCAACCCAAAGAATTCATCAACCAAAGTATAAGCGTGTCATTTTGCTGACACTGCAGTTCCCACCGAAACACTGACAACAACATCCAACAGGCAGACAGCAACATTCCATCGCCAACACGAGCAGGTGTCCAGTATCATCTGGGTGCATGAATCCAAAGTATAAGTTAGGGTAGTTTTATTTCATTATTTACTTTGTAGTCCGGAACCTTAACCAATAAAGACGTGATTGCTTGCAGTAAGCAGCAATCACAAATTTTTAAAAAAATAAATAAATTAACATTGAATTAATTGGCGCCCGAGAGCAGGGACCTGTTTTTAAACAGGTACTCGAAACCCGAAGAAAGGATTTCCGACAAAAGTCAAGTCTTCAGGTGGCGCCCCAGTAACTTAATTGTGAAAAGGACGTAACGTTATGTTACAGCCCCTAAAGCCCGCGACGCGGATCACTAGATTACGGTAGTTTACAAATAAAAATTTTAAAAAAAAGTGAAAGTAAAATAAAAACATTGATACAAGAATTGTGAAAAATGAAAAACTATTAAAGAAAATAAAAAAACTCCTGAAAAATTAAAAAACAAAGTAAATTAAATTAAATAAAAAGTGAGAATTTAAAAAAAAAAAAATAAAAAAAAGTATCAAAATAAAGGAAATTAAAATGATAATTACAAAATGAAAACTTAAAAAAAAACTTGTGAAAACTTAAATGCAAAGTAAATTAAATGAAGTGAGAAATAAAAGAGAAACAATTGTGAGAAATTATAATAAAAAAAAAAGAGATAAAAAATAAAGCAATTTAAATAAGTTTGAATGAATATAAATAAAAATAAAGTTAAGACAGAAATAAAAATTTTAAAAAAAGTGAAAGTAAAATAAAAACATTGATACAAGAATTGTGAAAAATGAAAAACTATTAAAGAAAATAAAAAAAAACTCCTGAAAAATTAAAAAACAAAGTAAATTAAATTAAATAAAAAGTGAGAATTTAAAAAAAAAAAAATAATAAAAAAAAAAAGTATCAAAATAAAGGAAATTAAAATGATAATTACAAAATGAAAACTTAAAAAAAAAAAAAAAAAAAAACTTGTGAAAACTTAAATGCAAAGTAAATTAAATGAAGTGAGAAATAAAAGAGAAACAATTGTGAGAAATTAAAAAAAAAAAAAAAGAGATAAAAAATAAAGCAATTTAAATAAGTTTGAATGAATATAAATAAAAATAAAGTTAAGACAGAAATAAAAATTAAAATAAAAAAATTGTTTGAACAATATTAAATATTTTAACAATTTATAAATAAAAGTGAAAAAAATCGGACACAACAAAACTTTGAAAACTTTGAAAGGACTAAGAAAAACGATCATCTCATCTCATCTCATCTGTACTAGAAGGATGCTACTCCAGACTCTAATGATGCTGCTATTGTAAGAATAACTTTAAGAATTCAAATTAAGAACAAATTTAGTTCCTAACATTTTATAGTTATAGTTATTTGTTACCTATGAAATATTTTTTTTTGTTCCCAATACTGATAAATAACGTAACTTTGATAGCTCCACCTTTCCTTTTGATAAAGAGAAAAAATGTTAGAATCAGTGGATGATATTGCCGCAAAATTAAATAGAATTACGATAAATCCATCTTCAAATAACATGGAGACTCAAACAAGGGCAAACACCCTTACATCAGGTAGTTCAGCACTCACGGACAGACAAAGAAATGAAATCACACGAATGATTACAAACCTTTTGGCCGGACGAGACGAAACGTTTGACGATGGTAGTGACATACCGGTAGGAACAGTCTCCTCGAGACTGGAGGAACTGGACAAAGTTCCAGATATAGTGAAATCCTTGAGGGAATTTTCGGGAAAACCCGGAGAATTCAGCTCTTGGAGGAAATCAGTCGAAAGGGTGATTGATTTATACTCATCACTTCGTGGTACCGGGAAATACTACGCAATTTTGCATACAATTCGTACGAAAATTATAGGTGAGGCCGATACTGCTTTAGAATCCTATAGGACTCCATTGGATTGGGCCAAAATACGCAAATGTCTGATGGTGCACTACGCGGATAAACGAGATATAGGTACACTAGAGTACCAAATGAATGTTTTGTGTCAGGGGCACAGAGGTGTCACAGAGTTCTATCAGGACGTCTATCAAACACTATCTCTAATTTTGGATAAGGTTTCCTGCCTGGAATTGGACGACGGTAGTCTCAGAGCCATGACGAATACATATCGAGAGAAGGCACTTGATACCTTCATAAGAGGCCTGAACGGCGACCTTCCTAGGCTGCTCAGTGTCAAGGGTCCTACATCTCTACCAGAGGCTTTACATCTTTGTTTGAAGCTAGACAATATGGCATTTCGGAGAGATTATGCCCAGAAGGGAGGCCATAGACAGGAACCATTGAGGATGTCAACTGGTTCGAAATTTTACCCAGAATTGGCAAATATTCCGACTCATAGGCCTAGAGTATCCCCAGCTTTTCCATTTCCGAACAATTTGAATATGCAGAATCAGCGTCCTCAGTTTGGGGGACAACCATTTGCTCATCGTCCTCAGCAATTCTTTCAACGAAATCAGATGGGAGGACACCAAATCACTCGTCCTTATACGGGAACCCAGAATTTTCCTCAGAACCAATTTAGGCAATTTCCCTCACAATTTTACAATAACCAGAGTAAGCCAGAACCCATGGATATTGACAGGTCAATACAAGTAAGACCCCAACAGAACCAGAATTTTAAAAGACCTGCCCAGTTTTCGGTACAGACTCCTATGAATAAGATTCAGCGTAATTTTCATGTAAACGTGGATAATCAATACCCAGATATTGAGAACCAATCCCCAAATATCGACGATTACCGAGACAACAGTGACTATCAGCCAGTAGACGAAAATGACACAGGGAATTACGGACAACAGGATATAATACCGGACGATTACCAGGAACGTAACCCCGATGACATTCCAGCCAACTTCATAGATATGAATTTTTTAGATTAAACTGTTCCTCGTTGCCATACTTTCAAGTCAAAACGAGGGACGGGAAGACATTAGACTTTTTATTGGATACAGGAAGCAGTAAAAATTATATAAGACCAACTTTGGTCCTGAGACCCAAGTTGAATGACAATAGGTTTAGCGTAAAATCTGTAGGCGGCGATGTGGAAGTTTCACACCACACTCTTCTTAACATGTTCGGCGTCAATGACGTCCCACTAAAATTCTTCCTTCTACCTGGTTTGGTATTTTTCGACGGGATTTTGGGGAATGACAGCTTGAAGGAATTATCGGCAGTAATTCATACTTCCGAAGATTATTTCCAAGTAAGAGGTGGCAAGAAAATTGCCATTAGACAGAGAATATCCCAGAATGTTAATAGTCTGGAGCTGGAGGCTGATCATCTATCATTAAGTCAGAGGAGTTCTCTCAATAATATTGCAAGGCAGCACCGGAACCTGTTCTCAGATCCGGATGAGAGATTAACATACACCTCTGTTGTGGTTGGAGAAATCCGAACTGAAAACGAATCTCCAATCTATACGCGAAGTTATCCTTACCCATTGGCATTAAAAGATGTCGTGGAGGAAGAGATTCGTCGTCTCCTTCGGGATGGCATCATAAGACCATCCAGATCCCCGTACAACTCCCCTATTTGGGTAGTGCCCAAAAAGGAGGACAGTTCTGGTCGAAAAAAATATCGTTTGGTCGTTGACTTTAGAAAGCTCAACGCCGTCACCATACCGGATAAATATCCGATTCCCGAGGTGACGGAAGTCCTATCTAACCTAGGGGGGAATCAATATTTTACGGTCATTGATCTTAAAAGCGGTTTCCATCAAATACCCCTACGGGAGGAGGATAGACAGAAAACCGCATTCTCAATCAACAATGGCAAGTACGAGTTCACGAGACTGCCATTTGGCCTGAGGAACGCGCCAGCAATATTTCAGCGAACGCTGGACGATATACTCAGAGAATTGATTGGAAAAATCTGTTTTGTTTACATCGATGATATTATCATCTTTGGCAAGGACGAGAAGTCACACGCCGAGAACATAAAGAAAGTTTTCCAAACACTAGAGTCCGCTAATATGAAGATCCAGTTGGACAAGTGTTCATTCTTTAAACAAGAAGTGGAATTTTTGGGATTTATTGTGTCGAGGGATGGTATAAAAACCAACCCAAAGAAAGTGGAAGCCATTCTTAATTTCCCGATTCCTAAGACACTTAAGGAACTTCGTTCTTTCCTTGGCCTCTCGGGCTACTATCGAAGGTTCGTAAGGGGATATGCCGATGTAGCAAAGCCGCTAACATCGCTCCTCAGAGGGGAGGAAGGCAGAATTCCAAAGACAGCTTCCAGTCAAATTCCGGTGACATTAGATGTTTCCGCCGTAGAAGCTTTCAACGAGCTAAGAAATGCATTGGTTTCAAACGATGTGATACTTGCGTATCCAGATTTCAGAGAAGATTTTGACCTAACGACGGATGCCTCCAGTGTCGCTCTTGGAGCAGTGTTGAGTCAAAAGGGAAGACCAATTGCATTCATTTCAAGAACTCTGGATGAAACAGAGGAGCATTACGCCACAAATGAGAGGGAAATGTTGGCCATCATATGGGCCCTCACTACCTTGAGGAATTATCTATACGGATCGAAGAAAGTTATAATTTATACCGACCACCAACCCCTCACTTACGCCATTAGTAACAAAAATAGCAATGTGAAGATGAAACGCTGGAAATGTACTCTGGAGGAATATAATTACGAATTGCGGTACAAACCCGGAAGACAGAATGTCGTAGCAGATGCTCTGTCTAGAACGGTACAGAAGGACAATAATGCTATTACTCCGATTAATTCACTGACTCCCACACAGCATAGTGCGGAGAGCTCACCAGAGACCCTTATACCCAGTGTTGAGTCACCCATTAATGTTTTCAAGAATCAGCTTCTCATAAGTGTGGATGACACATCAACGTACCAGTTCAATGTTGTTTTCCCAAGCATCCACCGACACACAATTACTGAACCACATTATGACGAACGAAAACTTCAAACAATCTTGAAGAGGTATTTGAACCCGTCTGTAATTAACGGAATCAAGGCACCCGAACAAATAATGGGAAAAATTCAGAACATTTATCCACTCCATTTAAGCCAGTACAAATGCAGGTTTACTCAGAAGGTAGTAGAAGATATATTATCAGAAAATGACCAGGAAAGAATAATTATTGATACCCACAATAGAGCCCATAGGAACGACAGAGAGAACAAAACACAGATTTTGGAAAATTATTATTTTCCGGGGATGTCGGGAAAAATAAAGCGAATTATAAAACTGTGCACGACGTGTAAGAAAAACAAATACGAGAGACATCCCAATGAACCTTACCTTTGTGAGACGCCTATTCCAAATTACCCAGGTCATACTATTCATATTGATATATTCTCTACAGATAGGAAATTAGTTCTGACCTCCATTGACAAATTCTCAAAGTACGTTAAAGTGAAAATACTAGACGGAAGATCTACTGAGGCTATTAGAAGACCACTGAGGGAATTATTATTCTCTTACGGAGTTCCGAAGAATGTGGTAATGGACAACGAACCGTCTTTAAATTCCAGTTCGATATTATTCATGAGGAAGGACGAATTAGGAATAAATATTTTTACGACCCCA
Source organism: Musca domestica (assembly GCF_030504385.1). Taxonomy (NCBI): domain Eukaryota; kingdom Metazoa; phylum Arthropoda; class Insecta; order Diptera; family Muscidae; genus Musca; species Musca domestica. Next base: position 11,253,746 of record NW_026712383.1, on the reverse strand, counting down.
TCCTACAGGAGCGAGGCTAACGGACAGATAGAACGCTTTCATTCTACCCTCGCTGAGATAATGAGATGTTTGAAAAGTGATGGAACATCCAGGAATTTTGAGGAATTACTGGAGAGGGCTGTTAATGAATACAATCACTCGATTCACTCCACGGTGAATAGAAGACCTGTTGATTTGTATTTTGGACGCACAATTGACTTTTCTCCACAAGACATAGAGACTACCAGACGGAATATTGTTGACAAACTCAGACAGAAACAGGCCAACGACTTGACGTATCATAACAAAAAGAAACGACCAGTTAAGGATTATATTCCCGGACAATTAATTTATGTAAGCAACAACAAAAGGTTAGGAACGAAACTAAGCGACCGTTACAAAGAGGAAATAGTTAAGGAAAACCAAAATACCACCGTTTTGACCGAAAGCGGAAGGGTGATTCACAAAAGCCATATTAGAAATTAATAAAATCCTAAATTTTACAGATTGTTTCCTGGAAACACCCTGGCTGACTTCAGCATCCTCGACTACTCGAACGCAAGACTCATTTCAATTCATAATGGAATAGCAAGGAAACAGAACGGGACATTTAAAGTAATTCATTCAATAGATCTTGAACAGTATGAAAACCTCACTCGTGAAACCGAACACATTCTAGACAAATTCGTGAACCTAGACCATCCTCTCCGTCCATTTATGAAGCAACAATTAATTGACATCAATGGACTATTAGACCGTCTGATGCCGCACAGAGAGAAAAGATCGATAGACTTCATAGGAAGTGCTTGGAAGTGGATTGCAGGCAGTCCAGATAGTCATGATTTTCAGATCCTAGAACAGAAAATTGGCAATATTTTGGAAAATAACAATAGACAGCTGATAATAAACCAATTAATTTCGGAAAGAATAACAGAAATAACTAATAAAACGAATGAAATAATAAAAAGGGAAGGGTGGAACGATGAAGTAGTATTCAAAATCGAAAGAAAACTTAATTTTATTGAAAAAGAGTTACAAAACGTAGAGTTTGCAATACAGTGGGCTAAAGCTAATATCGTCAATTCATTTCTGCTTTCTAAAATCGAAATCGATCAAATAAACACTGTTTTTGAAAAATATAATATTCCTACTTATTCGATAGATGAACTATTAACTTTTGGATCCGTAAAAATTGTTACAAATAAACGAGAAATTTTGTACATCCTTAGTATCCTTGTAACTCAAGAAGAAGTTTGTAAAGTATATTTCATAAAACCTATAAAAACTGGAGATGTAATTGATAAAATTGAATACGAAAAAATTTTGGAATGTAATAAAGAATTATTTGGAATAAAAACAGAATGTAAAAGTAATTACGACATAACAATTTGTAATAGAGATAAGCTTATTTCATTAAGAGATGATAAGTGTATAACTAATTTGTTCAAAAGTAGAGTAGGGAAATGCACCCAAATAAACAACGAACACATACCAACAATTGAAGAGATCGGATCGGACTTGCTCTTGCTGAACCAATATCAAGGCGCTATCAGTGTAGACAACGAGCAGATTTTTTTAAACGGGACTTATCTCATCAAACATTTCAACGTCACTATAAGAATCGATGGCCACAGTTACAGTTCAAGAGGAATAAGTGCCAATAAACCTCTTCCCGCCTTTTTGCAACCAAAAGGTCCAAAAGACAAATTAGAAGAAGTAATATCATTGGAGCTGCTTAAACAGTTGAACGTAAAGAACATCGAACGAATACGATCTATGGAAACCAAAGGTACCTTAGCAGTCGGCATCGGTTGTGTTTCTGCAATAATCCTTACAACTATAACAATAATATCACTGAGAAGAAAATATGCAAAAAACTCCGAAAATAATAATCTGAAAATCGAAGATGCCCCAGGAGATGAAATAGAGATTGCGGAAGTAAATTTACCTACAACTTCGAAAGAAACTAAAACATCCAGCATTTACAATATTCATTCATTTTGAACAATCGGGACGATTGTATTTAAGAGGGGAGGAGTTAACACCAGACATATTCAAATTCAACATTAGCAACCCAAAGAATTCATCAACCAAAGTATAAGCGTGTCATTTTGCTGACACTGCAGTTCCCACCGAAACACTGACAACAACATCCAACAGGCAGACAGCAACATTCCATCGCCAACACGAGCAGGTGTCCAGTATCATCTGGGTGCATGAATCCAAAGTATAAGTTAGGGTAGTTTTATTTCATTATTTACTTTGTAGTCCGGAACCTTAACCAATAAAGACGTGATTGCTTGCAGTAAGCAGCAATCACAAATTTTTAAAAAAATAAATAAATTAACATTGAATTAATTTATATAGCGATATTCCTTTGTATATATGTATTTTATATATACAAAGGAAGGGGATGTTAGCTAGAACGCTTATATCTCAAGAATGGCTGGACCGATTTTGACAAATTTTGTCAATTCAGAATTCCCTATTGGCATAAGAGAATAAAATCTAAAAAAATCGCATAAAAAGATGCCAATAATGGTGTTTTTATAGATTTTGTAGTATAGTATAGACAATTTTTTATTTTTTCATAAATTTTATCGCATGCGATTTTTTCATTTTGACTAATAATATTGAAGTGTATATTTTGTAATATTTTTTCACCTTATTATATACAGTCTGCAATTATCGTCTGATTCTCACGAATATTTTCACAAGGGTAGGGTTAGGTTCAGAAGGGCTAAGCCTATTATTTCCAAAGATGTCCGCAATATGTTTAGGGGCTAAAATGGACCAAAAATAGAAAAAAATTTCCTGATTACACAATTGAAGCCAATCGACACGCCTGAGAGAGTTATGGACAGGGAATAATTCTAGCATTTTGGTTGGCCATTGGATTACATTTAGCTTTAAAGTGGACCACAACAAATAAGAGCACGACGGAGTGCGTAAATATTTGGCGAATGTCTGTGCTGAGGGTAATATCTGGGCAGTGCTCCGTGACATAATTTCAAAAGCGAAATATTCCAAAATGGATTTGGACATAAGGGGGCTTCTAACATTGTAGTGTTGTAGGGTATCACATGGTCGGCCCCGCACGACTATAGCCTTTGCTTACTTGTTTTTTTAATTTTATTAAATAAAAGGCAAAAACTGTATGAAATAACATCAAATTTTAGAGTAATTTTAGATTTGTTCGAATTGGTCACCTTTGACACGAATTATGACCTTTAAACGGCCAATGAAACCGTCACACGCTGCCCGAATGTTGCTCTGCGGTAATTTGGCCCATTCCTGGCGAAGAGCTTGCTTGAGGTGATCGCTGGAATGTCCAAGGTCTGCGGTCAAAATGTTTGCGTGCCCATGGCTTTAATACACTCTCCAGAATATTTTCGCGATAATATTCGGCATATATTCTAATGCCACGGTTGCCACGATTAATACGAGAGGAGGGCGACCATCGGTTGTTATGGCGGCATACACCATCACCATTGCCGGCGCTTGAGTTCTGGTGGCCAACCGAAGGTGCACATTTTCAGCTGACCTCTTTGGCAAGTAAACACGACCATTTTGTTCGTTTACTGAAACTGCTGGACAACGAATGTTTTCTCATCGGAAACACCAAATTCGGCAGTTCACCACTGTCGGCCAAGCGAAGCAACTCTTTAGCTCTTTTGAGTCTTTTTTCTTTCTGTTGCGGTGTAAGTTCTTGCACTTTTTTTACCCTCCACCATAGTATGGAGGGTATATTAAGTTTGTCACTCCGTTTGTAACACCTCGAAATATACATTTTAGACCCAAAGTATATATATTCTTGATCAGCATAAAATTCTATGTCGATTTAGCGATGTCCGTCTGTGGAAAACACTCTAGCTTCCGAACGAATTGAAGTCGATTGATAAAATTTTACTCAAATGTATGTTATGTCTGTAGGACTTTAGGTATTGAAAATGGGCCATGTGGGTCCACGTTTTGGTATAGCCCCCATGTAACGGTACCCCCGATATTCGTTATTTTGATGTTTTTTGCGACATTATTTACCGGAATTTTTTCAAATTTTGTATTTGATGTTCTTAATGGATACTACGGCCTATGCCAGAAAATTGTCTGTGCAGGTCCACGTTTTCGTATAGTACCCATAAAACTGTACCTCCCAATATTCGTTATTGTGATGATTTTTGCTACATTATAAACAGATTTTTTTCAAGTTTCGCATTTGAATATTGTAATGGCTTATGAAAAAAGTTACCTATGCAGGTCCATGTCGTCGTATAGACCCTAATATAGCAGCTAAATTCGGTATTTTTAAGATTTTAACAGAATTTTTAACGGAGTTTGTTGTTTTTGAGAATTGCCGAATTCGTTCCAAATGGCGGAGAGTATTCAAAGTTCGGCCCGGCCGAACTTACAGCTTTTTTACTTGTTGAAATTTCAATGGTTTTACCTTGAGCTCATTTTTCAATATTTGCCGAATGGAATATTGTGATATGTTGAGCTCACGAGCCATTTTTCGGACACCGCGACGCGGGTTTCGATCAAGTCGCTTCTTTACTTTTCGAATCATTTCTGCTAATGCTTTGGTTTTCATCCGTCCACTTCCTTGACGTCGGGCTACGCTTCCACCAGTATCACGGTAATGAGCGATGGTATGAGACACAAAAGATTTATTCACATTTAAATGCTGGAGTGCTCTGACGATAGCCACTTGTGGTTTTCCAGCCAAATAGAAAGAAATCACACTATCACGCTTGAATTCTTTTTTTCTGGAAAATTCTCACCAAAATGCTTTTGTACTCTTGTAAACAATATAATGAACTGTCAATGGAATAATTTTAACAGCTGTCGGGCGAGTGGCTTAGAAATGACAGCAGTCTGAAGTTGGTTGAAATTTGTGTGCCCTCCACCATACATAGTATGGAGGGTATATTAAGTCCGTCATTCCGTTTGTAACTCATCGAAATAATCATTATGGACCCCACAGGGAATATATATTCTTGATCATCATAAAATTCTATGTCGATTTAGCCCTGTCCGTCCGTCTGTTTTAATCACGCTACAGTCAAAACGGATTAAGATACGAAGCTAAAATTTTGCACAGATCTCTCTTTTGTCTGGCGGCAGGTCAAGTTCCAAGATGGGCTATAACGGTCCACCATATCGTATAGCCCCCATATAACGGTACCCCCGATATACGGTATTTTGATGATTTTAGCCACACTTTTCAAGGGAATTGTCTGAAATTCTACACAAGGAGTTCCTTGTGAGCACTTTACCCCCGACAGAGAATTCTCTATATAGGTCCACGATATCGTATAGCCCCCATATAACTGTACCCCCCGATATTCTGTATTTTGATGAATTTAGCCACATTTTTCAACGGAATTGGCTAAAAGGAATTCTTTGTGAGTACTTTACCCCTAGACATAGATTTGTCTATATGGGTCCACCCCATCACCCCATATATCAGCACCTTCCGATATTAGGTATTTTAAAGATTTTAACAGAATTTTTTTAAGAATTTTATTTTTTTTGAAAATTTCCAAATTCGTTCCAAATGGTGGTGGGTATTCAAAGTTAGGCCCGGCCGAACTTACTGCTTTGTAACTTGTTTGATTTCACTCTGTATTTTCTACTACCAACGACATCTATTGAATCAAAGCAACAATAAAATTACCCTTCCTAGCGTTTGAAAATTGTTAATGATAAGTTTTAAATTTTTTAAGGAAACCAGTAACAAAGTATTACTTGGTTTGCCGAACCTCATCTATTTGTTTGACCTTAGTGGCTTAATTGCGATTTTCAAATTTTATGAATTTAAAATTTATTAATTTCAAAAATGTTGGCCGTTTGTTGGAGGAATGGACTGATATATCCCATCTTCAGACTAGATATAATATAGAGCGGGAATATTGAGCTATGCAAAGTTTTTCACTTATTTCTTGAATTTAATGGGGGACTTACGAGAAGGAGTGGTCTAAAATTCTCCATTTTTGAACCTATCATAAGATAGTAATATTACGATGTTCGTGATAAAAGCACACTGTGCAACGTTGCAAAATGTTTTTTGGCAGATCTAACCATAAATCTCCTTTCCAGCTGTTGGCTGTTGATGCAATGCACCTTCAAACATTCAAACATACGCTAGATATGTGTCAATATGCATGTCCAACGACATGTTAACCTACATATGTACACATGCGGACGAAACTAAAATCCAAATACAATCTAACGAATGCAACTAACAAAAAAAGGTGGGAGAAAAAACCAAAAAAAAAAAAAAACAGAAAAAAACTTGTGACAACAGAACATTGTTGAAAATTTTCCACTTCTTCCTCTCTTGCCTCTTCTTTTTTTCAAGTTAACAAAAGTCTGTTAACTCTTGAAAAAAAACACACACACACAGAGAAGACGCTTCGTCGTCAATGGGAGGAGTAAAAATAGAAATGAAGGCTAGCCGAACAGGGGGCATGGAGGACATAAAGAAGTTACGGCTTAACAAAAGACTAGTGGATTTTCGAAAGAGTTGCCACAAAGCAACAACAACAACGACAACAAGTCCAGCCAAGTAGTCGGAAAATAAAGACTGACCATAAAATGACCCACTTAACGTACATATGTCCATTTGTTGGTGTTTGTGAGTGTATGTGCGTATGAGTATTAAAGATTTTCCGCTTTTCTTCATGCGGTGAGGTGTGTCTGTGTGCGTGTGTGTGTTGATGAGTTTAAGTTTGGTTGGTCGTTTTTTTCTGTGTTTAGCATTAAGTAGAAAATGTTGTAAAATATTTGGCTTAAATGCTTGTAAATGTCGTAGACCAATACAAAAAGGAAGCGAATGAAAACGAGACACAGCCCAGGGAATTAAAATGCTCTTTTTTATTACATGTGTATGTGTGACATACATGTGTTTTTTTCTAAACGAATTGAAAACGTAATAGGTTTTGTTGGCATCAGCCATTTGATGTCCCTACTTTATAGCTAATAAATAATAAATCTAATTCAAACACTTATTCTGAGAAAGAAGTATGGTTTTTCGAAAATTATAGCAATATTTCCGATATCCGGACTTTCTTTAGATCTCCACAGAAAGTGCTTCTTATAGGGGATCAAATATGAATTATTGCTGAAGTCCCTATAGATATACTCATAAATAAAAAATTGTGGTCTTTCTTATAGGGATACATGGATAACATTTCAATGCCATTTTCAGATTAACATTACAGAATTTTTAAGGAAGGTCGTCCTACATATCGCCAATAGTTGTTATAATAGGTGAAAGAGAGAAGATCTCATGAAGAGCTTGTAATGTTTTGACAAAACAGTATAAACTGACTAATAGGTTACAGAGTACTTGGTGGATGACCGCAGAATCGGGATAGTCACTGCAAGACCTTGGTCGTGACAATATCAGCTTCGGTAGGTGCATAACTTAAAATGTATTCTTGACATCCTTACTTAGAGTACTTATCCAGGTCTCTAATCCTTGAATCCCGGTGGTAACCTTAGCGTATCCTTGTAGATCCTGCTTGATTACTTATAAGTTTATCTTGCAACCGTATCCTAGAATATCCTTGTAGTCTGCTTGAGTACTTATTAAGACCTCATGCAACCGTACCCATGAATATCCTTGAAGTCTGCTTGAGTACTTATTAAGATCTCTTGCGACCATGTCTTTGAATATCCTGTAGTCTGCTTGACTACCTTATAAGATCTCTTGAAAGCGTAGCTTTGAATATCCTGATAGCATTGCAAAGTTCTCGTATTCATATCATAGCCTTGCAAATCCCCCCATAAATCATGCCTGAGTACTTATTAAGGTCTCTGACGTACAAATCTACCCGGTAGAATTGTTGCATCATCCCGGATTCCTTGATTCTTTGTCCCGACACCCAATTATTTATCCAGCTCTTGAGTCTGAAGAAACCTTGCAAATTCTTTGCTAGGCTAGAGTTAGCATAAGTAGAATAAGAAAATTATAAATCCAATTCCTGTTACATCTAACAATTAACGTACATGAACCGAAACAACTTCTTTTCTCCTTCGGTCTCAACAAATAAATTTCTGTACGAACCACTGGACTTCAACTAGCTACTCCAGCTCAAAGGGGAAATCCTGTCGTTACACAGTGTGAATGTCCTGACTCGCCCGCTAGGCTTATTGATCTGGAGGCTTTCTCTTATAACATTAGACCTCCCTCTGTAGATTGTGTACAGGGAGAGAAGAAAAAACTGCAACCAACTTCAGACTGCTGTCGTTTCTTAGCCACTCGTCCTACAGCTGTTAAAATTATTCCATTGAAAGCTCACTATATGGTTTACAAGCGTACAAACGCATTTTAGTGAGAATTTTCCAGAAAAAAAGTTATTCGTGATGGAATTCAAGCGTGATGTCTTTATATTTGGCTGGAAAACCACAAGTGGCTGTCGTTAGAACACTCCAGCATTTAAATGTGAATAAATCTTTTGTGTCTCGTACCATCGCTCGTTACCGTGATGTTGGTAGCGTAGCCCGACTTCAAGGAAGAGGACGGAAGAAAACAGCAACATCAGCACAAAAGGTTCGAAAAGTAAAGAAGCGACTTGATCGAAACCCGCATCGCAGTGGCCGAAAAATGAACGGTGAGCTGAAAATATCACAATAATCCATTCGACAAATATTGAAAAATAAGCTCGGGGTAAAGCCATTGAAATTCCAAAAAGTGCAAGAACTTACACCGCAACAGAAAGAAAATAGACTCAAAACAGCTAAAGAGTTGCTTCGCTTTGCCGAAAGTGGTGAACTGCCGAATTTTGTTTTCTCCGATGAGAAATCATTCGTTGTCCAGTAGTTTGTAAAAGACAAAATGATCGTGTTTACTTACCAAAGAGGTCAGCTGAAAATGTGCACCTTTTGTTGGCCACCAGAACTCACGGGACGCCATAACAGCCCATGGTCGCTCTCCACTGGTATTAATCGACCGTGGCATCAGAATAAATGTCAATCAAATCAAAGTCTATGGCACGCAAACATGTTGGCCGCAGATCTTGGACATTCCAACAGGACTCATTACCATGGCACTCAGCACGCGCCACCCAAATATGGTTACAAAATGAGGTTCCTCGCTTCATTTCCAGGGCACAATGGCCATCAAAATCTCCGGATACCAATCCGTTGAACTATTATATCTGGAGTATTTTGGAAAGCAAGGTTGGCACTAAAAAATACTAAAGTGTCGATCACCTCAAGTAAGCACTTCGCTGGAAATGGGCCAAAATACCGCAGAGCAATATTCGGGCAGCGTGTTGCCCATAATTTGTGCCAAAGGTGACCAATTCGAACAAATTTAAATTTATTCTAAAATTTGATGCTATTTCCGACACTTTTTGCTTTCATTCAATAAAATTAAAAAAAATTAATAAATAAAAACCAGTAAAGAAAGTCTTAACTTTGGGCGGGACCGACTTTATGATACCCTACACCACTTTGCTAATTTAATAGAGCTCCGAACAACAATTAAAAGTTTTTATGGGAGAATTCAATCATACACGCTATAATCATAGTTATAATTTTAAGTTCAAAGGACTAAATATGCCGAAGCATTTGTATCTTTTAAATTCGGACATGTATTGCCCATTTGGTGCATAATTAATTTAAAATCGGATAAAGCTGTTTTCTGGGAGTTATATCCAAATCTAAACCGATCTCGAAAAATATTTAACAAATGTATTTCTGAGCTGTATTGGCTATATTTCCTCAAATATTATTGTTACAGAGTGCATATTACGGCTGCGGAGGACAAAAATAACAAATCGGATGACAAATATATATATGGGAGCTATAGCTATATCTGAACCGATTTCGATTAAATTTGGCACACTTATTTTCAGGCCTAATTTGATTGTATGTGCAAAATTTCCATACTATTCGGGCTGATATTACACGTTTGGTGCACAAAAAAAGGCAAATCGGACGAAGATATATATGGGAGCTATATCTAATTTTTTACCGATTATCTCCAATTTCAATAGGGTTCGTCCTTGGGCCAAACAAATGATTTGTGCAAAATTTCATCTGGATAGGGCAATAAATGCGAACTGTACAAATTTACAAAAATACATGGACAGACGGACGAACAGATGGACGGACGGACGGACATGCATAAATCGACTCAGAATGTGATTCTATGCAGATCATCAAAAGGAACTATGGGTCTATGTCGTTTCCTTTTGCCTGTTACAAACAAATGCACAAAGACATAATACCCTGACCACCTTGTGGTGTAGATTATAATTATGGCGTTTGACTTTGTTGTAGTTTTTATACCCTCCACCATAGTATGGAGAGTATATAAGGTTTGTCATTCCGTTTGTAACACCTCGAAATATACATTTTAGACCCCACAAAGTATATATATTTTTGATCAACATAAAATTCTATGTCGATTTAGCAATGTCCGTCCGTCTGTCCGTCTATCCGTCTGTGGAAATCACTCTAGCTTCAGAACGAAATGAAGTAGGTTGATAAAATTTTACTCAAATGCACATTATGTCTGCAGGACTTTTGGTATATGGGCCATGTAGGTCCACGTTTGGGTATAGCCCATATATAACGGTACCTCCCGATTATTTACCGGATTATTATTTTATTTTTTACCAGAATTGTTTAAAAATTAGCATTTAAAGTTCGTAATAGATACGGCTTAAGACAGAAAATTAGCCATGTGGGTCCACGTCTTCGTATAGCCCCCATACAACGGCACCTCCCGATATTGGGTATTTTGATAATTTAGGGACATTATTTACCGCAACTATTTCAAATTTAGTATTTGAAGTTCGTAATGAATACTACAGTCTATGACAGAAAGTTGTCTGTGCAGGTCCACGTCTTCGAATAGCCCCCATGTAACGGTCCCTCCCGATATTGGGTATTTTGATGATTTAGGGACATTATTTACCGCAACTATTTCAAATTTAATATTTGAAGTTCGTTATGAATACTACAGCCTATGACAGAAAGTTGTCTGTGCAGGTCCACGTCTTTGTATAGCCCCCATATAACGGTACCTCCCGATATTGGGTATTTTGATGATTTAGGGACATTATTTACCGCAACTATTTCAAATTTGGTATTTGAATTTAGTAATAAATACTACAGTCTATGACAGGAGTTTGTCTGTGCAGGTCCACGTCTTCGAATAGGGCCCATATAACAGTACCTCCCGATATTGGGTTTGATGATTTTATAGACATTATTTACCGGAATTGTATCAAATTTCGCATTTGAAATTCGTATGACAGAAAATTGTCTGTGCAAGTCCACGTCTTCGAATAGCCCCCATATAACGGTACCTCCAGATATTCGGTATTTTGATGATTTTAGGGACATTATTTACCGGAATTATTTCACATTTTGTATTTGAAGTTCGTAATGGATACTGCAACCTTTGCCAGAAAATTATCTGTGCAGTTCCACGTTTTATAACCCCCATGATACCTCCCTATATTCGGTATTTTGATGATGATAGCTACATTATAAACAGATTTTTTTCTCAAGTTTCGCATTTGGATATCGTTGTCGTACAGATGACTACATTCGGTATTTTTAAGATTTTAACAACATTTTTAACGGATTTTATTTTTTGAAATTTTCCAAATTTGTACCAAATGGTGGAGGGTATTCAAAGTTCGGCCCGGCTGAAATTACAGCTTTTTAAATTGTTTTATCTCACCATGTATATATGGGAGCCATAGCTACATCTGATCCGATTTTCACCAAATTTGATGTACTTGCTTCTAGAATAAATTCGGTCGGATGTGCCAAAATGCAGGTCATTTGGACTGATATTGGTCATTTGGCGCACAATTAACCCGAAATCGGTTGAAAATATGGGAGCTGTATCCTTGGGTCAAACAAATTATGTTTGGAAAATTTTATCTTAATCCGACCTGGATTTTGTTCCCAAAAATACATGTACAGACGGACTGACATGCATAAATCGACTTAGAAAGTGGTTATCGCTTCCTTCTCCACGTTACAAACAAATAGCTTAAATCATCGGCTGGCTTCTTTGTAAAAGAGCAAAGAAGTTTTATGTTGACTTAATTCAATTTTGGTCCAAAATTTACGCTCTTTTCTCATTTAAGAAGAGAAGCCATCCGATGACTTAAGCCATTGATCAACAGATCTTTCTTTACTTGCGCCCATGGCACCTTAGATAAAAATATTCTTTAAAAAATCCACTTTTCTTGGACTAAAGGGGCTTGAAAAAATATTCTTTAAAAAATCCAATTTTTTTTTTAGACTAAAGGTCCTTGAAGAAATATTCTTTAAAAAATCCACTTTTCTTGGACTAAAGGTGCTTGAAAAAATATTCTTTAAAAAATCCACTTTTCTTGGACTAAAGGTCCTTGTAAAAATATTCTTTAAAAAATCCACTTTTCTTGGACTAAAGGTCCTTGAAAAAATATTCTTTAAAAAATCCACATTTCTTAGACTAAAGGTCCTTGAAAAAATATTCTTTAAAAAATCCACTTTTCTTGGACTAAAGGTCCTTGAAAAAATATTCTTTAAAAAATCCACTTTTCTTGGACTAAAGGTCCTTGAAAAAATATTCTTTAAAAAATCCACTTTTCTTAGACTAAAGGTCCTTGAAAAAATATTATTTAAAAAATCCACTTTTCTTGGACTAAAGGTCCTTGAAAAAATATTCTTTAAAAAATCCACTTTTCTTGGACTAAAGGTCCTTGAAAAAATTCTTTAAAAAATCCACGTTTCTTGGACTAATGATCCTTGAAAAAAATTCTTTAAAAAATCCACGTTTCTTGGACTAATGGTCCTTGAAAAAATATTCTTTAAAAAATCCACGTTTCTTGGACTAAAGGTCCTTGAAAAAATATTCTTTAAAAAATCCACGATTCTTGGACTAAAGGTCCTTGAAAAAATATTCTTTAAAAATCCACGTTTCTTGGACTAAAGGTCCTTGAAAAAATATTCTTTAAAAATCCACGTTTCTTGGACTAAAGGTCCTTGAAAAAATATTCTTTAAAAAATCCACGTTTCTTGGACTAAAGGTCCTTGAAAAAATATTCTTTAAAAAATCCACGTTTCTTGGACTAAAGGTCCTTGAAAAAATATTCTTTAAAAAATCCACGTTTCTTGGAATAAAAGTCCTTGAAAAAATATTCTTTAAAAAATCCACGCTTCTTGGTCTTTTGGTCCTTGAAAAAATATTCTTTAAAAAATCCACGTTTTTTGGTCTTTTGGTCCTTGAAAAAATATTCTTTAAAAAATCCACGCTTCTTGGTCTTTTGGTCCTTGAAAAAATATTCTTTAAAAAATCCACGTTTTTTGATCTTTTGGTCCTTGAAAAAATATTCTTTAAAAAATCCACGCTTCTTGGTCTTTTGGTCCTTGAAAAAATATTCTTTAAAAAATCCACGTTTTTTGGTCTTTTGGTCCTTGAAAAAATATTCTTTAAAAAATCCACGCTTCTTGGTCTTTTGGTCCTTGAAAAAATATTCTTTAAAAAATCCACGTTTTTTGGTTTTTTGGTCCTTGAAAAAATATTCTTTAAAAAATCCACGTTTCTTGGACTAAAGGTCCTTGAAAAAATATTTTTTAAAAATCCACGTTTCTTGGACTAAAGGTCCTTGAAAAAATATTTTTTAAAAAATCCACGTTTCTTGATCTTTTGGTCCTTGAAAAAATATTATTTAAAAAATCCACGTTTCTTGATCTTTTGGTCCTTGAAAAAATATTCTTTAAAAAATCCACGTTTCTTGATCTTTTGGTCCTTGAAAAAATATTATTTAAAAAATCCACGTTTCTTGGTCTTTTGGTCCTTGAAAAAATATTCTTTAAAAAATCCACGTTTTTTTGGTCTTTTGGTCCTTGAAAAAATATTCTTTAAAAAATCCACGTTTTTTTGGTCTTTTGGTCCTTGAAAAAATATTCTTTAAAAAATCCACGCTTCTTGGTCTTTTGGTCCTTGAAAAAATATTCTTTAAAAAATCCACGTTTTTTGGTCTTTTGGTCCTTGAAAAAATATTCTTTAAAAAATCCACGTTTCTTGGACTAAAGGTCCTTGAAAAAATATTTTTTAAAAAATCCACGTTTCTTGGACTAAAGGTCCTTGAAAAAATATTTTTTAAAAAATCCACGTTTCTTGATCTTTTGGTCCTTGAAAAAATATTATTTAAAAAATCCACGTTTCTTGATCTTTTGGTCCTTGAAAAAATATTCTTTAAAAAATCCACGTTTCTTGATCTTTTGGTCCTTGAAAAAATATTATTTAAAAAATCCACGTTTCTTGGACTAATGGTCCTTGAAAAAATATTCTTTAAAAAATTCACGTTTCTTGGACTAAAGGTCCTTGGCTGATATCTTCAACATATACTATACCTTGGACATATATGATGGGCCCTGATCGCGTACCGTACCTATATCTCCGATGAATAAATGAAATAACAAAACAGCAAATAAATAGCGAAACAAATACAAAAAAAAAAAAAAAAATGATAAATTACATTCAGTTAAAAGCACAATCGTATTATGCGGATGAAGATATTACAGTTTAATGTAATGTCGTCTTGGAGGGTTTTGAGTCTCGAACAAACACACATACACATACAATAATATCCATGAATATTTGTTGGTTGCATGAATGTTTGTGGGTATGTATGTGTGTGTGTGGCTATGAATGAAATTACATTTCGATTTGTAGACAAGATGGGGATAGAGCACCTCAAAAATATTTGATGAAGCAATAGTAAGTGGAGGAGCGTGCGGGGAGAGGGTGTTGTTGGGCAATGGTCGTGACAACTCTGAGGTTAGAGTACCAAGAACAGCTATGACGACGACAACGACGATACTTGGCAACCGAGACATTTCATGCTAACTCAATATGCAACCTCGAATAGACAGTCGCAAATAGAAATAGAGACAGAGAGAGAGAGGGGCAGACAGTCAAACATTTGAAAGTAATGTGAATAGAAAATTCACAATGATGAAGAAGTGGAGGACGACAACAGCGACGAGGAATAACAAAAATCGATTTTACAGCTCCAACAACGAAACAATGCTTTTTCGAGGCAAGTAAGTGAGGAGTATAAATAGGAGGGTGGCGTGGAATGCCAGCTAACAAATACCTTAGCACCCACTCAACCACCTACCACACAATCATATTTGTCTAACTTAACGAGGGTATTCGTATTTGTCGGGTATTTGTTGTTGGTGGTGTTGTTCCCGCTACTACTGTCGAGTAGTTAGGGTGTGTACCAAGAGTAGAAAAAAAAACGGAACGAAGTAAAAAAGCTATTGAAGTAAAACCAATAAAAATTCAAGGATTTGTTAGCCAAATAATGGAGAGCAGAGGCAAGCCAACAACCACTACTGAGAGAACTATCATCAACAATAACAACAATGAATTGTGTCATAATGTATCGTTTTTTTTTTTCGTTTCGTTTCGTTTGGTTTCGTTTGTTTGACAATGAAATGACAGTGTAAACGATAATCAATTGGATTGGTTCATGACTAAAAATTCCCACTTAACTAAGCTACATATTGATGGATGATGGCTCAGAGAACGTTGTTGTAACAATAGTTGTTGTAAAAAATACTTGGCAAATTGAAGAGCTATTCGAATAGATAGCATTTCTATGACATTCAAAGATAACCGAAGACTAAGCAATTGAGAATTTTGTCTGGATCCATATTTTATCAAATTCTTGAAATGTATATATTGGACACACTTCCGTAATTAGTTGAAGTACTCTAAACTGGATCGGGATTCTAGCAACAGCTGTTGTCGAAGTAGTCATTACTTGGGCCACTTGTAAATATCTCTCTTATGCCAAGTTCACATGGTACTTGATTCATTATCTATTCGACCCTTAATTATGAAATAGGGCTGTATGGCTACTTTTCCAGCAAGAATGTGCAATTTATCAGTAAAAGAATTGTCAAAATTTCTCTCGCGAATCATTCCTTCTTTCAGAACATTTTTTTTTTGTAAACAGTCTATTTTATGGTAACATATCTAATACCAACACATAATTTTATTATATCGTTGCTCGACACTTAATTAAGAAACAAAACAAGTTAAAAAGCAGTAAGTTCGGCCGGGCCGAACTTTGAATACCCTCCACCATTGGAACGAATTTGAAAATTTTCAAAAGAAGTCCTTAAAAGATTCTGTTAAAATTTTAAAAATACCGAATATAGCCGTTATATTGGGGTCTATACGACGTGGACCTACATAGGTCTTGTTTGTCTTAAGCCATTACCACATTCAAATTCGAAACTTGAAATAAACGGTGAATAATGTAGCTAAAATCATTAAAATATCTTATATAGGGAGGTACCGTTATATCGGAGCTGTGCGAAGACCCGGACCAGCATTTACAATTTTCTGTCACAGGCTATAGCATCCATTACGAACATCAAATACGACATCTCAAAAAATTTCGGTGGGTATTGTACCTACCGAATATAGGGAGGTACTGATATATGGGGCCTATACGAAGACCTGCACCTGCATAGACAATTTTCTGTCACAGACTGTAGTTTCCATTACAAACTCTAAATACGTAATTTGAAACAATTCCGTTAAATAATGACGCTAATATCATCAAAATACCGAATTTTGGGAGGTACCGTTATATGGGGACTATACGAAGACTTGGACCTGCACAGACAATTTTCTGTCATAGGCTGTAGTATTCACTACGAATCTCAAATACCAATTTTGAAACAATTCCGATGAATAATATCGCTAAAATCATCAAAATACCGAATATCGGGAGGTACCGTTATATGGGGGCTATACGAAGACTTGGACCTGCACAGACAATTTTCTGTCATAGGCTGTAGTTTCCATTACAAACGCTAAATACGTAATTTGAAACAATTCGGTTAAATAATGACGCTAAAATCATCAAAATACCGAATTTTGGAAGGTACCGTTATATGGGGGCTATACGAAGACTTGGACCTGCACAGACAATTTTCTGTCATAGGCTGTAGTATCCACTACGAATCTCAAATACCAATTTTGAAACAATTCCGATGAATAATGTCGCTAAAACCATCAAAATACCGAATATCGGGAGGTACCGTTGTATGGGGGCTATACGAAGACGTGGACCTGCACAGATAATTTTCTGTCATAGGCTGTAGTATTCATTACGAATCTCAAATACCAAAGTTGAAACAATTCCGGTGAATAATGACGCTAAAATCATCAAAATACCGAATATCGGGAGGTACCGTTATATGGGGGCTATACGAAGACTTGGACCTGCACAGACAATTTTCTGTCATAGGCTGCAGTATCCATTTCGAACTTCAAATACCAAATTTGAAACAATTCCGGCGAATAATGTCGCTAAAATCATCAAAATACCGAATTTTAGGAGGTACCGTTATATGGGGGCTATACGAAGACGTGAACCTGCACAGACAATTTTTTGTCATAGGCTGTAGTATCCACTACGAATCTCAAATACCAATTTTGAAACAATTCCGGTGAATAATGTCGCTAAATCATTAAAATACCGAATATCGGGAGGTACCGTTATATGGGGGCTATACGAAGACGTGGACCTGCACAGATAATTTTCTGTCATAGGCTGTAGTATCCATTTCGAACTTCAAATACCAAATTTGAAACAATTCCGGCGAATAATGTCGCTAAAATCATCAAAATACCGAATTTTGGAAGGTACCGTTATATGGGGGCTATACGAAGACTTGGACCTGCACAGACAATTTTCTGTCATAGGCTGTAGTATCCACTACGAATCTCAAATACCAATTTTGAAACAATTCCGATGAATAATGTCGCTAAAACCATCAAAATACCGAATATCGGGAGGTACCGTTGTATGGGGGCTATACGAAGACGTGGACCTGCACAGATAATTTTCTGTCATAGGCTGTAGTATTCATTACGAATCTCAAATACCAAAGTTGAAACAATTCCGGTGAATAATGACGCTAAAATCATCAAAATACCGAATATCGGGAGGTACCGTTATATGGGGGCTATACGAAGACTTGGACCTGCACAGACAATTTTCTGTCATAGGCTGCAGTATCCATTTCGAACTTCAAATACCAAATTTGAAACAATTCCGGCGAATAATGTCGCTAAAATCATCAAAATACCGAATTTTAGGAGGTACCGTTATATGGGGGCTATACGAAGACGTGAACCTGCACAGACAATTTTTTGTCATAGGCTGTAGTATCCACTACGAATCTCAAATACCAATTTTGAAACAATTCCGGTGAATAATGTCGCTAAATCATTAAAATACCGAATATCGGGAGGTACCGTTATATGGGGGCTATACGAAGACGTGGACCTGCACAGATAATTTTCTGTCATAGGCTGTAGTATCCATTTCGAACTTCAAATACCAAATTTGAAACAATTCCGGCGAATAATGTCGCTAAAATCATCAAAATACCGAATATCGGGAGGTACCATTATATGGGGGCTATACGAAGACTTGGACCTGCACAGATAATTTTCTGTCATAGGCTGTAGTATTCATTACGAATCCCAAATACCAAAGTTGAAACAATTTCGGTGAATAATGACGCTAAAATCATCAAAATTCCGAATATCGGAAGGTACCGTTATATGGGGGCCATATGAAAACGTGGACCTACATGGCCCATTTACGAACTTAACCTGCTTACTGGAAAAATAAACACGTGTGCAAAATTTTAGCCTTCTATCTCAATTCATTGGAAAGATAGCGTGGTTACAACAGATAGACGGACAGACAGACAGACGGACCTGGCTAAATCGGCTTAGAATTTTAAGCTGATCAAGAATATATATACTTTATTGGGTCTGACATAAGTATTTCGAGGAGTTACAAACGGAATGACAAAGTTAATATACCCTCCATAGTACGGTGGAGGGTATAAAATAAAATCCAGGAGATTATGAAAGAGGAGCTAAAAAGGGAAGACAAATGTATCGGCGTTTTGAGTTCAAGTTCCAAAATAAAGGGGCAAGTTCCCCCCTCTCCCATAGTTTTTAAATTTTTGGATTAAGAATCCAAATCCTTTCTTGAAATTATCCTTTTTGAAATTATAGTTAAAAACTTTCTTTAGCCGGGATCGTAGGAAGTCAATATATTCTACATAATTATTTCCCATACAAAAATCGTCGAAAATACGAATCGAAATAACGAATTTAGTCCCTAGGTTTCTTTGGACCAAATCCGTTTCCGGACATTTGGAGTTGATCTAGCGATGATTTCTACTGACATTCTTTCCATTCTTTCGGAACCTACTCCACAGAGGGTCAAAAATTTTTATAATCCTAATAGAAGCCAACAGATATTTAAATAATCGAAAATTGACTGAGGGTATACATCTGTCGTATAACCCGACCGTAATGTACGAAAGGTACAAAATGGTACTTCGAATTATGGTCGATATTGGTGGAAATTAATGCGTTTTGCGTATGAAAAGTACCAATTGGTACTTTATAAATAAAAGAGTAGTTAATCTTGAAATTTGGCGTGTGATAAGACTGGGTTCTTGGAACTTCGCTCTAAGAGCGAACAAAATTACTAAAAATTGAATACTAGAAGCTAGAATTCTGAAATTTAGAATTGGAGTCACTGATGGAGTGCAGAATAGATGTTCCAACGGATACTTGTTTCGAACTTTAATTTTACGAAAATTTCTAAAATGGTACTAAACTTTTAAAATGGTACCATTTGGTATTACGAGAAAAAATAAAGCAAAAAACTTGAAATTTCGTGTGAGATTCAGGGTTGGAAAGTAAGTTTGATACATTAGGGTGGTTTTCGAAACTCGTACTAAATGTGCGAACTGTACAAAATGGTACTAAATTTGGAATAGTTTGGTTTAGGGTGAAGCTGGAATTTTAAAATTGTTTATTGAAGAGGTAGATTTGGGAATGTGTATATGTGTGCAAGTGCACGAAACCTACTAAATAGTACTATATTAAGTATAATTTAGTATTGAGTGAACAACAAGTAGTGCTTGAAATCTGAAATTTAATACATATGAATGTGATTTTGGAAATGAGTAATATAATTGTACCGAAAGTACTAAATTTGGTATTGGGTAAAGAGATGGGGCTGAAATAGTAAAATATTGAGATGGATTTAAAAATGTGTACTATAATTGTACGATAAGTACTAAGTTGTACTAAATTTGGTATTGGGTGAAGAGATAAGGCTGGGGTCCTAAAATTCGATATTGAGGTCTCTGTTGGTATCTGGAATTGAAATTTGAAGGTAGTTTTGGAAATGTGTACCCAATTGTTCGAAAACTACTAAATATAACTAAATTTGGTGAAGGAAAAGAGCTGATGTCCTGAAGTTTGTTATAGAGTTTAAGATATGGAGGTGGTTTTGGAAATGTGGTATTGGGATACTATATTGTAAGGGATAGAACTCGAATCCCGGCATCTAGAGTTTACTTATGGTGACGTTGAAATAGTTTTAGACAGAAAATTGGATGTGATTTTACCTCCTCGGCAAACTTCAAAACAAAAGATTTTGGTGTGGGCCGCCATAACAGCCGATGGTCGCGTGTATTTAAGCCTTGGGCAAGCAAACATTTTGGCCGCAGACCTTGGACATTCCAACAGGACTCAGCACCATCGAATTGAGCACGCGCCACCCAAGAATGGTTACAAAATAAGGTTCCTCGCTTCATTTCCAGCGCACAGTGGCCACCAAAATCTCCGGATACCAATCCGTTGGACTATTGTGTCTGAAGTATTTTGGAAAGCAAGGTTGGCAGTAAAAAACACCAAAGTGGCGATCACCTCAAGCAAGCTCTTCGCCAGGAATGGGCCAGAATATTGCAGAACAACATTCGGGCAGCGTGTGACGGTTTCATTGGCCGTTTTAAGGCCGTAATTTGTGCCAAAGGTGACCAATTCGAACAAATCTGAAATTATTCTAAAATTTGATGCTATTTCCTACATTTTTGCTTTCATTCAAAAAAATTAAAAAAATATGAAAACTATGGCGTTTGACTTTGTTGCAGTTCTTTTATTTCACCCTGTATGTTCAACCGATTTCAGGTTAATTGTGCCCTAAATGGTCATTATCAGTCCAAATGACCTGAATTTTGGTAGATCGACTCAGATTTGGATATAGCTCCCATATATCCTTAAACCAATTTCAGATTTATTGTACAAATAATTCATTTTGTGGAACTCGGGTCCGCTATATATTTTTATACCCACTACCATAGTATGGAGGGCATATTACGTTTGTCATTCCGTTTGTAACACCTCGAAATATACATTTTAGACCCCACAAAGTATATATATTCTTGATCAACATTAAATTCTATATCGATTCTGATACCTATGTCCCCCATCTGTGGAAAACACTCTAGCTTCCGAACGAAATGAAGTAGATAAGTAGATGAAGTAGATAAAATTTACTTAAATGTATAAAATGGGCCATGTAGGTCCACGTTTTGGAATAGCCCCCGTATTACGATACCTCCCGATATTGGGTATTTTGATGATTTTAGCGACATAATTCACCGGAATTTTTTCAAATTTGGTATTTGAAGTTCGAAATGGATGCTACAACATATGACAGAAAATTGTCTGTGTAGGTTCAAGTCTTGGTATAGCCCCCATATAACGATACATCCCGATATTCGGTATTTTGATGATTTTAGCGACATTATTCACCGAAATTGTTTCAAATTTCGCCTTTGAAGTTCGTAATGGAGAAAAGGCAGAAAATTCTCTGTGCAGGTCCAAGTCTTTGTATAGCCCCGATATAACTGTACCTCCCGATATTCAGTATTTTGATTATTTTAGCGACATTATTTACCGATTTTTTTTAAGTTTCGCATTTGAACATTGTAAAGACTTATGACAAAAGTTACCTATGCAGGTCCATGTCGTCGTGTAGTCCCTAATATGACGGCTACATTTGGTATTTTTAAGATTTTAACAGAATTTTTAACGGATTTTGTTTTTTTTTTTTTGAAAATTGCCAAATTCGTTCCAAATGGTGGAGAATATTCAAAGTCCCGGCCGAACTTACAGCTTTTTTACTTGTTTTAATATAATCCTTCTCAAAGTGATATCATGCACTATGTAGCGATTTGATTTGGTATAAAAGTTTAAAATATCTCCGGCAAATTTAGTGAAAAATCGATTCAGTATTGGATATGCCTCCCATATATTAGTATCCTCAGAAACCCAAATATAACTGCTCTAAAGCCAAATGTTTGGCCTGTTCCAGAACTGCAAGAGTGTAAAAGTTTTTACTACGATAACCGATTTTCCCTTTATAATATCGAGAAAAATCGCGAAACTAGTGGATTCTTGCAGGTTCTGAAACAGATCAATTGATAGCAGATATGATCTACTTCAAATACATTATTTTATTGTGGGAGCTCTATTAAATACGCATAGTGGTGTAGGGTATCATATAGTCGGTCCCGCCCGACTTCTGACGTTTCGTTACTATATGCGTTGAATATTCTGAATTTAATGGGAAAAATACAATAAACGATCTCTCTTTTCCGAACTCTGTCTACAACCTGACTCCTTCCACTCATAGTTTCATTGGGATTTATAAAGCTGGATCCCTATTCCCCCTCCAGTACAAATTTTGCAAAGCCAGCCAATTTGACTCTCTCCAACCTCAATGTCCTTTCATGCTAACTTGACCTCAAACAGACATTAGTTAATATACATAATCACCTTTAATTCGAATTCAAATGGAAATTTTCACACATTTCCCCCGAGTGTGAAATCACACAATAATACAAACATAAACCTGGGTACAAGTGTACGTTTGAATGTACGTTTCCGAATCACAGTAAAACTCCCACCCACAGAAAAATATTTTAACAAAATTACTACTGAAATCATTTCAAGGACTATTGGGAATACTCGACGACCTCACAAATGGACTAATTAGGAATTAAAGAGATTTCTTGGCAAGATTGCTGAAGCGTGTTGTTACCTTAATGTCACAATGATAACGACAACAACAACAATGTACGAGACATAGGAGAAAGGGGGGAACTTGTATACTTGCCATTAAATTAAAAAGGGGTGAATAGAAATGGCTTGGAACCCTTTCAAAACAAAATTTCTTAATTTAGCTGTGTGAAGAATTGTCGACCAAATAAGCGGTGACAGATTATGAACAACAAAAGAACTAGAAAAGTGCATGGCGCACCTAGGAAATAGAATAGAAACATTTCTTAAAGTTTTATTTTTTGTTATTTCTTGTCGTTCACTTTAACGAAATAAGTACACAGGACATAGAAGTAGTTGTCGAGAACATAACCCCAAGTAAAAATTACAATGCAAACAGTCGCACACACACACACTCGCACACCTACAAAACTACATAATAACAATAGTCAACAATCCTACAGCCATATATTTCTGTTGTCTACACACAAACAGATGGGACTAACGTATGATGGGTACAATCACAAACTGTAAAAGCTCTCCGCTTTGGATGTACTCTTTTCTTTCGCTCTCCTCTCTCTCAATGCTATCATATTTTGGGGACTTTTACTACAAAACTCTGTGTCTTTGCATAGGGATGCCACATTAGTTTTTGGTACAATGAAAGTAATATAATTTGGGTATTATAATTTCCCTTACTAAGAATTTCATATTCAAAAGAGGTGTGTACGGTATGTTGGGCAGACATTCCGAATAGACCATTAAATTGGATTTATCACAAATTGAGTTGATCGCAGCATCCGGATATAGATACATTCACGTGCCTAATCAATCTTGGAACATCGATTTGGGATTAGAGGTACGTAGTCGAGAAAAAAATGTGGACTTTAAACATTTCTGGCTTTTCCTTCAACAAAAATTGAACCAAAATTGGCTAAAGTCGATTTTACACTATTTGATTTATAATTTCGACAACCTATAGACGATATTTTGAATTTGTGGTGGCATTTTAAAAAAAAGTAAAAAAATTTATAACTGCAACATTGCACAAATTCGATTTGCGGATGATTTCTGCCTTTATTATATTCCTAATTTGAATTTAATAGATTTTTATACCCTAAACCACATGGTGGTCAGGGTATTATGTCTTTGTGCATTCGTTTGTAACAGGCAAAAGGAAACGACATAGACCCATAGTTCCTTTCGATGATCTGCATAGCATCACTTTCTAAGTTGATTTATGCATGTCAGTCCGTCCGTCCATTTATTCTTTTGAACAAAATCCAGGTCGCATTTATTATCCGATTGAGATAAAATTTTGCAAACCACATTTGTTTGCCCCAAGGACGAACCCTATTGAAATTGGAGATAATCGGTAAAAACTTAGATATAGCTCCCATATATATCTTCGTCCGATTTGCCATTTATTGTGCACCAAACGTGTAATATCAGCCCGAATTGTATGGCCTTAAATAAAGTATTAGGCCTTAAAATAAGTATGCCAAATTTGATCGAAATCGGTTCAGATATAGCTATGGCTCCCATATATATTTTTCATCCGATTTGTTATTTTTTTGCCCTCCGCAGCCGTAATATGCACTCTGTAACAACAATATTTGGGGAAATATATCAAATGCAGCTCAGAAATACATTTGCTAAATTTCATCGAGATCGGTTCCAATTTGGATATAGCTCCCATATATATCTTTATCTGATTTCAAATTAATTTTGCACCAAATGGGCAATACAAGTCCGAATTTAAAAGATACAAATGCTTCGGCATATTTGGTCCTTTGAACTTTAAATTATAATAATAATCATAGCCTGTATGATTGAATTCTCCCATAAAAACTTTTATTTGTTATGTGGAGCTCAACTAAATTCGCAAAGTGGTGTAGGATATCATAAAATCGGCCCCCTTTCTTTACTGGTTAATGTTGATCTTTATGAATGCAAAATCCCAAAACTCGAATTCTTAGGACTACAGGGTAAGATGAAAAAACTGCAACCAACTTCAGACTGCTGTCATTTCTAAGCTACTCGTGATACTGGTAGCGTAATCCGACGTCAAAGAAGTGGACGGAAGAAAACAGCAACGTCAGCAGAAATGGTTCGAAAAGTCAAGAAGCAACTTGATCAAAATCCGCTTAGCAGTGGCCGAAAAATGGCACGTGAGCTGAACAAATCACAATATTCCATTCGGCAAATATTGAAGAATGAACTCGGGGTAAAGCCATTGAAATTCCAAAAAGTGCAACAACTTACACCGCAACAGAAAGAAAATAGACTCCAAAGAGCTAAAGAGTTGCTTCGCTTGGCCGAAGGTGGTGAACTGCCGCCGAATTTGGTTTTCTCCGATGAGAAAACATTCGTTGTCCAGCAGTTTATAAACAAACAAAATGATCGTGTTTACTTGCCAAAGAGGTCAGCTGAAAATGTGCACCTCCGGTTGACCACCAGAACTCAAGGGCTGGCCACGGAGATGGTGTGGGCCGCCATAACAGCCGATGGTCGCTCTCCGCTCGTATTAGTCGACCGTGGCATCAGAATAAATGCCGAATATTATCGCGAAAATATTCTGGAGGGTGTATTAAAGGCTTGGGCACGCAAATATTTTGACCGCAGACCTTAGACAATCCAACAGGACTCAGCACCATCGCACTTAGCACGCGCCACCCAAGAATGGCTACATAATTAGGTTCCTCGCTTCATTTCCAGCGCACAATGGCCGCCAAAAAGCTCCGGATATCAATCCATTGGACTATTGTGTCTGGAGTATTTTGGAAAGTAACAATTGTCATTTAAGTATGCGTAAACTTTTGGCGCCCAACATAACATTTTAACTATCCTTTTTATGACCTTAAGGCTAAATATGTAGAAAATGTCTCTTAGGGGGCGAATCAACAACGAATGCAATCCGATTTCTCGACTCACTCATTTGTGGTTCCTAAACTCTTTGTACCCTGGCGCTCAATGAGACAAATCCTAAAGTAGGATCAGAATTTCTTCCATCATTTTTGTCACTAAAGGTACACTTAATAATATGGCACCCAAATTAAAAGATCGTTCAGCTGGGCAACGGAGGTCACAGGAGAACCAGTCATTGATCAAGCTGGCCCCAAAGGGTTCATCTACGAGGATCCTTTGCTGTTGATCGGTGGAAAGGTTCGGTAAATCAGCAAATGTGAGAATTGGTCAAGCTTCAATCAGCAGGAGAACCAGGGTCATTAATTGCGATAACAGGGAATTCATGGAGATTTTTGAAATAGAAACACTCAATAAATAGCCTAGAATTTCTTTCGGAAGGATGCAGGGTCGCTGCCGTGGCTTTTTCGAAGATTCCATGACGAATGTTGTCTTCAGCCTAGACTAGATTCTACCTAATATTAGGTAGTTGAAGGAAAACTTGAAGTCTGTCGAAAAGCAGAAAGCTGTCCACTAAGGCGGCCACGGTTAAGGTCGGAAAGGCCCTTCTACGAATTCGAAGTAAAAATACAATTTTGCTTACCCCAAATCAGGCATAAAAGAGTCTCAGTTTTTTGAAAATTAATCTCCACCATTACAAGGCCGCGGCTTTCAACTCCTGAGAACTCTTCCGACGCCAAGTCCAAAACCTTCCAAGGTCTATCTAGTCAATAATAGGTTCTAAGGACTGAACGACAAGAGGTATACATTTTACGTCCCAAAAAATGAGAACAACAGAAACATGACCACCATATGACTGGGTGGATTATAAAATCTTACACTTACATGCCATAAGAAGACCTGGTCCTTATTAACGAAATAGGCAGTATGCGCAACATTATTCTGGGATGTGAGAAAAACGCCCATCACCTTTACTGGAAAAGCTGCGGCACAAAGTGAGAAGCTGAAGACAATGGACCCAAGGTTTCCAGGTGAAGCAGCTGGCGATTTCTGTGTAGCAACGAATCCTTAAACCAAGTATAAATTTTCACTGCCTATTCCGCATTGAGATCTTCCCCAATAATTCACAACTTAAAATCTGGCAACACCACATTGTCCTCATGAACAACCACGCAGACACACACACCACTAACCCAAACATAGCCAAAAAAGGCTCGTCGTCGCCTTTCAATGTTGTTATACAACAATTCACTCGCCACTCACAGTCGTATCGTGAGTTGTTTGTTCTCCATACACATTGTCGTTGTTGTTGCCATTTTTGCTGTTGCTATTGTTTGTTGTGTTGTGTTGCTGCTTGCTTGTCTTCAGCAGCAGCAGCAGCAGCAACAACAGAAGCAAGCAGAAGGAAGAACAATAAAACCAAAGCGTGTAGAAGACAATTCGTTTTTTCATTATAACAATATTTTGTGTCATGTGAAACGTCCTTCAGCCTAAAGGGATTACTTAACTTGGAGATGAATAAATGTCCGTGTGCCGAGCCACACACACCTCCTTGCGATTATACATACAGATTTTATGTTAATGCATACATGCGTGTGTGTATATATTTATGTTCGTATCCTTCTCCTTGTGAAGACATCTGCCACAACAACAAACGGTCATTGTTAATATGTTGGAGAACAACAACTTAAATTAATTGCAGAATATTTTCTTTGGAAACTTTTTAAAAATTTTGTTTTTTTTTTTTCTGTTTGGAGACCAACGACAAAAATTGATAGATGGAACGTGATTTCTAGTAATCAAATAAATGTGCCAAAATGTTGCTGATGAATATTAAATTGGTACAGTGGGCAAGGAAAATATGAAAGGAATCCACAGCGATGTGATTAAGGTATTTACGTGTCATTCGGCTAAAATTTGGCAGAGGTCAAATTTAGGTTTTCTATATGAAATTTAGTTATTTTCTATGTCAATTACCAATGACTCCCTACCTGCACTTGTTACTTATTCTCAGGATTAATTAAAACACTTGAATAAGGGCAGCATTTTTGAAATGGCGCCCAACACGATGCTTTTTATCTGAATTATTAAAGAGAGACTCTAAAGTTCATTCTGGCCTTATTATACCCTCCGACATATGGCTAGAGAAGATATATATCATTTGATACGGCCAAAACGTGGCTCATCAAAATAACGTATTTGGACCCTAGGTCTCTTTGGACAAAATCCGTTACAGGACATTTGGAGTCGATCTAGCGATGTATGTCCGTCTATCTGTTTGCCTATCTGTTTGGCTGATGCGCACGATAACTCTCAAAGGAAGTATCCGATTTGCTCCAGACTTGGTACAACGTAATATCATTATCAAACTTAAATCGAGTTCGGGCAATATCAGTCCACTCCTTCTGGTACCTCCCCCACAAAATGTTAACATTTTCAAATAAAATATTTTACTCCACAGAAGGAGAAAGGATAATCCGATTTTACTCCAACTTTGCGAATCTTAATATTTGCATCAGTGCTAGGTCAGGTACGAAAATGGACAATATCGCTCCACTTCATCAAGTCCCTCCCCCACAAAGGGTAAACATTTTGAATAATTACAACTCTTATAAAATTTGATGTAAAAGTCCGATTGTATTCAAATTACACACATCACAATATTTTTATTAACCCAAGGTCTGGCGAGAAGATGGAATATGACGGACCACTCCTTCTGGTACCTCACCCACAAAGTGTCAACATTTTAAATCCCTTTGAAGCTCATAAGACGCGATAACAACATCCGATTACATTCAGACTTGGCACAGCTCAATACTTCTATTAATACAAGATCTGTTATAAAGATGGTAGGATCGAAAAAATTCTTCTGGTACCTCCCCCGAAATAAGCATCAAACTATCTTCATATTTTGCACATCCCATTATTTCTACTAACACAAGATCTGCTATAAACATGGGATATATCGGTCAAAGGGTCAAAATTTTGAATATCCTAGAACGCGAAATTAACATTCGATTCCATTCAAACATGACATATCTCAATATTTTTATCAACACGAGATCTGTTATAAAGATGGAAGAAATCGGACCATATGTTTTTGTTCCTCCCTCACAAAGGGTCAACATTTTGAATAACTAAAACGATCATAAAATCCGAAATAAGCACCCGGTTCCCTTCAAATTTCACACGTGCCATTAATTTTACTAACACAATTTATGGTGTGAAAATGGGATTTATCGGCGCACTCTTTCTGGCACTTCCCCAACAAAGGGTTCAAAATTTTGAAAAACAAACACTCATAAAAGGGAAATAAGCATCCAAATCTCTCCAAATTTCACACATCCAAACATTTTGGTAAGGCAAAATCTGTTGTGAAGATGATATATATCGACCTTACCGTTCTGGCGCCTTCCCCGCAAAGAATCACAATTGTCAGTATTTATATCTCTCATAACTTTGGAAAGTAGTTAGCGATTCTTCAAACAAAATATCTCTCTCGGCAACGGATCTGATGTGAATAATGAATCTATGGGTCCACTCTTGGTGGTATCATTCCCACAATTGTTCAAGGTTTTGATTATAACTTACTAGCTGGCCCGGTCCGCGTTGCCGGCCCCTACTTTTAGTTTTTAATGCATATTTTTTAAAGCATTATAAAACACTGATCTGAATGATTTCAAAATAGTCAAAGATAATTGGTCTTTTACACCCATTACCGTAAGATAGGAATTAATTTATTTTTGTCATTTAAATTGTGTGTTGGAAAACCCATAAAGTCCATATTTTTCTTCATAGTATAATTCAATAACGATCCAAAAAATAATATTCGTGATTTTTTCATGTTTCTGCCACAATTTGATATTTCGGAGTTCAAAGCATGTAGACGTACATCCCACATCTACGTTCCCAGCCAATATTCACTTGAGAGTTAAAAATTCAATAGTATATCAAATTTTTTTTTCTGACCAAACATTGGTTAGGAATGTGGATTTGCGGGTACACTAATGTGGGAACTATACTCAAAAAAATGCCTATGTGGACAATTATCTGTAAGACGATTCTCTATCCCAGAGTAGCCTAAATACAATTTTTTAGCCAAATCAATTGATGAATGTGATCAAGACCAAGATGGACTCTACTCCAAAAGTCAAAATATTATGAGAAGAGGTTTTTTACACCCGTAGAAACAAAGATGCCAAATAAAGGCCTGAAAAATGAAAGAAAAATGTCGAAAACCCCGAATATAGCTTAAATTATATAATGGTTATACCAAAACGTGATCATTTTTGCGAGGATTGTTTCTTCTCAAATTACCAACTTTTGCTAAAATGCGTATGAGTAAAATATGGTTAAAATGTAAACTATACTTGAAAAAGGAGTGTACCCTTATCTGGGGGTCATATATCGTGACCTGCAAAAGCGATTTAAGATATCTTGAAAGTTTTTTTTCCTAAATGTCCAATTCGCTTTACCATTTTGCACCCTTTATATTCAGTATTTCACTGATTGCAATTCCAATGAATTGCATTTTGAGTTCTCATTGGGCGGATTATTGTAATATGAAAGAAATAGGTCCACATATAAGGGTTATACCAAAGCATGGTCCTATTCTTATAATTATTTGAAAAAATGTGTTGTTCTTCTTAAAATCTCAAATGACCAACATTTGATATACATCTGATATATATTTTGAACAACTGATTATTCATGAAACCCCTAGGAAAAATTTAAAACTCTATGGTAACTTTTGGGAAGTATAGAGCAAAATATTTGAGGCCCTTTGTGTTTGGTTAAACTATATAAAATGGACCCTAAAAACGTTTGATCGACCCCCCCCCCCCCTTTTTTTTTGGGATTTTTACTTACCAACCAAACTGACTACTGATGATAGCGCATAGTCACCGTATAACGTTTCATGGGAGTTAAGGTTACTTTTAAGGTTTCGGAAGAATTTTCCGAGGAAATGTATCCTTTTCTTTCCAAATTTTCAATTTGCTCCACTATTTTATATAGTTCGCATATAACAGTGCTCTTCATATTCGGTATTTCGCTGGTTGCAGTCCCAATGAGTTTTGCATTTTAAGTTCTCATTGGATGGATTATTTCCATATCTAGTCAATTTCCATTGATTTTTTTTTCGATTTTTCCCGATTTGAGAATTTTTGCCATGAGATCTCTTTTATCGTGTTTTTTAGCGATTTTGAAAAAGTAATTATCTTTTAACATTGGTCTAACCGCGTTAAGTTATTTCGATATCATTTGACTGACTTCCATGCAACCCGCCATCAATTTCAGTTCTCAAGAAATCAAGTCAATTAAATAAATTGGTATTAATATTCGAATTAAAATAAAAATATAAAAAACACTACAAATGTACATTAGAAAAAAGTAAGTCAAAATGGAAAAAAATCATGCAAAATAAAACATTACTATTGTACATTTCAAAAGTCAAAATGAAAATGTTAATATATCACATTTTTACGCGATTTTTTTTAATATTATCCTTTTCGGAAAAGAGACAATTCCGAATTTGTATGAATCGTTAAAATCGGATCAGCGGATCTTGAGTTATAAGCGTAGTAACTAACACAACTTACATTTATATATATAGATTTGTATAAAGTTGAAAATAAATGTTTGATTTTCTTCAAATTTTTCATAAGCCAATATTTTTATCAGATTTAGATAAAGTGGGATATTTCCGACCAAGCGTTTTTCAACATTTTCCAAAAATTATCACATATTTCAAAAAATGTGAAAAAAGTATTCTACACAGGGTGAGATTAAACAACTGCAATAAAGTCAAAAGTCATAATTTTTACTTTTTTTTAATTTTAGAATAAGTTTAGATTTGTTCAAATTGGTCACCTTTGGCACGAACTGTGGCCTTCAAACGGCCAATGAAACCGTCACACGCTGCCCGAATGTTGCTCTGCGGTTTTTTGGCCCATTCCCGGAGAAGCGCTTGCGTGAGGTGATCGACACTTTGGTATTTTTTATTGTCAACCTTGCTTTCCAAAATACTTCAGACACAATAGTCCAATCCGGAGATTTTGATGAAGCGAGGAACCTCATTTTGTAACCATTCTTGGGTGGCGCGTGCTGAGTGCGATGGATGGGCCATGTAGGTCCACGTCTTCATATAGCCCCCATATAATAGCAACTTCCGATGTTCGGTAATTTGATGATTTTATCGATTCGTAATTCTTTCAAATTTGGTATTTAAAGTTCGTAATGAATGCTACAGCCTAAAACAGAAAATTGTCTGTGTAGGTCCACGTCTTCGTATAGCCCCCATATAACGGTACCTCCCGATATAACCGCACCTCCCTATTTTCGGTATTTTGATGATTTTAGCGACTTTATTCGTCGATTTTTTTAAGTTTTACATTTGAAAATTTTAATGGCTTATGACAAAAGTTGCCTTTGCAGGTCCACGTCGTCGTATAGATCCCCATATAACGGCTACATTCGGTATTTTTAAAATTTTTAAAGAATTTTAAACGGATTTCATTTTTTTGAAAATTTGCCAAATTCGTTCCAAATTGTGCTGGGTATTCAAAGTTCGGCCCAGCCGACGGACAGCTTTTTTACTTGTTTTAATTCGTACCGTCAAAAATTTTCTCTGTTCATTAAAGCGTTTAAAACTGGCGCCCAATGCAATGCTTAGTCTGTTCGTTTAAAATAAAACGTATTAACATGACATATGGGAAAGAGAATTCAATTGTAATTATTTTGCCTAAATAAAATTGGAGCCCAATTATAAAGTTCCCCCCTTCCCCTTGTAAAGATATATGCGATCAGCAGCTTCATTAAAATTAGTCGTGGTTACAATGGCAGGTATATCTTTTTACTTTTCCAGTTAAGTCTGGTTTACACCTGATGATAAGATTCTTATCGTAGTCAAGTTATATTTTAAGTTATCTCTCCCTTGTCGTATCTCAGCGCCATTGTTGAATGTACTTACTTACTTTTTACTTTTTGATGATTCATTTGAATCGATGAAAATGGCGCCCAATAAGAACCTTATACAAATTCCCAATTTTCACTGAAGCTTTTTTGGCCATTTTACCCCACTGTGCCCTGTGCTCTCCTTGGAGTTGAACCATAAAGAAACGAGTAAGTGTATGATAGTTTCATTTCATTTCATCTGCGTTGTTATTGTTGTTATTGCTGTTGTTGTTGTTTTGGCTCTGTTATTTGTATAGTAAGTACTCTCGTCTGGCGTTCTGATTATTTTTGCAATACTGCGATTTTTGGGGGGTGTTGTATAACACACACACATACACACACAAGACCGACGACCGACTCTTAGGTAACAACAGCTGAGAAATGACGTAAGATTCGAAGGGGTAATAAAAATGTGCTAGTAGAGGAATAAGCATGCGAAATGTAGCACAGAAATGTAAAACATTTCTCAAGTACTCTATGTCGCGGGCTCGCTCTCTATCACTCTCTCGCTTCGTTTGTCCCTCGGTATGAAATCGTTGAAAATTGTATAAGAGTCGAGTTTTGTTTTCCTCTTCAGGCCCCAAAACTGAGATTATTTAACGAACGACGAACAACACCACATCACGTGGTGTGGCCCAATGCGTTGGGACAAAAATCACGCTCTTGCTCTCGTGCTCGTCGGCCGAGTATTCCATTGGGTCTCTTGTGTATGGGATTTCCGCATAATTACCATTATTACCAAACCCCGTAAGGGGCAAATGAAAAAAAGGTTATAATACCAATGTCTAACCAGATTTATGTTCTAATGCCACAACGTGGCTTGGCCTATGGGGGGGAGAAGACGGCAAAAACATTAACGGAAAAATGTAGCTGTGCCCACTATTCAGGCATATTGTAACATGCCCGCCCCCACCATACCCCGTGCCCACTCGCCCATTGTTAAATAAGTTTTTAATCAATATTGTATGTTCGCGAGTGTGTGTGTGTGTGTGAACCACACATACACATCGAAAATTTCCTTCTCGCATTTGATTTTTTTATTTGCAAATCTGGCTCTTACGACTCTCTGATGGATTTTGTTCCTCCTTCATTTTGTCATTTCGCACATATTTTTATTCCATCCATTTTATTATTACATTTCCATCTTTCCCTCATTTTCGGTTTGTATGGACTTGCGCCTTCAAAAAATATATTTCCTTCTAGCCATGCAAAATGAAATACACAAAAGTATAAAGGAAACCAATGTTAAAATGGAATGGAAAATAACAACAACATTACACTTAAGTATGTGCGTAAAAATTCGTGTGTGTGTGTGTGTGTGTGTATGTATGTATGTATTTATGTATGAGTATCTTACTTAATCCACAAAGAACAAACGAACGAACAACAATTTTTAGATACCTTAAGGGTGGAACTTTTATTTCGAACAAAGGAATTTAGTAATGCTTACTGTTCTAATAACTGAAGAGTAGAATTTAGTACCAAGCAATGAGAGCAAGGGGAAAAGGCAAAAATACAATATATTGGGAGAGAGAGAGAGAGGGAGAGCAAGAGACAATGAAAGCTTCAATTAGAATATATGAAAAACATTTGAGAACTTTGCCTTCTCATATCCGTTTCCATTTGTCCGTTATCCTTGAGAAGAGCTTTCATAGGGTGGCACAACATTCGTACCAATTCGTTGGATGTGTCAACTTCTCGGATATATTTATATCGTACAAGCATCACCATTAAAATGTCACTCTCCATTGTAGAGGTGTATGCGATCAGCTGTTTTATTCAAATTTCTTGTGACTAAGGTAGTTACGTCTTATTTTTATACCCTTATCCATATGAATAGAATCATTTGATTCGGCCAAAACGTGCCTCATCGAAATAACGATTTTAGACCCTAGGTCTCTTTGGACCAAATCCATTTCAGGACATTTAGAGTCAATCTATGTCCGCCCCCTCGTCCGTCTGTCTGTCTGTCTGTCAGGTTGCTGGTGCGCACGATATCTTTCGAAGGGAGTAATATTATTATCAACCTTAGATCGAGTTCGAAGATGGGCAAGGATCATCCGATATTGCTCCAACTTTACAAATCCTAATATTTGCATTAGTGCTAGGTCAGGTGCGAAAATGGACAATATCGGTCCACCCAAGTAACTTTCACACAAAGGGTCAAAAATTTGAATAATTATAACATTGTCTTCGAATTACACAAATGGAATATATCGGTTCGCTCCGTCTGGTACATCCGATTCCATTCAGACTTGGCACATCTCAATATTTCCATCTGCACAGATGGTCGGACCATTGCTTCTGGTACCACCTCCACAAAGGGTCAAAGTTTTGAATAACCAAAACGATGAAAAAATCCGAAATAAGCTCCTTTTGGTACCACCCCATTAAGGGTTAAAATTTTGAATATCCCTGAATATCATAAAACACGAAATTAAGATCCGATTCAATTTAGATTTGGTACATTTCAATATTTTTAACAAAATAAGATTTTTTTTTATAGATGGCGGAGATTGGACCATTTCTTCTGGTACCCCCGCCACAAAAGTTCAAAGCTTTGAACAACCAAAACGATTATAAAATCCGCAATAAGTATCCAGTTCTCTTCATATTTCACACATCTCATTATTTTTACTAACACAAGATCTGCTGTGAAGATGGGATATATCGGTCTACTCCTTTTGGTACCACCCCATAAAGCGTTAAAATTTTGAATATCCCTGAATATCATAAAATTCGAAATTAAGATCCGATTCCATTTCGACTTAGTACATTTCAATTTTTCTAATAAAATAAGATTTTTTTAAAGATGGCGAAGATCAGACCATTTCTTCTGGTACCTCCACCACAAAACTTCAAAGCTTTGAATAACTAAAACGATCATAAAATCCGAAATAAGCATTCGGTTCTCTTCATACAGGGTGAGATGAAAAAACTGCAAACAACTGTCATTTCTAAGCCACTTGCCCGACAGTTGTCAAAATTATTCTAGTGACAGCTCATTATATTGTTTGAAAGCGTACAAAAGCATTTTGGTGAGAATTTTCCAGAACAAGAGTTATTCGTGATGGAATTCGAGCGTGATAGTGTTTTTTTTTATATTAGGCTGGAAAACCAACAGTGGCTATCGTCAGATCCCTTCAGCATTCAAATGTGAATAAATCTTGTGCGTCTCGTACCATCGTTAGTTACCGTGATACTGGTAGCGTAGCGTAGTCCGAAATCGAAAGATCGAAACCCGCGTCGCAATGGTCGAAAAATGGCTCGTGAGCTAAACATATCGCAATATTTCATTCGGCAAATATTGAAAAATGAGTTCGGGGTAAAGCCATTGAAATTCCAAAAAGTGCAAAATCTTACACCGCAACATAAATAAAATCTACTCAGAAGAGCTTAAGAGTTGCTTCGCAAGGACGAAAGTGATGAACTGCCGAATTTGGTTTTCTCCAATAAGAAAACATTCGTTGTCCAGCAGTTTGTAAACAAACAAAATGATCATGTTTACATGCCAAAGAGGTCAGCACCGGTTGGTTCGTTTGACCACCAGAACTCAAGCCTCAAGCCGGCCATGGTGATGGTGTGGACCGCTATAACAATGTTAAAATTATGGAGTTTGACTTTGTTGCAGTTTTATTATCTCACCCCGTATATAAAAGAAAGTTGTGTAAGTTACTACGCTTATAAATTAAGAACAGCTGGTCTGATTTTAACGATTCAGACAAATTCGGAATTGTTTCTTGGCAGAAAATAATAAAATTCTGGAAATCGCTTAAAAATGTTAAATTTGAACATTTTAATTATACCATACACCACAAGGTGGTCAGGGTTTTATGTCTTTGTACATTTGCTTTTAACTGGCAAAAGGAAACGAGATAGACCCATAGTTCCTTTTGATGATCTGCATAGAATCACATTCTGAGTCGATTTATGCATGTCCGTCCGTCCGTCTGTCCATGTATTTTTGTAAACAAAGTACAGTTCGCATTTAATGCCCTATCCAGATGAAATTTTGCACAAATCATTTGTTTGGCCCAAGGACGAACCCTATTGAAATTGGAGATAATCGGTCAAAATTTAGATATAGTTTCCATATATAAAAATTCCATACTATTCGGACTGATATTACACGTTTGGTGTACAATAATAGGCAAATCGGACGAATATATATATATATATATATATATATTCGTCCGATTTGCCTATTATTGTACACCAAACGTGTAATATCAGTCCGAATAGTATGGAATTTTTCACGTACGATCAGATTGGACCTGAAAATAAGTATGCCAAATTTGATCGAAATCGGTTCAGATATAGCTATAGCTCTTATATATATTGTTCATCCGATTTGTTATTGTTGTCCTCCGCAGCCGTAATATGCACTCTGTAACCACAATATTTGGGGGAAATATATCAAATACAGCTCAGAAATACATTTTATCGAGATCGGTACAGATTTGGATATAGCTCACATTTATAACTTCGTTCGATTTACCTTTTATTGCGCACCAAACGTCTAATATTTGCCCAAATGGGATGAAATTTGGCATTTACGACCGAATTTAATCTAGAAGCTAGTATGTCAAATTTGGTGAAGATCGGTTCAGATATAGATATAGCTCCCATATATACGGTTCATCCGATTTGTTATATTTGTTACCCACTGCTGTAATATTCACTCCGTAACAACGGTATTCAGAGAAATATATCAAATACAGCTCAGAAATATCTTTGAAAAATTTTATCGAGATCGGTTCCGATTTGGATATAGCTCCCATATATATTTTTATCCGATTTTAAATTATTTGTGAACCAAATGGCCAACACAAGTCCGAATTTTAAAGGTACAAATGCTTCGGCATATTTATTCCTTTGAACTTTAAATTATAATTATAATCATAGCCTGTATGATTGAATTCTCCAATAAAAACTAGTAATTGTTATGTGGAGCTCTACTAAATTATCAAAGTGGTGTAGGGTATCATAAAGTCAGCCCGCCCGACTTTAAGACTTTCTTTACTGGTTTTATACTAATTTTGAAAATTTAACAAGAAGCCATCCTTGCAAAAAGTGATCACTTTTGGTATATTCATCATATGATTTAAGGTATTTTTGGGGTCTTGGCAACTTTTTTCATTATTTTGGCCCTTATTTAGCATCTTTGTTTCTAGGGGGGTAAAAAACCTCTTCTCATAAAATTTTAATTCTTTAAGTAGGGTCCATCTTGGTCCTGATCTTACAGATAATTGTCCAACTAGGCATTTATTCATGTATAGTCCCCACATTAGTGTACCCCCAAGTCCACTTTCCCGACCAATGTGTGGTCAGAAAAAAACATTTTGTATTCTATTCAATTTGTAACCCCCCCAAGAGAATATTGGTTGGGAACGTAAATTTCGGATGTAGGTCGTCTAACTGAAATAAACTTCGAAATGTCAAACTGGGACTTATTGAGTCGGAAATTGTGACAGAAAAACAAAATAAAATGGGAATATTAGAAAGTAGCATGGACCGAACATTTGTTTCATGGTACATGATTTTTTTAATCGTCATTGAATTCCTTTGATTGGAAAATGTTGCTAAGCTCTTTACAATACCAACCAGTAAAGAAAGTCTTAAAGTCTGGCGGGGCCGACTTTATGATACCCTACACCACTTTGCTAATTTAGTAGAGCTCCGCATAAGAATTAAAAGTTTTTATGGGAGAATTCAACAATTATAATTTAAAGTTGAAAGGACTGAATATGCCGAAGCATTTGTATCTTTTAAATTCGAGCTGTATTTGATATATTTCCCTGAATATCGTTGTTACGTAGTGCATAATACGGCTGTGGGTAACAAATACAACAAATCGAATAAATAATATATATGGGAGCTATAGCTATATCTGAACCGATCTTCACCAAATTTGGCGTACTAGCTTCTAGACTCAATTCGGTCGTATGTGCCAAATTCCATCCCATTTGGACAAATATTAGAGGTTTGGTGCACAATAAAAAGTAAATCGGACGAAGTTATGTATGGGAGCTATATCCAAATCATAACCGATCTCGATAAAATTTAGCAAATGTATTTATGAGCTGTATTTGATATATTTCCCAAAATATTGTTGTTACGGATTGCATATTACGGCTGTGGAGGACAAAAATAACAA
The DNA here is from genome assembly GCF_030504385.1 of Musca domestica. NCBI lineage: Eukaryota > Metazoa > Arthropoda > Insecta > Diptera > Muscidae > Musca > Musca domestica. The sequence continues at coordinate 11,214,855 of NW_026712383.1, read as the reverse complement.
ATCGGATGAAAAATATATATGGGAGCTATAGCTATATCTGAACCGATTTCGATAAAATTTGGCATACTCATTTTCAGGTCCAATCTGATCATACGTGCAAAATTCCATACCATTCGGTCTGATATTACACGTTTGATGCACAATAAATGGCAAATAGGACGAAGATATATATGGGAGGTATATATAAATTTTGACCGATTATCTCCAATTTCAATAGGGTTCGTCCTTGGGCCAAACAAATGATTTTTGCAACATTTCATCTGGATAGGACAATAAATGCGAGCTGTACTTTGTTTACAAAAATACATGGACAGACGGACAGACAGACGGACGGACATGCATAAATCGACTCAGAATGTGATTCTATGTATATCATCAAAAGGAACTATGGGTCTATCTCGTTTCCTTTTGACTGTTACAAACAAATGCACAAAGACATAATACCCTGACCACCTTGTGGTGTAGGGTATAAAAATTGAGCTGAGTTTTCACATGGGGCTATTATAGACGTTCTATATTATATAGTTTTTTAACTCTCAAATTAAGGCCTATGGCTGAGAAATAAGATCAAAATATCTAAAACTGACGGCAGGTCTATTACAATTTTTGCAATGAATATTAATTTATATCTAGAAATTGCTATGGAGTCATTACTTATAATAAAAATTGTGCTTTAAAAATATGCATTAAAGACTAAAAGTACGGGTCGGCAACGCGGACCGGGCCAGCTAGTAATTTATAAATTCAAGTAGATCTTCTGTATGAAAATTAAAATGCTGAAATTCAAATTTACATTCAAAAGAAATTTCAATAACGACTTATTCGAATTCTAATCAGACATCAATGATTTAAAGCTCATCTTGTGTTGAGCTTTTATAAACTACCCTTTTGTGGCAATCAGAGAGTATTTATGGTGGAGCTCTCGCGTATCGAGAGCTATCCGTATGGTTTGGCATGGGTACTAATTGAATACCAATTATTGTGTGAGAAGTTCTAAAAAGCTCACATGTATACAGCAACACACATACTTATGCAACATTATTTAGCTTTGCCTTACTAGTGTGAGTGTGTGTGAAAACGCCAGACATATGGCGACAGTGAATAAAATATCTCTACTCCCCCTTTTCGGGGTTTCATTCACATACACACTCGTTCACTCACACACACACACTCTCATACACACCACCCAGAGTAATTTGAAATTTCAAAAGTTTTTGGCTGGCTGACTCGCGTTCGCTGCTGTGTTGCCTCAGCTCTGTGGTGGAAAGGCGAAATCCGAAAAACTTCTCTTTCAGTTGCAGTAAAGACACTATCATTGGCGTTTCAACTCTGGACGACATACGGTAGAATATTTTCAATACACGGATTAAAAATCATCCAAAAAAAAACAGAAAAAAAAGAATACTACAAGAAAAAAAAACATGAACTGAAAAGAAGAAATCTGGTATTTCTTCTGATGTTCTGAAGTGAAACAAAGTGAACGAAATTTTTTTTGTTTAACTAAAAAGAAAATTGACTTATTTCAAAAGACTTTTAAGAAAGAAAAAAAATCTGCAAATTTTTTTTCATGACCAGAAAAATTTGAAATGCAAAAAAAAAACTCAAGTGTGAATGAAAAGTAAAAAAGAGAAAAAAGGAAAAGAAGGAAAAAATGATATCCTTGTAACACTTATATACATACTAAAATTCGATTGGATTTCTTGACTTCTGTGAGAATTTTCTTTCTTTGCAAAGTGGAAATAAATCGGTGGAAAAAAGGACTTATTTTCTTAAAAATTAAAAAAAGAAAAAAGAAAAGGACTTCAAGACAAGAACCAGAAAAAAAAATTGCCAAAAACGAACTGCCAACTATTGTGTAACACAGTCTCCTTAGTTACTTTTTCCAACAACTACAACAAATCAATACAAAAATTAATTATTGGTTTTAAACAATTAATAATGCCAACAACTTCGTGTGCCAGTTTTATTTTGAGCTTTGAGAACAAAAAATGAAACCCCTGACGCCAATAGAATCAATTAAAGAAAAATATTTTTTTTTGCGAAAAATAAAATCATATCTTTTTTTCTAGTGATACACAAGTGATTTTGTAACACTTTTGCTTCTCTGTTTTATCATCGGATTTTTTTCCATCCATTGTTCATTTTTCCCTTAAATGGTTTTTGTGTGTAACAATGATGTTATTTCTCTGCCTCTCGGTCTCTCTCTCTCTCGCGCTCACCACTCTGTGATATATTTTTTTCCAATATTATCTCTCCCTCCGTTTCCATTCTATGTCTCTCTGCCACTAATGTGTTTTTGTTGTGTACATGTAGGTATATATGTGTGTGTGTTTGTGTATGTATGCGTACAAGGACTTTTTCCTCCAATTGTTACAAAACTTTCCTCAAGTCAAACGTACGTTTCTTTGTCACTTCGTCAAAAGGGAATATATTCTCACATTCCCAACAACACAGAAAGAGAAGCCATAACGGTTTCCATGGTCTCCCACACTTTTGCAAATTGTGGAGTAAAATTTGAAAATCTCACTCCCTCTCTCCCACAAAACAATGCGATTTGTTTCGTTCCCTGGCTCACAGCGCATGACAGGGTTTCCATAATTTTTGTTTTATTGTTTCCCCATTCCCGATATCAAATTTCCCTCTCAGCCAAAAAAGCTTAAAGGATAATGGAGTTAAGTGGAGTAACAACAAATGGGTGGTATGAAGTTACACAAATACTCACACACTCATAAACACTCTCCCAAATCGACCATCCATAAAACCCCAAAAAGAGAGTAAAAAGTTGGAACAAAAAAAAAAAACAGACTGAAACAACAGAAGCAGCAGCAGCAGAAAAAATTTACTGTTACCTTCTAATATGTGTCAGTAGGATAAATTTGATTACGCTGCCATGCCAAATGTGGGTCTAATAAATTGGTATGCATGTAATATTCTACAAACACACACACACACTCTCGCTCACCATGGGAACTCCATGTTCCATTGCTATTAGAGTTGGACATGTAAGAAAATCGATTTTTCCAATATTTTTTTTTGACTTTTTTTCCCTTCTTTCTTTGCCGTCCGTCCCTATAATTTACAAATGTCATAGTTATCGTCTCGTGTGTTATCGATTATCGTGTAAATTTATGTAATTACAAGAAGACAAAAAATAACCAAAGGAAAGCTAATTTTTGTAACATATTTGAAAATTTAGGTTATATCTAGCGGGACCGGTCGTTTTATACATGCATTTTTAATTGCCTAAAATATTTTCGGAGACAATTGGTATGAAATCTAAATGAAAATATTGCAGATGGAGATAAACAGGTACTATTATTTATCATACAACTAGGGGTTATGTGGGTATATATTTTGGTATTGGCCTAATACAAAGGTACAATTATATGACTTAAGCCAGTCAAAAAAGCGTTTTATATACTCTCACCTTATATCAAAATTTTGAATTGCCATCAAAAGCGAAAGATTTATTTTCAAACGAAAATATTAGATTCAGCAAGCGTACACTATAGGAAAGGAATAGAACACCTAGATCCATGAATTATCACCCAATTTTGCATTAAACTCATATGAACTTAAATGTTATTAAACATTAACGAACTGTTATTTTACAACGTTTCAAAAAATATATAGACGATTGGGTTAATTCGCTCTAAAAAGGGATAAAAACATTCACAGAGTTTTATATCCTAGTGTCATTTTCACTTGTTCAATTAGAAAATTTTTAAAATTCTATTTTGTTGATTTTTCTGTCTTCAAATAAGTTACTGCGCAAACGGAGTTTTCAGGAGGATATCACCATATTTTCTGGTTCAGAACCTGCCAGAATCTACATATATTGTAACTGTTTTCGATATCATCGTTATCGTAGTTGAAACTTTTTATTCTTGCATGTTCTGGAACAGTACCATAAAGTGCTGGTATAATGGTAACTCAAACAAGTAAAAAAGCAGCTACTTTTGACCGGGTCGAAATTTTAATATCCTCTACCATTTAAAAAAAATCGAAAAATGCCGAAAAATACGGAGGCTATAGGTATAAGTATTTTTTTTTTTTTTTTTTTTTTTGTCATAGGCTGTAATACCCATTCAAATACGAAATTTGAAACAATTCTGGCAAATAATGTAGGTAACATTATTAAAATAACGAATATCGGCAGTTAGCGTTATATGGAGGCTATACGAAGACGTGGACAATTTTCTGTCAAAAGCTGTAGTATCCATTACGAACTTCAACTTACAAATTTGAAACAATTTCTGTGAATAATTCTGCTAAAATCAACAAAGTACCGAATATCGGGAGGCAACGTTATATGGGGGCTATACGAAGACGTGGACCTGCACATACAATTTTCGGTCTTGGGCTGTAGTATCCATTTCGAACTTCTAGTACCAACTTTGAAACAATTCCAATTGATAATGTCGCTAAAATCATCAAAATATCGGGAGGTACCGTTATATGGGGACTGTACCAAAACTCGGACCTACATCACCCATTTTCAATACCAAAAGTCCTGCAGACGTAATACACATTTAAATAAAATTTTATCAATCTACTTCATTTCGTTCGGAATCTAGAGTGATTTCTACAGAAGGACAGACGGCACTATTTTTAAATAAAATTTCGAAATTCGTCAAAAACGTTGTTAAAAATATTTAAGGGAATTGAGAAAAATGCATTTTTTTATTAAGTTAATACCATTCATGAACAGGCCTAGCGTTAGCGTATCCATTGTTGCTATATCAAAATAGGGAGGTTTTTTTTTAATATTTGGTACCAATTTCAAATAGTGAAAAGCAATGAAAAATCGTCAAAAACTTTGTTTAGATTAATAAAGGGTAAATTTTGTCTATTTCGCTCTCTCTCTCTATCTCTCGGAATCCTACACGCTTTGAGTAAAAGGTCGATAGCATTGACTGCAATGCTAAAATTTTCAAAAATGTAAAAATATTACTAAGATAACCGATTTTCCTTTATAATGTGGAAAAAATAATGAAACTAGAAGATTCTTGAAGATTTATGGTTGGGCGCCACCATGTGGAAATTCCCCACAGGGAATTTTATATTTGCTAGGTGAAAATTGTACAAATGGCTACGAATTATTGGTTAAACGAACACACCTAATATGTTTTACAAATATTAATTTTTAATTGCTATGTTCCGGAACCTGCCGGAAGGTACAAATATTACTAAGGTAAACGATTTTCCCTTTATAATGACAAAACTAGGCGCCACCTTGTGCATTTTCACAAAATCAAATTTAAAGTTTCATAATTTGTAACATTATAATAACACGGAATTTGTTGTTTCATATCTTCTTAGGTTTTAATACATTCGGTAGGTTCTACTTCCTTGCAAATTTGTGTTAGGTTCTGAGTTTTAAAATTTTCGTTCCAAACATTAGAAGAAAGTGTATTGTACAACAAGTTGAAATAACAACAATATAAAAATTTGTTGGGTTGCAAGTAATACAAAACACTGTTGTAGAATCTAAAAGGTTTGCATTTTTTAAAAAACAATAAGAGAAAAATCGGGTTTCGTAGTGAAAAGTTTAACAGAGTCTTAATGTCATCTAAAAAATCTCACGTGAATGTAAACAACGACGAGCTAGGTACTAAAAATATTAGCTGCGGTTAAAACATACCTCAGCGAAATGCGGTTGTAGACCCTAGCTCTCTTTGAAAAAAACCGTTTCAGGAAATTAAGAGTCGTTTTAGCTGTGTCCGGTGTGAGTAGAACAACCTTTGAAGGGATTATCCGATTTCGTCCAAACTTTGTAAATTGTAATATTATTACAAAACTTAGATCGAGGCAACTCCCGCATTTGAGGTCAAAATTGTCAATAAACTCATAGAAAGAGAAAGAATTAAATGATTTTTTTTAATCTTGCAAATCCCAGTATTTGTATTAGTGCTAGGTCAGGTGTGAAAATGGAAAATATCGATCTATTCCTTGTAGTATATCCTCCACAAAGGGTCAATTGAATAATTACAACGCTTATAAAATGTGAAATAATAGCTCGATTGTCTTCAACTTTTTGCGTTTCCCAATATTTTTATCACGACAAGTTCTTCAAGTACCTCCACCACAAAGAATCAAAATATGAATCAAAATGTCTAAGTTTGTATTGCAATATATTTTTTTGCTCCAAAAGCTGCTTCTGTTAGATTATATGTTTCAATTTGGCAAAGCTAATGAGTTCGACTGGGGAGAAATTGTATTCAAAAATTATTGGCTAAAATTTTTGAATATATTTGTTACAAATGTTGCCCATTTCAGCAACTGTCTTATTTTATAAAGATATTTGCAAGAATTTAATTCCCGTAGTTTTCGTACTTTTTATATTGTAAAACTAGTAAAAGAGAGCAAATGTTTCATTTGCTCTGAGATAACGGCTTTACCCAGAAATTGCAGAAACTTAAAACTAATACAAATGTAAAAAATAAACCATCGTTCAAAATTATAATTTCTCACATCTCTCTTCATTTTGAGTGTAAGTTTCACGAGGTTTTCTTGCAAGGGAACAGTCTTCATATTAAAAATTGTAAAATTAGTGCAATATAGTACTATGTTGTAGGTTCTTGAACACAACTAATATTAGCATTATATAATTTATTAGGCGAAACTTTGAAGCCAACGTCCAAACTCATCGCTTTTTATTCATCCAAGATCGCCTTCCATCAGTATTAGAAAATAGGTCAATGTGAATATGAATAAATTGTATATCGGCATATAACAGATTAGTTTTTAGTTCTTTTTAAACATTTCAATAGAAATCTGCCAAAATTCACGTTTTCCTGTAGCGCATTTGTTTGTAAGAGGCAAAAGGAAACGAGATAGACCCATAGTTCCTTTTGATACTCTGCATAGAATCACATTCTGAGTCGATTTATAAACAAATAAAAAAATTACAGATCGAATTTATCTCCCGATCCAGATACAATTTTGCACAAATCATTTGTTTGACGCATGGGCGAAGCCTATTGAAATTTTAAATAATCAGTCAAAATTTAGATACGGCTCCATATATATCTTTACCCGATTTTCCTTTTATTGTGCACCAAACGTGTAATATTAGCCTAAATAGTACCAAATACGACCAAATTAAGCCCAGAAATAAGTATATTAAATTTGATGAAAATCGGCTCCCATATATATTGCTCATCCTCCTCAGCCGTAATATGCACTCTGTAACAACGATATTTGGGGAAATATATCAAATACAGCTCAGAAACACCTTCGACAAAATGTATCGAAATCGGTTCAGATTCGGATGTAACTGTAAATGGGTAATATAAGCCCGAATTGAAACGGCACAATTGTCTCAACAAATTTAATTGAAATCTATTCAGAGAAGGATATTCCGCTCAGTTCCTTTAGACTTTAAATTATAATCATAGTAAAAAACCATGTTCTGATTCTCGCTATTTTGATAAATTGTGATAAACTTCGTTGCTCAGTAATTAATATAAAATTGATTTTTCAATATTTAATTTTGGTAAGTAATGGAAAAATAATTTTATACGATTTCTTGACAAACCAACTTATTAATATCAATTATAACCAAAAAATCAATGCCTACAATAGGATATATGGATTTTTGGTAGTTGGAAGAATTTTCAAAAATATGATTATTCCTTTGTACACCACTGAGTACATACCAATGAAAATGTCCTGAAAAACTTATTATTGATTCCTAACATTTGTCAAAGGTGTATAAGAAACATCATGACAGCCTACAATAATAACCTATAACATATCTCTTTATCATATTATTACTAGAGGAATTTTGAAGTCATAAAGATTACCGAAGACTCCTCTATTCCAAATAGAATTCGGAAAACAATTTCTACAAATTGTTATTCAATCTAAACATGATGAAGAAACGAAAAACAAGAAAATCCATACTCCCTGAGGTCATTTGGCGACAAATAAAATTCCCACAAACGCAAAAAAAACGGCTTCAAACAATCCTCAGACGCTAGTAAAGAAAAAAAATCGAAACGAAATGTAAAGAAAAGAAATACTCAGAGAGGAAATAGTAATCAAGGAAATAAGTATGTAAAGGGAACTTTGAGAAAGAAAGAAACCTGAGAAAAAGGAAAATGGAAAACTAAATACTTTTTTGTGAAAAAAATCCCTATAAATATCAAAAAAAAAAATTGGAATTATTTTTTTTAATTGCCTTATAAAATAAAATCGTTGGAATCTTACTTTACTTAAGTTAAAGAAATTAATTTATGTAGATAGCGAGTGGGAGAGAGCTAAGTTAGTGACACATATATCCAATGGTAGCCCCCTCCCTCATTTGAAAACAATACAACAAATAATAACAACATCCACATGAAATGCTAAAGGACGGATTTACAATACCAATAGAGAAATGTTGCCACAAAAGGAAACCATAAAATAAAGGAAAATGTCAAAGGAGAATTTGGAAAAACATATAGAAAATAGAAAAGATTGACAAAAGAGATGGAGAGAGAGAAAGGAGAATTTTTCTCATTTCAGATTGCTTTCGTTCTAAAATGTCTCTACAAAATTTGTGATATCTCTCATTTCAAATTGCTCTCTTTTATATAAATTATTTGCTCATATTATCACAGAGTTTGTGTTTTTTTCTCTCTCTCTATTTTTTACTCACTCACCCTCTTTCTCTCTCTCTCTCTCTCTATTTGGACGACTTAGAAGCTTTAGTACATTAAGGTTTGAAAATGAGAAGAAGGCACGAAAAGGGAGAGAGGGTGGAAGAGAGAGAGAGAGCGAGAGAGAGAGAACAAGAGACTGTGCTTTATTAGTACACAACCCGTACTAAGGAGCGAGCCCCAAAATTTGCTGCCAACCAAAACTTAGTTCAAACGTTCGTTCGGTCGGTCGGCGGTCGGTCTTTTAAAACGGAATCGAAAAAGAGAACGTCGTCGTTGTCGTATACTTGTCTAGAAAAAAAGAACTTTTTTCTTTTTGGTTTGTGCGCTCGGTTACATAACACAGTTCTGTAGGCCAAATGTTGGGACAAAATTTATAAAAGTAATAATGAAAAAAAGTTGCAAAACTCAATTGTTTAAATAAAATTAACAAAAAAATCTACAATAACAGGAACTTGTTTAACAGTGAAACATAAACTGGAATTTGTGATTTTTATTAAATAATACACAAAAAAAACTTTTTGAAGAAAAAAAAACTGTGAAAAATATTTAGTGAACTAAAGAAAAAACTGTAAAAATTACATAAAAAGTGGAAAAAAATGAAAGACATTTGAAAACTGTTCTTAAATAAGAATCTCATAACAGATGTTCTCATTTTATCTATGCCCTTAACTATATTTTAATACTCAAAAACCCCTCCCCCATTGTTACCTCTATATTTTATCCTAACCTAACCCTAACAGATGGATTGAAAAGTTACGGAAAATATTTTCCTATTTTTTTGGTTTATCAAAAAAAAAAAAAAATCATGGATTAAAAATACTTGGTCCGAATAGAACAAAAATTAAAAAAAAATCTCAGAGAAACTCATATAGCGTCTTTTCCTTAAACGAAGTCTCAATTCTTACTTCATTTCTCACACAGCCGTATTATATATCTTCAAAAAGAAGTGGAATTCACAAATTCCCCTTTCATATTTATTTGATTCATTTGATCGGACAAGGGGAAAAAGGTTCAAAAAATATATATATTTCATTTTATTTACTACTCTTCTGAGCCGCTACTGTATAGTAAACGCTAAAAAGTCTCTGACTTGTTGGAAAAAGAGGTTATATCACCATTATATATAACGAAAATATTGTAATTTCTATTGCTTATAAAACAACAATTGAAGCGTTTTGACATAATACATTTTCTCCAAAGTCAACTTAGCTTCCTTTGAAATTCGACACTGCCCGATTTTTTGTCAAAACTACATTTTTTCTTTTCCCAACCATCATAAATGGCATTAGAAGCTGCGTGAATTGCGAAATTTAGTTTCAAAAATTCATTTATCATTAATTTTGACGAGGGCTGAAAAGTGTCGGGCTTAATCAAAAAATTTTATTTTTTCTGAAAAGTAAAACTTTTTTGTTTGAAATCTTGATGATAGGTCTTGATTTTTATGAAAAAAGTGTCAAACACGCATTTTCTCAAAAGTCAACTTAGCTTCCTTTGAAATTTGACACTGCCCCAATTTTTGTCAAAACAACAATTTTTCTCCTCCCAACCTTCATAGATGGCTTTAGAAGCTGCGTGAATTGCGAAATTTAGTTTCAAAAATTTACTTATCTTGAATTTTGACCAGGGCTGAAAAGTGTCGGGCTTAAAGAAAAAATTGTATTTTTCAAACATTTAGGTCTTTTTGTTTAAAATGTTAATAATGAACATTGATTTTTATCAAAATAGATACCAAATATACATTTTCTCTAACGTCAATTTTTATTTACTTGAACTTCATGAATGTCCTAAGAAGATGCATGAATTTCGAAATTTAGTTTCAAAAATTTACTTATCTTCAATTTTTCCGAGGGCTGAAAAGTGCCGGGCTTAATTAAAATTTTTATTTTTCTAAAAATTAGAAATTTTTGATGAAAATTTTGATAATGAACATTGATTTTTATCAAAATAGATACCAAATATACATTTTCTCTTAAGTCTATTAAGTTTCCTTTGAAATTTGATACTGTTCCAATTTTTGTCGAGTCAACATTTTTTCTTTTCCCAACCTTCATGGATGGCTTGGGAAGTTCCATGAATTGCGAAATTTAATTTCAAAAATTTAATTATCTGCAATTTTAGGTGGGCTGAAAAGTGTCGGGCTTAGTCCAAAAATTTTATTTTTCTAAAGTTTAGAATTTTTTGATAAAAAAAATTTAATAATGAGGTCCACTTTGATCAAAATTGAATATAAACAATTAGTCTGACCTAAAAAACATTTTTCTGAAGACAATTTAGCTTTCTTTATAAATTGACACTCTCCCAATTTTTGTCAAGTCAACAATTTTTCTTTTCGCAACCTTCATGGATGGCTTAGGAAGTTACGTGATTTGCGAAATTTAGTTTCAAAAATTTAATTATCTGCAATTTTGAACAGGGCTGAAAAGTGTCGGGCTTAATTAAAAAAATTGATTTTTTCTGAAATTTGAAACATTTTTATAAAAATCTGTATAATATACATATATTTTTATAAAAAAAATATATAAAAATCATCATGTCTCCACATCGACATCACTTACATTTGTTTTTAAAATGTCTATGCGATTCCTTTTAAGATGTCTCATTCTTCCAATTTTTGCCTAACAAAAAATTTTTCCTTTCAAATACTTCCTAGATGGGTTAGCAGTGTCCGTTTTAAAAAATAATTTATTCCGAATTTTAGCCAGGGCTGAAAAGTGTCGGGCTTAAGAAAATATATATTTTTTGTAAACATTTTGTCCCTTTCGACACAACTTTTAAATTTAATTTAATTTAAATTCATTTAATTTAATTTTACAAACATAAGAAGCAAATATTTTAAATTTGCGAATTTTGTTTTTTAAAATGGATTTATGCAGGAATTCGGCCAGACCTGAAAAGTGTCGGCTGGAAAAAATGTATTTTTGGGAAAATTTTACTTTTGGGAAAAATTCTAAAATTGAGTTTTTAAAACGCCCTTTTTTCTGGTTTATGTTCATTTCCGTAACTTTTCCCTTTTCATCTCCTGCCTTTTACAAACCTCTTAAAACATTTTTTGCTAACTTTCTTCCTTCATTTCCCTTCTTCCCCCCTCTCTCTAGGTGTCACCATTAGACTCAACCAAAAATAAAAAAGTAATAAAAATTTATCAACAAAAGTATTAAAACAAACGACGGAACGCACCATTGAACAAAAAGTGTAAAAAATCTAAGCATTTCCACACACAATATCGCCCAACGTACACTCGAAGAAAAACAAAGTCCTAAACTTGTCGACGAGCCCGCAACAACAAAAACAACAACAAAAGCAAAACAACAACAACCAAATCAAACAACAAAAAATAGATCAGTCAACATGTTTTTGCAACACCACAGTTGATTATGATATTTAAAAGGACATTGCAGCAGCAACAACAACCGCAACAATATTATTATTCAATAATTAATTGTTATACGAATATTTAAGAGAAAAAACAACAAAAAAACTACAATTAAATACCTTCCACAAAAAAAAGTAATTAATTAACGATTTTTTGTAAATCAAAAAAAAACTTTCAACTCTACGCATCTTTGAAAACCAACAAAAAAGCAAGTTTATTTAAAACTCCTACCCCGTTCTAAAGAAACAACAACACCAACCAACCACACACACAACAACAACACATCGCAAAAATGGCCGATAAAAAGATTGCTGAACAATATTATGCGCCACCACCCAAAATGGGCAAATGGGAGGGCTTCAAGAAATTTCTGTGGAACAGTGATACTAGCCAGTGTCTGGGCCGAACAGGCGGCAGCTGGGGTAAGTAGAATTTTATTATGGAAGTAAAAAAAATATATTATGTAATTTCAAAATTAACAGCAGCTTATTAAAACTATAAAATTAGTCAAAGGTTGCTGAATATTTGAAAAATAATTTGAAGAAGGGATTTTTAATTTTTATTAAATTATTCTGTATATTTTAATGGATATAAATTTAAAAAAAGAAAAATAAGGAACATACAAAGACCATATATATTCACTACTTGCTATGAACAAAAAATTAGAAAAAAAAATAGTAAGAAGGCTAAAAAATGGACTTTTAAAAGATGAAAGACCTATGACATCCATAATTTTCGGTAATTCTCTGAAGGCGATTTAAAGCTCCAAGCTGAAAGGCCTGGAACATCTCTGAATTCAATTCAAAGCTTCAATAAAAATATTTAAAATAAGCAAACTTTATAATCAAGATTTCTCAAATAAAAAGCCACTAGCGGAACATGTCATCAAGTAAAAAAAAGACATTTCTAAATTTACCGGTTCTGTTACGGTATCACGAAAAAGCAAAGTTACATATTGTTTCCACAGATTGTAGACAATATTCTCAGCTATTCAAATGTGAAAACACGATTAAATTATCTTAAAAAATGGCGAAGTTATAGCCAAATTTATAGAAGTATTTTGTATTAATAACACTCATACGCACTGGTGGTCAAATCATATTTTTTTATTTTAAATAAAAATTAGAATGCTTGTCAAAGCATTTTTTCAAGTATTACCTTCACGGATTGTAAACAATATTCTCAGCTATTTAAACGTGAAAAAATATTTCAATTATCTTTAAAAATGGCGAAGTTATAGGCAAATTCATAGAAGAACTTTGTATTAATAACAATCATACGCAGTGGTGGCCAAACCATTTACTTTAAATAAAAATTATAACGCTTGTTGAAGCAATTTTTTAAGTATTATTTTCACAGTTTGTAGATAATATTCTCAGCTATTTTAATGTGAAAAAAAAACAATCAAATTATCCTTACAAATGCCAAAGTTATATTCAGATTCGTAGAAACGCATTGTATTAATAAAAATCATACGTAGTGGTGTTCAAAGATATTTATTTACTTTTGAGAGCCTTAAAAATGTTTTTGAACTTCGACCTTATGTTGCCTTAGATTTTTAAGGGTACTTCGTGGAGAGTAGGTGCCAAAAATATTTTTTTTCCATTTGGAAAAACAATTTATAGGCGGTCTTCACATTTGTACACCAATATCAGGATTCAGTTAAAAATATCCGGTTAAAATATTGGATTTAAGTAAACTTATTACACAAGAAATGAAGATGTTTTAAATTAAAAAAATTTACCAGATTAATTCAAAAAAATTAAAAATATCTGAAAATAACGTTTTTGCTCCAATGTCACAAAAAAGCAAAATTATAGAGCTTATCAACACAATTTTTCAAATATTATTTCCGCAGATTATCGACAATATTCTCAGATATTTAAATATGAAAAAAAAAATAAATAACCTTTACAAATAAAGAAGTTACAGCCATATTTGTGGATGTACTTTGTATTAATAACAATCATACGCACCGGCGGCCCAAAAATACTTACTTCATTATCAGGACTTATCTATGGCCAAGGACTTAAAATAATTTTTGGATCGGCTTTCTTTAGCCTCAGGTTTTAAATATATATTTTTTTAAAGGTGTTCTAATGATCAAAAATGCTTATTTTGAAGAACTATTTATAGAGGCACTGCAAGTGTTTGCACTATAAAATAAATGCAAAATTACAATAATCAACTGTCCAAAGCTCATTGATCTCAGGATATCTATTAACTTCTTTAATTTCCGAAGGCTATTTAAGCCTTTAATTAAAAATATTGAATATAAGCGAACTTATTAAGCAAGAAATGAAGATGTTGTAATTAAAAATAATTTAGCGAATCAATCTTACTTATACAAAAGATACATTTCGAAGGAAATTAGAATACTTTTCAAAAAACAAAATTTTTGCAGAATATAGGCTATATTCTCAGCTTTCTTAATATGAAAAAATAATAAAATTATCTTAAAAAATGGCGAAGCTGTAACCCGCTTTGTAGAAGCGATCCTTATTAATAACAATCATACGCACCGATGTTCAAAAGAGATTTGTTTATTTTTCAAGACAAATATATGGTATTGGACTTTAAAAAAATTCTAGAGGGAATATTTTAAACCGTGAATTTTGTAAAAATATTTTTGAAGAGCTAAATGAAATGTGGAAATATATAGAATATATTGAAAAATGTTAAAGACATTTGTCGTAATATTTTCTATTCATAGCCGTCATATTTTGATAAAATATTTATAGCCGCAGGTTTTTAAAAGCGTTTAATAATAGCTTTCGATTGAGCTAGATTTTTAAAAAGTATCCGTAGAGGATGCAGATTGCAATCATTAATTCTGAAAAATATTTTTTCAGGAGTATTTTATATTTTTTTGAGGAGTATTCCGATTTCAAAAATATTTTAAAAGATGCTATTAACAATACCGAATTTTAAAACGCATTCTTTTACAGCTATGTTTTTTTAAAGACTTCTTTAAAGGATATAATTTTAGCCGTGAACTTTTTAATCTTTTTTGAAGTCGCTATTTAGAATTGTAGATTTTTCCAAAAAAAAAATTGTAGAGGGTTATTTACACACACCCATTTTTAAAAATAGTTTTCAAAATCCAAATATATTCCGGTTAATATATACAAATTGTTTTTTTATAAAAAAAACATTTTTCTAAAAATATTCCTTTAGAGAACCAAATACAGCCTGAATTTTTTGAATAAATATTTAGATATTTTTGGAATCATTATTCTTTTATTTTAAGAATTAATGATGGCATTAAGAAGGAATATTTTTTGACGAATTATAAAAATTAGTACCTCTTAAGATCTCTTTTTTTCAATACGCTTTATTAACTACGTTTTCTTACACAATATACTCATATATTGGTTGTAAATGGTCTTGAATCCAACCGATTCGTGGAGTCGAGGAAATTTGTACATTTTTACTAAAATATTTGAATAAAATCTAATATCTACTCAATATTGAGATCAACTCTTTCAAACAAAAAAAAACTCAATTTAAAGAAGTTCTTGAGAACAATCTCTTGTAGAACTCTGTTTAGTTTATTAACCTCCACTACTGCATGGACAATAAATAATTCACAGAAATTTGTAAATACCCAATACAAGTTTGAATAATCACTAAAATCTGAAAGTTCCCAACTGGCTGAGCATTGTCTGGAAAATAATGAAAAAAAAAAATAAAAATAAACACATCAATGACGAACAGATAAGCCAGCGAATACTAATAATAACCACAATGTGAAAAGTTCCCAGAAAAAAAAAATCTGGAGAACTGATAAGAGCATTGCGTTAAATAAGGCAACAAAAAAAAACATTATTTTAATGAATGAATGAATTAATAATGCACACGATTACTCATTAAAAAAATGTTTGAAAAGATTCGAGCTTTTGGCTTGGGAAGATTACGATGGAGAAGAATAAATGTTGCAGAGGGGA
The DNA here is from genome assembly GCF_030504385.1 of Musca domestica. Lineage (NCBI taxonomy): Eukaryota > Metazoa > Arthropoda > Insecta > Diptera > Muscidae > Musca > Musca domestica. The sequence goes on along the minus strand of NW_026712383.1, from coordinate 11,198,887 downwards.
AAAATAAATATTAATTTCAAATAGTTTTGATACAGTTCATTATAATGAATGAAATTTTGAAATTGACGTTAACTTGACTAACTGATCTTTTTTTCAAGGAAACGGAAAATCTCAAATTTTTTGTTACTTCTGTTGGATGGAGTTAGGTTAGGACTTTCGGAAGAAAAGGATCTCCGTCCTTGACCAAAAATTAAATTGGAAAAGAAATATTGAGGAGCAAGCGAAGAGGGATTACATCGCACTTTGTTTAGTGCAAAAACACCATAGGGCTTTATCCAGTGATTATATATCACCTAAACAAAGTTTCGAATCACTGGATATCCATATATTCAACAGCGACATCTGGACTCGTGACACCCCACCATTTAACGGTGCAGCCATCTATACCGATGGTTCAAAGATGGAAATTGGAACATGAGCTGGGGGTCTTCTGTGAATTCTTAAGTATCCGGTGATCCTTCGAATTAACAAAAAAATATTTGTTATCAGAAAAGCCATAGGGTCGTCGATAGTCAGGCGGCCCTGAAAGCTTTAAATACTTTTACAATGAAATCTATGGCAGCTCTGGAATGAAGAAATGCTCTGGAAAAGTTTAAGTCGTCTGTCAAACTCTGTTGGGCCACTAGTCATTGTAACATAACTAACAATGAGTCAGCAGATGTATTGGCCAGACGCAGATCTGAGTCAGTAGATCTAGAGATTGAGAGCTTAGTGAAGCCAACCCATTATCACTTCCTCCAAGTACTATACTGATGGTTCAAAGATGGAAAGCGGAACGGGAGATGGCGTCAAGCTGTGAATGATTGAGTATCCGGAGATCCATCAAATTAAACAACGACTGCAGCGTTTTTTCAGACAGAAATCTGCTGGTAAATATAATCAATGAACTGAATGAACCGGTGACTATATACATATGTCAAGCGGCCCTGAAAGCTTTAAAATCCTGAAATGCAGAAATGCTCTGGAAAAGTTCTCTCAAACTCCCTGGTCATTGTAACATAAGTGGCAATGAGTCAGCAGATGAATTGGCCAGACGCGGATCTGAGTCAGTAGATCTAGAGATTGAAAGCTTAGTGAAGTCACCCTTATGTCACTTATTCCAAGTACTACACAAACATTACACTGGGAGATTTAAACAGAACTGCCTGACTGGAAGGGGGATGTAATGTCTCCAAGAAAATATGGCCGGTGATCTCCGAGTGGAGATCAAGGTCGCTCATTTCCTTGACGAAATTTGACCTAAATCTTGTGGTGATCACAGGTCACTGCAAGATAAGGGCTATGACTTCCAATTTGGTGGGGGGTCGACCTGGTGAAAACCAGACGGTAGATCACTTATTTCGTTTGCAATATCCCTAATTATTCGTCGTAGGCCCCATCAAGTATATATATCATCATAATCATAATCATCATAGTCAGCATAAAATTCTAAGTCGATTTAACGATGCCCGTCAGTTTGTCTCTCTGTTGAAATCACGATAAAGCCCACATCATTTGCCGTAGAGCTTAAAAATTTGGTTCTAGCTCCGGTTGCGGATCATGATATACATAGGTCCACGTTTTGGTATAGCCCCCATATAACCTTAACTCCCGGAATTCAGTAATTTAATGATTTTCGCCACATTTTCCAGGGATTTGTCTAAAAATTGGTATTTCTAGTTCGAAATGGGTTCTAGCTCCGGTGGCGGATCATGATATACATAGCTCTACGTTTTGGTATAGGCCCATATAACGGTAACTCCCAATATTGGGTATTTTGATGATTTTCGCCACATTTTCCCACGGATTTTTCTGAAAATTGATATTTGTAGGTCATACTGGGTCCTAGCTTCTGTATGTATAGGTCCACGTTTTGGTATAGCCCCATATATCTGTACCTCCCGATTTTCTGTAATTTAATTATGTTTGCCACATTTTTCCAGTGATTTGTCTAAAAATTGGAATTTGTAGTTCGAAATTGGTTCTGACTCCAGTGGCGGAATATAGGCCCCCATACCTCCCGATATTCCGTATTTTGATGATTTTTGCCACATTTTTCTAGGAATTTGTCTATTCGAAATGGGATTAAGCTTCGGCGGCAGAACATTGAATTTTTAACTCCCCATTTTCCTATAACGCACATATAACGATACCTCCCGATATTCGGTGTTTTGATAATCCTTTTTTCATCTACCCACGAAATTGTTTCAAATTTGGTATTTAAGGAGATTTGGTAGATAACAATCCTTGAAGTATAAAATTGTCTATGGGGGTTCGGGTTTTGGTATGCCCACGCGATACAACGCCCTCAGCCACTTTATGGTTTTTTGAACACGTTTCAATTCAGATACTTTTATATAAAAATGTTTTCTTTACCCAAAGGTGGTTGATATTAATGTTTTTATACCCTCCATCATTCTATGAATGGTATGCACAGGCTATGGGTACTACAGCCCATGACAAAAAACGTCGTATACAGGTCCACGTCTTCGTCTTAGTCCACATATAACGGCTTTCGGATTTTTTTTTTTTTTTTTTGAAAAATTTCAATTTCCTTGCAAATGATGGCCCGGCCGAACTTAGCTGCTTTTTTACTTGTTTTTGAAATAGTTTCTTTCAAAGACCTCACATTCGCTCTTTCCTTGTCGTTACATATTTTGACATTTACACATGTTTTCTATTGTGACCTCACCTATGAATTTGTATGCCACCGCACAGGAAGTATTGGAAATTACTGTAATTACCTAACAAGTGAACAGCGATGTTCTTCCCCACCACCACCACCACTGCCGCCTTACATGTGTAAGCTGTTGTTCTTTATTATTTCCCCGTCCTTTGTTTTCTTTGCTTCTTTCACCCTTAAAAGGTATTAACATTTCAGATTTTTTGTCTTTGATTGTCCTCGCACTGGCGCCCAATATATCACCTCAAACTATTGAAGAGCCAAAAAAACAAAAAACACTTTGTATGACTAATCATCAAAAGCTGTTGTCATGGCGTGTAGTAGTCTGTTGTGTCATGTCGTGCCCAGGGACAATCAGTGGCAAATGCTTAACATATCTCTATATACATTTTCATTTTATTTTGATGGAAACTTTTATTGTTCAATATATCAATAGGTTTCGAAAAGAGTAGGGTTTTACATCACCACTTTGAGGGTGGTTTTTTTTCTCAAAGGTTATTGGGTGGTTGGTCGCTTGCTTGATTAAATTGCTATCCCCTTCCCCGATGTCTTGCGGCAAAAGACAATAAAAAATGATAACTACTCTTTTTTCCGATGGGTGGATAAAAAATCAACTTAATGTTGTCATTAACACGAAACGAAAAATAAAATACGATGACGCAAAGTTGAAAAATGGAAGAAATTATTTTCAGGGGGAAAAAGAACAAAAAAAAATATTTTTGATAATTTATTAAATTATGTACATATCTATGGAAATGTGACACTTGCAATACCCTATTTCTCCCATTACTATTTCAAGGCATTTAATTAGTTTTTAAAACAAAAATAAACAATTTCCAATTTAAAAAAAAAAAAAAGGAAAAACGCGCACGCAACACCACCAAATGCCAGCCACTCAAGCGACCAGCCGGCCAGCCATCCACCCCATCTAACCACTCTATCCATATTTTTTTTATCATAACAAAACCTACTATATTATTAATGTTTATTTGGCTTTTTTCTATTATTATTATTTACAAATGATTTACGATTTTTTTGTTTGTGACTTTGTTGCCGCCATATGGCCATAAATAGAAAACGTGATTTTAGCTGAAAATTGTAAATTTTCTGGTAAATTGCATTACTTTTTTTCAGAAAATTATTTAAATAACTAAAATCGCAACCAGATAATTTGTTTGCTTGCCATAAAATACAAAAATAATTTATTATTTTTTTAGTACTTCAATTCAAATAATGATTTAGAAATATAACAAAGTATTTCGACATGAAGGTTAACAAGCGTTCAGTTGGGCGCCATTATTTTTTAATAAATAAAAAAAAAAAACATTTTTATACCCTCTGAGAGGGTATATATTATTTGATGCGTCCAAGACGTGCCTCACCCCAATAACAGTTTTAGACTCTAGGTCTTTGGACCAAATTCGTTTCAGGTCATTTGTAGTCGATCTAGCTATGTCCGTCCGTCTGGCTGGTTGGTCCTCACGATAACTCTCGAAGGCAATATCCGATTTGATCCAAACTTGGTACATCGTAATATTACTATCAAACTTAGATCAAGTTCGAAGATGGGAAATATCGGTCCACTACTTCTGGCACCTCTTACTCAAAATGTCGAAATTTTCAAAACATAAAAATTACTGCACAAAAAACGAGAAAGGATAATTTACGAATCCTTATATTATCATCAGTGCTAGGCCAGGTGCAAAAATGGACTACATCGGTCCACTAATTATGGTACCTACCCCACCCCCATCGTCAAGACTTTCAAAGAATGAAAAAATACTTCACAAAAAGAGAAAAGATAATCTGATTTTGCTCCAACTTATATTTGCATCAGTGCTAGATCAGGGGCGAAAACGGTCAATATCGGTCTACTCCATCAAGTGCTTCCCCCACAAAGGGTCAAAATTTCGAAAAAGTTTAACTCTTAAAAAATGTGATATAAGAGTCCGAATATAAATTACACACATCACAATGCTTGTATTAACCCAAGATCTGGTTTGAAGATGGGATATATTGGTATATTCCTTCTGGTACCTCTCCTACAAAGGGTCAACATTTTGAGTATGTATGAAGCTCATAAAACACGAAATTAAGATCCGATTCCATTCAGACTCAATATTTTCATCAACGCACATTTCAATATTTTCATCAACACAGGATATGTTATAAACATGGTAGAGATTGGACTATTCCTTCTGGTGCCTTCCCCACAGAGGATCAACGTTTTGAAAAACCAAAACAATTAAAAAATCCGAAATAAGCATCCGTTTCTCTTCAAATTACACACATCACAATATTTTTTAACCCGAAATTTAGTTTGAAGATGGAATATATCGGTCCACTCCTTCTGGTACCTCCCCCACATGGGGTCAAAACTTGGAATATTCATGAAGCTCATAAAACACGAAAATAACATCCGATTCCATCCAAACTTGTAACATCTCAATATTTTCATAAACACAAGATCTGTTATAAAGATGGTAGAGATCGAACCATCCCTTCTGGTACCTCCCCCAAAAACGGTCAAACATTTGAAAAACCAAAACTATAAAAATACCCAAAATAAGTTTCCGGTTCTCTTCAAATTACACACATCACAATATTTTTTTTAACTCAAAGTCTAGTATGAATTTGGAATATATCGGTCCACTCCTTCTGGTACCTCCCCCACAAAGGGTCAAAATTTTGAGTACCCACAAAGCTAGGAAAACGCGAAATTAACATCCGATTCCATTCAGACTTGGCACATCTCAAAATTTCCATCAACACAAGATCTGTTATAAAGATGGTAAAGATCGGACCATTCCTTCTGGTACCTTCCCCATATAATGTTCACGATTTTGAAAAACAAACATCTCGAAGAAAGCGATATAAGCACCAAACTCTCTTCAAATTTCACACATCCAAATATTTTTGCTAATCCAGGATCTGTCGTGAAGATGATATATATCTGCCAACCCCTTCTGGTACCTCACCCACAAAGGATCACAATTTCCAATACTTATATCTGTCATAACTTTTGAAAGAAGTCAGCGATTCTTTACAACTGGCTATTTCTACACATTTCTCCTAACCAAAAATCTGATATGAATATGAAATTTATCGGAATTTATAATTTCGCATAAAATTGGATATAAATGTTCGATTTCCTTCAAATTTTGCACATATTAATATTTGTATCTGATTTAGATGAAATGGAATATGTCGGTCCACTATATCTGTTACCTCATGCATATAACCTCATTTTCAAAAAAATTGCACATATCTCATACAAAGTCCAAATCTGTCCCGTTGTAATATTTTTTATCAGTCTAAGGTCAGATACGAATTGGGCAATATTGTCCAACTGCTCCGCAACCTCCCCCATGAAGGGTCAGCAGTTAGAATAGTCTTAACTCAAGGCTGGGGGCATACATCTGTCGGCAAAACCGATTGATACTATTTTACTTGTTAGTACTTCACATCAATACTGATTTGGAAATGTAACAAAGTATTATGACATGTTGGGCGCCACTATTTTGTAATAAATAAAAAAAAACATTTTTTTCTGAAATGCCCACTTAAAAAAGCAGCCAAACGAATTTGTCATCTGTTGGACAAAAATACACATCTTAAAATCGAAATTTATTTTTTGGCAACTTGGGTTTCAAAATCGCCAAAAGAACATGAGGAAAATATTATCAAAAATACTTATGTGAACGTCATATTAAGTGAACTATGAAGAAGGTCACAAAACCCGAATATGTACTTTGATTAGTCAGCAGAATGGTTTTTATTTCTTTCTTCTTTCTTCACATAACATTTAATACAACAAGCTGTACGTACATTTGTATATTTCAGAGCAAATCAAGCAAATACGTCCATATTGAATGTCTAAAATACTGTATACACACAAATTGCATGCCCATATCAATACTGAATTTCTTGACTCGCCAGCGATATCTTCATTTCTCTTTATTTATGTATATTGAGCCTAATGAAGAGTTTTTTTTGCTGTTCTTGTTCTTGTTTAGAATTCATGACGTATGGCAGCAATTGAAAGCAGAATATACACAGTAATTTGAAATCAGACGCCAATCAATTTACTTGTGATGAAGAAACGAACAGAACGCACATACTCATTCGAACCACATAAACAATATTTTAATTTACAAAAAAAAAATGTGAATATGGAATTCTCAAATTCGCATATTTTATTGATTTTGGAATCGTATTTCTTCTTATGGCAAATCATTTTTTTGCCAAATAACAACAAACAAAATAAGCCAGTAAGAAAAAGTCAAAAGTCGTACGGGGTCGACTATATGACAACCCTACACCATAAAGCATATTTTGAAGTAGATCATAACACCTATCAACCTTTGGCTTTAGAGCAGCTATAATTTGGTTTTAGAGCGAACTAATAAATGGGAGGCATATCCAATTCTGAAGTGATTTCCACTAAATTTGACGGAAAAATTTTTATCTTTTATACCAAATAAATTTGCTATAGAGTGCATGGTATTACTTCGGAAAGGATTATATTAAAAAAATATTTATCGGAGCCGAGTTCCACAAAATGAAAACGTACGTCCCGAGTTCACTTCATTTGGTCTGCCATTATTTGAACAATAAACCTGACATTGCAATAATGTATATATGATATAACCAAATCTGAATCGATCTCGAAAAAATTTGGCAAAAGTATTTTCGAGCTCAAATATCATTGTTGTAGGGTACATATTACGCATGTGAGGGACTTAAACCCCCGAATTGGATAAAACCTATATATGGGAACTATAGCTATAACTGAACCGATTCTCACCAAATTTGACATACTAGCTTCTAGGCTAAGTTCGGTCGGATGTGCTTGAATTCAGGTCATTTTGGACTGATATTGGCTATTTGGTGCACAATTAACCAGAAACCGGTTGAAGATATATATGGGAGGTATATCGAAATTTTAACCGATTCTATTTTTTTTTTTTTTGTGTGTTGTCTATCAGAAGCTTGTTGCCATCACACTTCGATGAAGATTGATTTAGATGACCCTGATCATTGGCCCTGCAGTTCGACGTGGTGGAAATTTAACTAGTTTGACCCAGATTATTGGTCATTCAGTAAGCGGGCTTCTTCTCGATGTTGTTTTTTTTAAGCTTCTCGAGTTCATGTTTGCCGACCCCCCTGTTTCCCACTTTAAAGAAGACCTTCGTCCTCCGGCCCTTCGTCATGTCGCCTTTTATCTCGCAGTTCATTATGTATATTAGAGCCCCGCCTTGTCTGAGATGTTGCAATATCTTCTTGTTGACCTGGTTTCAGCTGATATTTAATTAATTTGCGAAACCACAATTTTTATCGATAACTGTATAGCAGAGCTCGTCCCTATAGTGCTTTCTGACAAGTTTAGAAAATAGATGGTGGCTATATTCCACGTTCCGAGTCCTTCTTCCTCTTCTGCTTTGGCAGTGTCTCCTTTCCAGGGACTACAGATTTCGCCTCAGAGGCCAAGCTAGTTATGTTTTTGCTGTGGCTTCCTTTGTCCTTCCTTCTTTTCTTTGTCATTTCCTGCCTTATCGTCACCACTTCCTGATAATGTCTCGGATAACCTCTTTTTGTTCGTGGTAAGTTTTTCCTTCTCGTCCTACCTATACTTGTCTGAGGGCTGGGTGCTTTAAGCTTTTCCTCCTGCTACAGATGCCACCATACCAATATCTGAAGGAGGTCTCTTACGTACCGGTAACCTCTTCTTCGTTGAATCTTCTTTGAAAGGACTACAGATTATGCGTCCGAGTCTGCAACCATGCTCGTCCTCTTCTTGTTCTGTTTTCTTCTGTTATCTCCTTATCGTTACCATATTCAAGTACTTGACCAGGTTTGCCCGCAGCATTCACTGGAAGGAATCTCTTTTTCAAAGTAGGCTTCGCGGCGTTTTGCTCCTTAAGGGAGCTCTGGTTCTTTTGGGGATCTTCCTGGCTTGAAGTCTCAGCCTCACTTTTAATTACCCAGAGCTTACGCCTTTGCGCCTCAGATAACCTCTGATCATCTTTCCTGCTTCCGAAGAAGAGCTCTGGATGTTTTGGCGATCTTCCTGCCTTGAAGTCTAAGTCTCACTTCTACTAAGGGCTTACGCCTTTGCGCTCCGATAACCTCTTTTTGTTCGAGGCGCGTTTCCCGGACCTTGTTCTTCTCATCCTCCCTATATTTGCCGGAGGACAAGGTTGATGGTAAATTTTCCTCCTGCTACAGATACCAAGACATCTATATCTGTAGGAGGTTTCTTATTTCTTTGCGCCCGGATAACCTCTTTTTGTTGGTGGCGAGTTTCGCAATGCTTTGGCTCACCTCGTCTACCATTTTCTTGACCTCTTTCAATGATTTCACTGAGCCTGAACTCCTACCTGTCTCTGAAGCCTGGGTCGAACTTAAAGATGTGGGTACATAAGCAGCCTGCCAATACTTCTAGATTCATTAATGTCAAATAATAATAATGAAAACGATGGCAGGATTCTAGTGCGACTCGGGCTTCCCTTTATGATATGTCACAAGTCTCTCGCACCTTTAGTTTCTCTCCCTTTCTATATTTTCCCGGGGGACTTAGGTGCTTGTAGCTTTCCTCCTGCCAAGACCCCCATATCTATAGGAGGTTGCTCGTGATCGCTGAATAACGTGGGGCTTAAATCGTGGGTAGATCAGCGGCACCCGCCAGTACTGGGTTATTTAGGCTCTGCACGGTAAATTACATTCTTTACATTACATTCTTTGCTTGTAGCATTTCCTCCTGCTTCAGATGCCATGGCACCCATATCTATAGGAGGTTTTTTGTGATCGCTGGATGGCGTGGGGGCTTATGTCGTGGCATCCGCAAGTACTGGGTTATTTAGGCTCTGCACCGTAACTTCATTACATTATTTTTCCTTCTTCCATAATTGTTTTTGTTTTTTTTTTTCGATCGAGTGGGTGTTCACATCAGTCCATTCCCAAATTCAATCCTCCACACACGATTTGACCATTATGGGCTTTGAAAACTGCATCACACAGATAATTCGAACAAATTCCGTATATTATTAAATTGAAATTTTTTTTACAATTAACTGTTCATCGAAAATTACATACTTTTTTGTTAACAATAATTTCACTTTATTGCCGAACAAAACACCAACAACAATGTAAACCACCCAATAATAATTACTGTCTCCATAATTTATGGTTCTATTGTTTCTGTTTTTTATTTAGAAAAACAAATAATTTATCATTGTTTGTTAATATGTAAAATAAATAATTAAAATCACATAAATCTTTAAAGATTCCTATCTTTATGCTATTTTTTTAAACAGCTGAGATTTTCTAAGAGATTTATATTTCATGTGATAAAAAACGGAAATTTTGTTCTGACACATTGAAGATATTTAGATATCTCTCATGACAAAACAACAACACAGACAATAAACTATTGAAAATGTTAATAAACACTGCTTAAGCATTTGTGAAGCATTTCAATTCGATTGTCAATAAATCAATACAATTGCATGTCACAATGTATCTGCCACACAGAGAGACAATTATTTATTCTTGAGATACCGAAACAGATGAAATGAACATTTCAAGTGTAGAAGAACGTGATAAAGGTCGTTATTGTCAATAATTGTTAATAATTGATATGTTAAAGTTGTTGTTATCGAATGACATAAAAACAATAATAATAATAACAAGCATGTCGACATGGCGAATGAGGTGGCGGAGTGTGGCGAATTTTTTATACCCTTCATATGAGAATTTAACGTTTTTTTTTTTTTTCAACTCTCACGGCGCAATGGTGAGATGTTACACCAAATTTTCAAAATAAGACAAAATGTCAAAACTTGTTTACGTTTTTTCCTTATTTGTTTAACTTTCGTTCTGTGATACCAATCACAAATAATTAACTGAGCCTTCCATGTCGAATTTGATCACATATAATTACTTCGGGTTGTAGCAAACAGAATAACAGAATCAATACGCCCCGCATTTTTAGGTGGAGGGTATAGATATATGTACATAGATACTGTCAATAGGTTTGTTTTTTTTTTTCATCGATTTGTATCTGGAAAAGTAGCAACAAGAGCGTAATAACAATAAGGAAACGCAAAAGAAATCGGAGGTACATGTACATTTTTCGATATAATTTTGGAAATAATTTTTACAAAATATCGAGTAAAAAACAGAGTTTGTTTATGTGGGAATCGCTACAGCAGCATCACTGTAGCTTTAACTGAACATACCCCACATAAACCACTGTTACTTGTTAGTCTTCTCCTTATTATTTTTCCCTCTTTGTTACTCTCTTTCTCTTGTTGTGTTAATTGTAGTCACTAGCAGTGTTGCCAGTATTGAGGAATTTTCCCCAATGTTACATTGATATTTGCTAAAATGTGCATGATTGTTTTACATAGGTGCCAATACATGTGTAGAACGAGTTTTTTATACCCTCCACCATAGTATGGGGGGTATATTAAGTTTGTCATTCCGTTTGTAACACATCGAAATGTACATTTTAGACCCCGCAAAGTATATATATTCTTGATCAGCATAAAATTCTCTGTCGATTTAGCGATGTACGTCCGTCTATCCGTCTGTGGAAATCACTCTAGCTTCTAAACGAATTGAAGTAGATTGATAAAATTTTACTCAAATGTATATTATGTCTGCAGGACTTTTGGTATTGAAAATGGGCCACGTAAGTCCACGTCTTCGTATAGCACCCATATAACTGTATCTCCCGATATTCGGTATTTTGATGATTTTAGCTGCATTATTCAGCGGAATTCCTTCAAATTTGGTACTTGATGTTCGCAGTGGATACTACAGCCTATGTTAGAAAATTGTCTGTACAGGTCCACGTCTTCGTATAGCACCCATATAACTGTACCTCGCGATATTCGGTATTTTGATGATTTTAGCTGTATTATTCACCGATTTTTTTATGTTTCGCATTTGAATATTGTATGGCTTACGGGGTTTTAAAGATTTTAACGAAATTTTTAACGGATTTTATTGTTTTTGAGAATTACCAAATTCGTTCTAAATGGTGGAGGGTATTCAGCTTTTTAACTTGTTTAATATAATCCAATGTTATTTGGCATAAAAGGTAAAAATGTTTCCGTCAACTTTAGTGAAAATCGATTCAGAATTGGATATGCCTCCCATATATTAGTTGCCTCTGAAACCAAGAAATAGCTGCTCTAAAACCAATTGTTGATAGGTGGTATGATCTACTTCAAAGAATTATTTTTGTTACGGGAGGATATGATCTAAATTTGCATAGTGGTGTAGGGTACTACATAGTCCGCCCCGCCAGATTTTGACTTTTCCTTACTGGTTTTATAATGACTCGAAGGTCTGCTCACCATATTTTCGTATAATATTTAATGTGGACTGTATTAAAAAAAATCCTGTTTCATAAAAATCTTGCATGCAATACATCTACCTTCTTCTTTGCAAGTTATGGTTTGCTGGCGGATTTTTCCATCGAGATAGCTCCATAAATTCTCTATGGGGTTTATATCTGGACTCTGGGCTGGTGTATCCATGACATGGGGACAATTATATGGCAGCCATGGCCGTACTTTATAAGCCTTGTGTTTCACGATCATTGTCTTGATAAAAATAAAAATCTTCGCCAAGGCCGAGCTTTTCCTTACAGAATGGCAAACTTTCTTTCAAAATGTTAAAGTACATAGTCTGATCCACAATACCCTCAATAAAATGCAATGCACCAGGTCCAGAGGCTGAAAATGAACCGTGCTTCACAGTAGGCTTCATATTTTTGGCAATAAGCGCTTCATTTGCCTTTCTCCATACATAAGGTCCGCCATCTGAACCAAAAAGGTTGAATTTGCTCTTGTCCATGAACAGCAAATTCTTCCAAAATGGAAAAAAACGTTTGATATATGCTCCTTGGCAAATCGCAATCTTACTTCTTCATTTCGCATGCTGATTAGAGGTTTATCTCTATCTCTTCTTCCATTGTAGCTCGACTTATGCAGTATACTTCTTATTGTTTGAGGACAACATACTTTTCCCAAATCCATTTCAGCAATTTTTTTGAGCTTCGGTGCACTCAAAAAAGGATCCTTTTTGATCTGCCGTAAAATATACTTCTCATCACTCAAGGTAAATATTTTATTATTTGCCATTTTTGACCTATTTTCTACACATCCGTCTGTTTTAAACCGTTTTATGATGTACTAAACTGTAGATCGGCTTCTATTAACAAACTCAGATATGTCACTTAGCGATTTATGGTTTTTGTAATGTTTAATTACTAAATTCCTTACTTCAACAGTGGTTTGTTCTCGTGGTCTTCCCATTTTTATACCCTTCACCACAAGGTGATCAGGATATTATGTCTTTTTTGCATTTGTTTGTAACAGGCAAAAGAAAACGAGATAGACCCATAGTTCCTTTTGATGATCTGCATAGAATCTGAGTCGATTTATGCATGTCCGTCCGTCCATGTATTTTTGTGAACAAAGTACAGTTCACATTTATTGCCCTATCCAGATTAAATTTTGCACAAATAATTTGATTGGCCCAAGGACGAACCCTATTGAAATTGGAGATAATCGGTCAAAATTTAGATATAGGTCCCATATATTTCTTCGTCCGATTTGCCTTTTATTGGGCACCAAACGTGTAATATCAGCCAGAATAGTATGGAATTTTGCACGTACGGTCAGATTGGACCTGAAAATAAGTATGCCAAATTTGAAATCGAAATCGGTTCAGATATAGCTATAGTTCCCATATATATTGTTCATCCGATTTGTTATTTTTGTTCTCCGCAGCCGTAATATGCACTCTGTAACAACAATATTTGGGGAAATATATCAAATACAGCTCAGAAATACATTTGCTAAATTTTATCGAGATCGGTTCAGATTTGGATATAGCTCCTATATATAACTTCGTCCGATTTACCTTACCAAACGTCTAATATTTGCCCAAATTGGATCAAATGTGGCACTTTCGACCGAATTGAGTCTAGAAGCTAGTATGTCAAATTTGGAGAAGATCGGTTCAGATATAGCTATAGCTCCCATATATACTGTTCATCCGATTTGTTATATTTGTTACCCAAAGTCGTAATATCACTCCGTAACAACGATATTCAGGGAAATACATCATATACAGCTCAGAAATATATTTGCCAAATTTTATCGAGATCGGTTCCGATTTGAATATAGCTCCCATATATATTTTTATCCGATTTCAAATTAATTGTGCACCAAATGGACAATACAAGTCGGAATTTAAAAGATACAAATGCTTCGGCATATTTAGTCCTTTGAACTTTAAATTTTAATTATAATCATAGCGTGTATGATTGAATTCTCCCATAAAAACTTTTAATTGTTATGCGCAGCTCTACTAAATTAGCAAAGTGGTGTAGGGTATCATAAAGTCGACCCCGTCCGACTTTAAGACTTTCTTTACTGGTTTTTTAATATTTACGACATTAAATTACACAACACGTGGAAATTTCTGATAAATTAGCTTTTAGAAACTTCCCAAATACATTTTCCAACAATCGCGTGAAGTTGGACGCAGTTCGAAACAGGGGTGCCGTACAAATGTAAGCTGTACGAGTTTAGCTTTTGATAACAATCATATATTGCATGAAAGAAAATTTTTTGCTAAGAGTACGAGTTTCGCTTAGAACTACTGTAAATCGAATTTCTATTTCCCAATATATCCGGACTACCATATTGAAAAACGTTCCCGCCTACTATATCGAAAAGTGTTCCGGCAGTAATGATCCTAATTTAGATATGGAAATTCAGTGTTGTGAATGACCTTTTACCACTGTTTTTTAACTTTCCAATTCACATATCAATTTAATCCCAGAGAAAGGAAAAGTTGAAATGAGGAAATCCATATTTTCCTGACATTTTGTCGATTCTAAAAAACTATAGTTTATTTATAGTCTATGTGGTATGTCGTTATGTAATTTATGATTTCTCTATGGCATTTTCCAGCATTGATGTGGCATTTTACTGTGACACCGTAAAGAGAGGGAGAGAGAGAGAAAGAAAAAAAACAGAAATCCTACCAAGGCGGCTAAGTTACAAATTATTTTCCAGCTATAAATAAAATATTACATAGCGACATACATGGATGCCAAAACAACAGCTTTCTCTGGCCACACAAGCCAGGGCATTCTTTTTTTCAATGTAATTTTCTCCATTGAGAAAAAAGAAAGCCAATAACAAAGATAATTGTTGTCGTTGTTGCCTTTATTTTTTTCTTATAAAAAAATATGATATGCATGCTGGACACTTTACTTGTGGCCGGTCTTGTGTTGGCAATTCAAAATGTCAAGTACATTGAATGCAATTGCCTTCACACACCCTCACCCACCCTCAAAAGCCCATTTGCCGAATCGAAAGATATATGGCAAATGGTACAAATAGCACAATTATATAATTGATGACGTTAGCAGAAATAAAAAAACAAAACTGCCAGCAGCAACGAAAGCAACATCAAAGCCCATTATTGTCTTATGTAGCCAGCCAGCCAGCCAACCAACTATTCACACTTTCTGTGTGCAGTTGAAAGGTCTTTTATGGTTTTGCCAACAGTTTTACGTAGAGATTTGGGAGAAAGATGTTTTTTATTTGTACAGGGTGAGATAAAAAAAAACTGAAACTAAGTCAAACGCCATAATTTTTACATTTTTTAAATATTAGCGAATGAAAGCAAAAAATGTTGGCCAAATGTTTGAGTGCCCAAGGATTTAATAGACCCTCCACAATATTTTCGCTATAATATTCTTCATTTATTCTGATGCCATTGTCGATTAATACAAGCGGAGAGCGACCATCGTCTGTTATGGCGGCCCACCTCATCACCATGGCCACACGATTATTTTGTTTGTTTAGAAACTGCTGGACAATGCATTTGTTCTCGTCGGAGAAACCCAAATTCGGTAGTTCACCACTTTCGACCAAGCGAAGCAACTCTTTAGCTCTTTTGAGTCTATTTTCTTTACGAGCGATGGTAGGAGACGCGAAAGATTTATTCACATTTAAATGCTGAAGTGCTCTAACGATAGCTACTTGTGGTTTTCCAGCCAAATATAAAGAAATCACACAATCGCGCCAGAATTCGATGACGAATAACTTTTTTTCTAGAAAATTCTCACCATACGATTGTAAACAATCTAATGAGCTGTCACTGGAATAATTTTAACAGCTGTCGGACGAGCTTGGAAATGACAGCAGTCTGAAGTTGGTTGCTGTTTTTTAACTTACCCTATAATGAATAATAATAATTGGCTTAGGTCATCGGCTGGCTTCTTCGTACAGTTATAAAGAAGTTTTAGGTTGTTTTAGTTCGTTTTCGACCTTGGGCTCCCTTGTTCTTTTCCGAAGAAGCCAGCCGATGACTTAATCCAGTCAGAAAAAATATATTTTATGTATTCTCACCTTTACTATTCACGGACATGGCCTTCCACATGAGGAGGCAAAAGTTCTTCCCTTACGTCAGCATAGTCATATACTTCTGTTGCCGTACCTGCTTGGGTGTTATCGTCGGAGTCATCCCGACTATTATATGGTTGATATGACTTCCCCACACAGGCGTGTCAGGAAGTGCATACATGATCTAGAGAGGGAGGTCCAACACTATAAGAAAGAGCCTCTAGATCAAGAATCCTATCAGGCAGAATGAATGCCTTTACAGAATGAATGCCTTACTCGGAGTCCACCCCCTATCCACAGCAGCTGAAAAACGTCAGCTGTCTAGACAAACCATGGTAGTTTTGGTCCAATGACATTCACTATGATGCTGTCGTCTCAAATCGTATTGGCCACGACTTGACGACTATTCACTGGCATGTCCAACTACATGAGGAGGCAAAAATCCTTCCCTTACGTCAGCATAATCATATACTTCCGTTGCAGTACCTGATTGGGTGTTAACGTGGGAGTCATTCCAACCATCAAATGGTGGATATAACGCCCCCATACAGGCGTGTCAGGAGGGAGGGAGTTCCAACGCTATACGAAGGGAGAGAGGGAGTTCCAACGCTATACGAAAGAACCTCTAGATCAAGAATCCTATCAGGCAGATCTGAACGGCATTGATACTGATTCAGTCGCAGATATCAGTCCACCTCGGAGTCCACCCCAAATCAACTGCAATTGAAGAACGTCAGCAGCCTAGACAAACCAGGGTAGTTTTGGCGCAATGACATTCACTATGGTTCAGTCGTCTCAATTCGTATTGGGCACGACTTGACGACTATTCACTGGCATGGCTTTCTACATGTGGAGGCAAAAGTCCTTCCCTTACGTCAGCAAATTCATATACTTCCGTTGCAGTACCTGCTTGGGTGTTATCGTGAGAGTCATCGCGACCATCACATGGTGGATACGACGATCTCTGGTTGCTGTTCATTAAGGTAGCAGAATTGTTAAACCTGAAGCTCGAACCAGATTCGTAGAATCCAAACATCTGCATGAATAACTGCTACAACAACAATGGCGGACATGGCTAATTTACAGGGTTTTCCTGTAAACTGTCTTGCTCGGAATAATTTTGTGGCGAATAAGACTTTTGTCAAAAGTAAATACGGGAAACTAAAACCCATATTTGCCAAGTTAAAGTTTTTTTTTTTTTTTTTTTTGAGTGGCTTAAGTCACCGAATGGCTCCTTCGGAAAAGTACAAAGGAGAGTAGGGCCAAAATCGAACTAAGTCTATCTAAAACTCCTTTGTTCCTCTACGAAGTAGCCAGCCTATGACTTAAGCAAGTCAAAAAAGAATGAGTTGAGGTCAGAACCTTTACTAATTTTTATTGCAATTTTTGTATTTCGAACAAATTCAAAATGACCAAATAAATATTTTCGCATAACTTTTTTGTTGTTGCTAAATGGTCAGGCTTTATCCCTCTATTGTTGTTTTTATAAAAACAACGTTTGTTTATTTTCGCATAACAGTAAAAATTATGTTTTGACGTTTGTTTGCGGCGAATTCAAATTAATTTAACAGATCGTCTGATAATCTGCTGCCCTTGATCTAGAACCTTATACTTCGATCTTGATTCACTGGCATACAATCGAAAATGCGCATAAGTACGTATTTTCGTGTGTTCTATTTTTGGTAGACTCAAGGTCTCTTATCAGTCGCTTTTGATACATGTTTCGAATGATCTCACGCTTCTTTACATAATTGTGACATTCTATTAATACTCTAGAAATTTTAGACATCCACGAGCTTTCTGCTCTTTTTAAGATTCTGATCACTTCAAAATATACTTCAGGTTTATTTTTTCAAGTATGCAGCTCAGAGTAGAATTACCTTGATAGCTCTTGAATAAGTAGGTTAGCACTGGAGTATCTATATATACTTGTCAAACGTCTCACATATATATATGTAGATCACTTGTAGACTTTCAAAATGTCTTCTGTTTATTAACGTACTCCAACAGAGGTAGATATAGAAGAGCTGGGGAATAAAATGCAAATTCAATAATTTTGTTTTAATTTGTACATGATACGATAGGTCAAAAAGCTAAAACACATAAATAAACGCTGACCAAGAAATAACAACAATGGTGAAATTGCATTGTTGTATTTTTACGACGAATTCAATATTTAAGCGTTGATCTGTTTCACCCTTTATTATTATTTATAGGGTATTACGTTTCTGTGCATTTGTTTGGAACAGGCAAAAGGAAACGATATAGACCCATAGTTCCTTTTGAAGATCTGCATAGAATCTCATTCTGAGTCGATTTATGCATGTCCGTCCGTCCATCTGTCTGTCCATGTATTTTTGTAAACAAAGTACAGTTCGCATTTATTGTCCTACCCACATGAAATTTTGCACAAATCATTTGTTTGGCCCATGGACGAACCCTATTGAAATTGGAGATAATCGGCCAAAATTTAGATATAGCTCCCATATATATCTTCGTCCGATTTGCCTTTTATTGTGCACCAAACGTGTAATATCAGCCCGAATAGTATGGAATTTTGCACATACAACCAAATTAAACCTGAAAATAAGTATGTCATATTTGATCGAAATCGGTTCAGATATAGCTATAGCTCCCATATATATATACTTCTTCCGATTTGTTATTTTTGTCCTCCGCAGCCGAAATATGCACTCTGTAACAACAATATTTGGGGAAATATATCAAATACAGCTCAGAAATAAATTTGCTAAATTTTATCGAGATCGGTTCAGATTTGGATATAGCTCCCATAATAACTTCGTCCGATTTACCTTTGATTGTGCACCAAACGTCTAGTATTTGTCCAAATGATATGGAATTTGGCATTTACGACCAAATTGAGTCTAGAAGCTAGTATGTCAAATTTGGTGAAAATCGGTTCAGATATAGCTATAGCACCCATATATAGTATTCATCCGATTTGTTATATTTGTTACCCACGGCCGTAATATGCACTCTGCAACAACAATATTCAGGAAAATATATCAAATACAGCTCAGAAATATCTTTGCCAAATTTTATCGAGATCGGTTCCGATTTGGATAAAGCTCCATGCATATATTTATCCGATTTCCAATTAATTGTACGCCAAATGAGCAATACAAGTCCGAATTTAATAGATACAAATGCTTCGGCATATCATATCGAGGAGTATGATTGAATTCTCCCATAAAAACATTTAATTTTTATGCGGAGCTCTACTAAATTAGCAAAGTGGTGTAGGGTATCATTACGTCGGCCCGCCCGACTTTAAGACTTTCCTTAAGTTTTTTTTTTTTTTTTTGTGAAAATTGACCAGTGTCGACATATTTCTCAAATTATCATCGTCATAAGTTAAGGATAAGGATAAGTTATCTGCTGGCTTCTTCGTAAACGAGCAAAGGAGTTTTTTTTATGTACTCTTACCTTTATTTTCAATGATTTGCTTCGTATTTATCCAACACAAGTTCTCATTATATATTTTCAACAATTTCAATCAAGTGTTTCCATACGATAACAATAACCTTAAATGTGCGATAATCAATCACTGTAAAGTGGCCAATTAATATGTCACCAGCGTCATTCATGTGAAGTAATTTAACAAAAAAAACAGAAGTATAGATATTTATGTGATCGTTCATGTATTTTAGTTTAGAAATGTTATATCTGGGAAGCTCCACAAAATCTAAATCTTAGCCCCACAAACCAAAATATTATCAAAATTATATTACGATTTCTATGACGTCTCTTTGAGGCCACCTTGTGAACACAATATGCCCACAGTAGCTAATAATTTAACATATTAAATTAACATGTTAATTTATCGATCATTGGTGGGTGTCTAAGTCCAAGTAATAATTATTTATAGCAACAACCTATTCTAAGAAATAAACCAAGCATTACAAAGAAAGAAATCGACAAAATATGCTAATCAAATTAATCAATTTCGTCAACATTTCACACTTGCTGATCTGACGTCAAATTTAATCACTCATTCGTGGTATGGGTAAAGCTAATAAATTTCCGAAATTAGCTAGAAAAAAAGAAGTTCTAAAAACACCTTTGAACACCTTCACAGACGTCATTACTAAGGCCTTTTTTACATGCATCCGTTTTAAAATTCTGTTGGATAATTTGACGAAAAAACAAGTAAAATAGTATCAGTCGGTTTTTTCGACAGATCAGATTTCTGGTTAAGAAAAATATTTAGATATAGCAAGTTGTATAGAATTGCCGTCTTGATTCGTAAGTTATGACAGGTATAAGAGTTGGGCATTGTGACCCTTTGTGGGTGAGGTACCAGAAGGGGTTGGCAGATGTATATCATCTTCACAACAGACCTGGCATTAGCAAAAATATTTGGATATATGAAATTCGAAGAAAGTTTCTTAAAAATCTTGAACCCTATGTGGGGGAGGTACCAGAAGAATTGGTCCGATCTGTACCACCTTTATAGCAAATCTTGTGTTTATGGAAATATTGAGATATTCCAAGTCTGAATGGAATCGGATGTTAATTTTGCGTTTTATGAGCTTCATGGATATTCACAATTTTGACCCTTTGTGGGGGAGGTACCAGAAGGAGTGGACCGATATATCACATCTACACACCGACCTTGATTTAATAAAAATAATGTGTTGTGATGTGTGAAGAGTACCGGATGCTCGTTTTGATTATTCAAAACTCTGACCCTTTGTGGTGAAGGTACCAGAAGGAATGGTCCGATCTCTATCATCTTTATAACAGATCTTGTTTTTATGGAAATATTGAGACATACCAAGTCTAAATGAAATCGGATGTTAATTTTGCGTTTTATGAGTTTCATGGTTATTCCAAATTTTGACCCTTTGTGGGGTAGGTACCAGAAGAAGTGACCACCAGACCTTGGGTTAATAAAAATATTGTGATGTGTGAAATATGAAGAGATTCCGATGCTTATTTCGCTTTCTTTCACCGTTTCAGTTATTCAAAACTTTGAGCCTTTGTGGGAGGAGAAACAGAGGGAATGATCCGATCTCAACCATCTTCATATCAGATCTTATGCTGATAGAAATATTGAGATGTGCTAAGTTTGAAAGTGATCGGATATTAATTTTGTGTTCTATGGGTTTCATGAATAATCAAAATTTACAAGAAGGAGTGGACCGATATATTCCATCTTTATATCAGACCATGATTTCATAAAAGTATTTTGACAATCGGACACTTACATCACATTTTATAAAATTTATACTAATTCAAAATTATGACCCTTTGTGGTGAAGGTACTTGATGATATGGATCGATATGGTCTATTTTCGCACCTGTCCTAGCACTGATGCAAATATTAGGATTTGCAAAGTTAGAGGAAAATCGGATTATCCTTCCCTTTTCTGTGCAGTAAATTATTTTTTTTTTTTTAATTTCTACCTTTTGTGGGGGAGGACCGTTATTGCCCATCTCCGAACTCGATCTAAGTTTTATAATAATATTATGATGTACCAAGTTTGAATCAAATCGAATACTCCCTTCGAGTGCTGTCGTGTGCAACACCCAGCCAGAAAGACGGACGGAAGGACGAACATCGCTAAATCGACTCCAAATGACCTGAAACGGATTTGGCCCAAAGAGACCTAGAGCCTAAAACCGTTATTTCGATGAGGCACGTTTTGGCCTTATCAAATTACATATACCCTCTCTAGCCATATGGCTGAAGGTATATGTCTACGTCAATTGCTTCATATTAGCACGATTATCAGGTTAATTGCCACTAATGAGAACGTATCCTTTTTTAAGAAGCGTATCCTTTTTTAAGAAGCAATTCTGGTAAGTTTCCTATCTATGGAAAACTTTTCAAAGGGTTAATTCGCGCTAATATTAACACCTTCTAACCTCTATTTGCTCTACTAACTAATCATCTAACAACTTAATTTATCGATCATTGACGGGTGGCTAACCCCTGTACTAATTGCTAACGAAAAAAAAAACAACCGAATCTTGACAAATACCAAACCAAGCATTACAAATAAACAAAAATATGCTAATCAATTTCGTACACAGCTCACACATGCCAATTTGACGTCAGAAATCTGATCACTCACCCCCAACATGCCATTGGCGATATATAACAATAGCTTCCAGCTAATTAATATCTAAAATAAGCTACAAAAATCGAAAAATATATATTTTTAGTTAAAGCTCACGTGTGAACAATTTTGTAACACCTATTTTCCGTCTTCATAACACCGGCCCAGTCGACGTCATGACTTAATTAACATTACAGCGGTAAATGCTGCAAAGGGCAATTAGTAACAGAGCTCAAGTACTTGAGTTTACATGAAGGTTATATAGTTCATATGTACTGAAATCAATTATGTAAATAAGAGGTTCGAGATTTTCATATTACATTGTGAAGGTTAAAAAATATGTTACGAAATATGGGTTCGATGGCAATTGTTATGAAGGGGCATTTTAAGGTGAGAGAGGTTTAAGGTATTCTATCTATCCGTCTGTGGAAGTCACTCTAGCTTCCGAACGAAATGAAGTAGATTCATAAAATTTTACTCAAATGTATGTCATGTCCGCAGGATTTTTGGTATTGAAAGTTGGCCATGTAGGTCCCATATAACGGTACCTCCCGATATTCGGTATTTGATGATTTTAGCGACATTATTCACCGGAATTGTTTCAAATTTGGTATTTGAAGTTCATATTGGATACTACAGCATATGACAGGAGATTGTCTGTACAGGTCCATGTTTTCTTATAGCCCCCATACTACGGTATTTTGATGATTTTAGCGATATTATTCACCTATTTTTTTCAAGTTTCGCATTTGAATATTGTAATGGCTTATGACAAAAATTTCCTATGCAGGTCCACGAAGTCGTTTAGGCCCTAATATGACGGCTACATTTGGTATTGGAACCCGCCGCCAAATAAGCCGCATCGTCTTTAAGCTTGCTTCTTCTTACCGATCAAAAAATCACAATCCATGTGGCTAGAGAGGGTATATGTCATTTGATAAGGCCAAAACGTGCCTCATAGAAATAATGGGTTTAGACCCTAGGTCTTTTTGGACCAGGACATTTGGAGTCGATTTAGAGATATCCGTTAACCCGTCCATCTGTCTGGCTTTCTGGTGTGCATAATAAATCTCTAAGGGAGTATCCGATTTGGGTCATACTTGGTAGATCGTAATTAATTGACAAACTTAGATCGAGTTCGGATATGGGCAATATCGGTCTACTACTCCAAAAAAAAATATATATTGCACAGAAAGAGAAGCAATAATCCGATTTCGCTCAAACTTTGCAAATCCTAATATTTGCATTAGTGCTATGTCAGGTGCAAAAATGGATAATATCGGCCCACTTCATCAAGTACCTCCCTCAAAATGTGATGTAAGAGTCATATTGTCTTCAAATTTCACACATCCCAATATTTTTGTCAACCCAAGGTCTGCTGTGAAGATGGAATATATCGATCCACTCCTTCTGGTACTTCCCCCACAAAAGGTCGAAATTTTCAAAAATAATATATATATATATTACTGCTCAGAGAGAGAGAAAGGTAATCTGATTATGCTCCAACTTTGGAAATCCTAGTATTTGCATTAGTGCTAGGTTAGGTGCGAAAATGGACAATATCGGCCCACTCCATCAAGTATCTACCCCACAAAGCGTCAAAATTTTTAATAATTACAACTCTTATATAGCGTGACGTAAGAGTCCGATTGTCTTCAAATTTCACACATCCCAAAATTTTTGTCAACCCAAGGTCTGGTGTGGAAATGGAATACATCCGTCCATTCCTTCCGGTACCTCCCCCAACAAAGGGTCAAAATTTTGAATATTCTTGAAGCTCATAAAACACGAAATTAACATCCTGTTCAATTCAGACCTTGCACATCTCAATAGTTCCATCAACCCAAGATCTGTTATAAAGATTGAAGAGATCGGACCATTATTTCTGGTACCTCCCCCACAAAGGGTCAAAGTTTTGAATAACCAAAACGAATATAAAATCCGAAATAAGCATCAGGCTCTCCTAATTTTTTACACACATTCCATTATTTCTACTATCACAAGACCTGCTGTGAAGATGGGATACAAGGGTCCACTCCTTCTGGTACCTCCTTCACAAAGGGTTAAAATTTTAAATACTCATGAAGCTCACAAAGCACAAAATTAATATCCGATTCCATTCAGACTTGACAAATCTCAATATTTCCATCAACACAAAATATGTTATAAAGAAGGTAGAGATCGGACCATCTCTTCTGGTACCTCACCCACAAAGGGCCAAAGTTTTGAATAACAAAAACTATCATAAAATCCAAAATAAACATCCAGTTCTCTTCATATTTCACACATGCCATTATTTTTACTAACACAAGATATGCTGTGAAGATTGGATATATCTGTCCACTCTTTCTGGCATCTCCCCCACAAAAGGTCAAAATTTTGAATATTCATGAAGCTCATAAAACACAAAATTAACATCCGATTCTATTCAGACTTGGCACATCTCAATATTTCCATAAGCACAAAATCTGTTGTAAATACGGTAGATATCGGACAATTCCTTCTTGTTCCTCCCACACAAAAGGTCAACATTTTGAATAACTAAAACGATCATAAAATCCGAAATAAGCTTCCGATACTCATCATATTTCACACATGCCATTATTTTTACTAACACAAGATATGCTTTGAAGATGGGTATATCGGTCAACTCCTTCTAGTATCTCCCCCAAAAAGGGTCAACAATTTGAATATCCATGAAGCTCATAAAACGCGAAATTTATATCCTATTCCATTCGGACTTGGTACGGACTTGGTACATCTCAATATTTCCATCAGCACAAGATCTGTTATAAATATGGTAGAGATCGGACCACTCCTTTTGGTACCTCCCCCGGAAGAGAATCAAAGTTGTGAATAACCAAAACGATTATAAAATCCGAAATAAGCATCCGGGTTTCTTCATATTTCACACGTCCCGTTATTTCTACTAACACAAGATCTGCTGTGAAGATTATATCATTGTTTCTGGCGCCCAACGTTTGGCCCTTTTATGAGAACTTATTTTACTCTAAAGGTTGATTGTTACAAATCATCATATCTCCTCTTTTTTGGGATTGGGATTTTTTCTTATATGAAACCAATTTGAGGAAAACAATTGACCTCCCTTCCATAGAAACCCATTGAGAACTTCTCAGAGATAATAATTTGCTTTTCATTGTAAATACCAAAATACTCTTGAAATTAATTCAAAGAACTCACACTTTCCAGTGTCTAGCCTCTTTGTTCCTCTCCCATTTGCCAACCTTTTCTCCAAAACAAACAACCCTGAGAATTCCAAAAAATACTCAAGAATTCTTAGAAAATACCAAATACGGTTCAAAAAAGATTCAAACAGTACATACCTTGCGGCCTCCTATTTATCTTTTTGTCCCTCTCTTTTCAAGGAGCAGAAAAAACACATACCTTAAAAATTCTCAAGAATACTTAAACCTAACATTGAAAATTGTTCTTTTTTGATATCTTCTGCTGTCGGTATATTAAAAACGATTTGCTGCTGCTGCTTTCAATTTCTCTTGGCTAAGCTTTTTGGCCAAGTACACAAATCAATGACCGAAAATTGGTTTTTCGTTTTATTCTACTTCCGTCTTTGCCAGCCCGCCCCCTCCCATTACATGCCAAGGCCAAATACATAGTTTGCTTGCATTTCCTAGTCTTTATGATTAGGTAATAAATTGCAGCCTTCGAAAGCCCTGTCATTGGCATCACTACTGATATAATGCCAATGTGTGTGAGTGTGTGTTTGACTTAAAGGAGGTCACAGTGACATCAGCAATGGAACTTGAATCCCAGCCAGGAATTTCTTTCTTCGAAAACATCTATTTGAGAGATTTTTTAAAGTGGGATATAAAATATCAGAAATAAATTTCTAACAGAAATTAAAAACCGCTTGTATTGCGAAAGGACGCCTTGAAATAGGCACAACTCTATTAAATTAAAATTATGGGCCAATATTGTCCATATCGTATTGGACCTCCCTTGAATACCTTAAAATTATGGGCCAATATTGTCCATATCGTATTGGACCTCCCTTGAATACCTACCTCCCTTTTTCGGTATTTTGGTGATTTAAGCGACTTTATTCACCGGAAATGTTTCAAATTTGTTATTTGAAATTCGTAATGGATACTAAATCCTAAGACAGAAAATTGTCTTTGTAGGTCCACGTCTTCGTATAGCCCCCATATAACGGTACCTCCCGATATTCGGTACTTTGATGATTTAATCGACGTTATTTACCGGAATTATTACAAATTTCGTATTTGAAGTTCGTAATGGATGCTACAGCCTATGACGAAAAATCTTTGTATGCAGGTCCTCGTCTTCAAATTGCCCGCATATGGCGGTACCTCTCGACACTCTGTATTTTTATGATTTGTGAAACGTTATTCACCGATTTTTTTTCAAGTTTCGCATTTGAATATTTTAATGGCTTATGACAAATGTTGCCTATGCAGGTCCACGTTGTCGTATAGACCCTAATATAACGGCTACATTCGGTATTTTTAAGATTTTAACGGATTTTATTTTTTAAAAATTGCCAAATTCGTTTCAAATTGTGGAGGGCATTTAAGGTTCGTATAGGCCGAACTTACAGCTTTTTTACTTGTTATAACAGATTTTGTGCTAATAGAAACATTGAGATGTGCCAAGTCTGAATGGAATCGGACGTTAATTTCGCGTTTTACGACCTTCATGGATATTCACAATTTTGACCCCTTGTGGGGGAGTTACCAGAAGAAGTAAACCGATATATTCCATCTTCTCAGCAGATCTTGTGTTAGTAGAATGGAATGGGTTGTGTGAAATATGAAGAGAATCGGATGCTTATTTCGGATTTTATGATCGTTTTAGTCATTCAAAACTTTAACCCTTTGTGGGGGAGGTACCAGAAGAAATGGACCGATCTCTGCCATCTTTATAACATACCTTGTGTTGATGGAAATATTGAGATGTACCAAGTCTGAATGGAATCGGGTGTTAATTTTGCGTTGTATGAGCTCCATGATTATTCCAAATTTTGACCCTTTGTGGGGGAGGTACCAGAAGGAGTGGACCGATATATTCCATCTTCACAGCATATGTTGTGTAAGCAGAAATAATGGCATATGTAAAATATGAAGAGAACTGGATGCTTATATTGGAATTTATGATCGGTTTTGTTATTTAAAACTTTAACCCTTTGTGGGGACGGTACCAGAAGGAATTGTCCGATCTCCACCATCCTCTAAACAAATCTTGTGTTGATGGAAATATTGAGATGCACCAAGTCTGAAAATTATCGAATGTTAATTTTTGCGTTATATGAGCTTCATGGATATTCCAAATGTTGACCCTTTGTGGGGGAGGTACCAGAAAGAGTGCGCCAATATATCCCATTTTCACAGCAGATCTTGTGTTGGAAGAAATAATGGAATGTGAAATATAAAGAGAATTCGATGCTTATTTCGCTTTCTTTGAACGTTTTAGTTATTCAAAACTTCGATCCTTTGTGGGGGAGGTACCAGAAGAAATGGTCCGGTCTCTACCATCTTTCTAACAGATCTTGTGTTGATAGAAATATTGAAATGTACAAAGTCTGAATGGAATCGCGTTTTATGAGGTTCATAAATATTCAAAATTTTGACCCTTTGTGGGGGAGGTACCAGAAGGAGTGGACCGATATATTCCATCTTCACAGCATATCTTGTGTAAGCAGAAATAATGGCATATGTAAAATATGAAGAGAACTGGATGCTTATTTTGGAATTTATGATCGGTTTTGTTATTTAAAACTTTAACCCTTTGTGGGGACGGTAGCAGAAGGAATTGTCCGATCTCCACCATCTTCTAAACAGATCTTGTGTTGATGGAAATATTGAGATGTGCCAAGTCCCAATGGAATCGGATGTTAATTTCGTGTCATATGAAGTTCATGAATATTTAAAATGTTGACGCTTTGTGGGGGAGGTACCAGAAGGAGTGGACCGATATATTCCAATTTCACACCAGACCTCGGGTTAACAAAAATACTGTGATGTGTATAATTTGAGAACAATCGGACACTTACATCACATTTTATAAGAGTTATAATTATTCAAAATTTTGACCCTTTGTGAGAGAGGTACTTGATGCAGTGAACAAATAGGATCAACCTTTCTCTTTCTGTGCAGTAAATTATTTTCTTTGAAAATTTCGACCTTTTGTGGGGGAGGTATCAAAAGGAGTGGACCGATATTACCCATCTCCGAACTCGATTTAAGTTTGATAATATTATTACGATGTACCTAGTTTGGGCCAAATCGGATACTCCCTTCGAGAGTTTTCGTGCACAAAATCAGAGATGGGAACTGTTTTTTAAGCCTTAAAATTTGACAAGTTAAATTACAGAAAATGCAGAACTGGGCCTCAATTCTTGTTATATGAAAATGTGAAATGAAAAATTTTATAGAGGAAAGAAGTGTCAAATGAAAAATATTAAAGGAAATATTTTTCATTTCATATTTTCATAGCACAAGAATCCAGCCCCTGGTAATGCTAATTTGAAATGAGGTTACCTTTATTTCATTATACCATGAGTAGGTGCTAATTTTTTTTTTTTTTTTTTTTTTCTTGGTAGTCCTCAAATTTCGGAATATCCCCATTTTTTCGACATTTACAAACTGTTTATATTTCCAACGATCATTAATTTTGTTTGGAGTCCCATTAGATTCACGGAATTCGAAAAAAAAAAATGAATAAGCTCATTTTCTTCTCATTTAAAAATGTTCTGTTTTATGTTGTCGGACACCAAAAAAAAAAAAAAACTTACAAATTTATTAAAAAGCATCCATACAAATAATTTCTCTTGACGGCACAACAAAAACAATTGTACATACGTTTTCAAAACCTCGTCTTTGGAATAGACAATTGAATTGTTAGCGTTGTTGCTGTTGCTAGTGTCGCCACCATAATTCAAACATTATAGTTGTGTTCCAGAACCTGCAAATTAGTACTAATTAGCACTAATTCTGCTACAACGCGTTCCCGTACTCCAAAAACTAGCAAAACTTGCAGCTCTCTCGAGAAAAAAAATGGCGCTGAGTGGTGCACATTTCTGCTTGTTTTAGCTACATGAATTTGGCCGAGCAGAAATGTGCATATTGTAAATTTGACATTTAATTGGCAGGGCTAACAAGGTTGAAAAATGTATTGATACATTTCAATAAAGAAAATGATCAACTTGAAAACTAAAGGAAAAACTAATATTTGTTGTGCAAAAAACAAAAAGAGAAAATATGGAGCAACTGATGTATTCACTTTTGGATGATTCCAGCAGTGAAGAGGACTGGCTGAATGAGGAATCAGATTATTAATTATTATTATAAATTATTAATTTTAACTTATCGTCTTCAATACTCATTTTTTAAATGTTGGCGCTCTTTTCAGTAAGGTTTCACCAGTCCGATTTAGGCTGTTTACTTTTGGAATTTTGAATTTTGACATTTTTTCGCATTTCTGCTAATTTTCCGTTCCCTTATTTATTGAGCAAACCTAAATGAGAATGACATTTCGAACTGTTCTCTCTTCTGCTAGTTTTACTACTAAAAAAGTACTGGAACACAACTTATGTATGTATGGATGTATGTACTTCATATTGTTGATGATTACAATGAGCATGCAATACAATTGAGATCAAAAGACTGGCATTTACCATTTCTTCACATTTGAATTTGTTTTGCGAATGAAAGAAACGAAGACATGAAGCCAAGCAGTGCAGAATAGTTTCAATTAAAAAGGCATGGGAGAAAAAATAAAAAAGAAAACAGATCGGATATTTTCTGTTGGATACCAAATAAAAGACACAATTCTTCATCCATATGTGACGGGGGGAGTTTTTTTTTTTTTTTTTTTTTGTTTTAATTTGACCCAAAAATTTGAAAATAACGCCTATGTTTCAACATTTATTTGTGTCAAATTTTTAAAAGTCTATGTATTCAATTAATTCTTGGAAGTTCAAGTTCGAAAAGGACAACTCTATTAAAAAAGAAACATTAGTTTTGTGTGTTTTGTGTTCTCGCGCAAATCTTCCCAAACATTTTAAAGAGTGTGTTTTAGAATAGTTGGGGTAATTTTTTAATAATTTTTACAAATTTGAATAATTTTTGATTTGAAAATGTCAATTCCAAAAATTGATTTGACAGTTCATTGTCGCAGCAGTTGTGTCAATGCGACTACCTGTATCCTTCTACCATGAGATAAACTTATCCAGCTAATCATGTGATTGATATTAGGGTACTTCACATAATGCAGAATTGAAATATAAAGCTGAGTATTTCAAAATCGTGTATCAAAAATTGCGAAACAAAATTGAAATTAGTTGCCATATGCTATAACGAACACCATCTATACTTCAATGTTGATATTAGAGCTTTTTCCAGCTTAACTTTTTTCGGAGTATTTATTTGACGTACATGCAGTGAAATTAAGAATTTAAATCCACTAAGTCAAATAAATCCGGTAAACTATAAGATCCATTTTTATGGTTTCGAAATCAACTAAGGCTTGTTAAAATCCGGATCTTGACTTTCTTGACATCTGACTGATGTGGAAGTGTTAGATGTGAAATGCTATAACGAGCGCCATCTATGCTTTAATGTAAGAATTATACTTTACCAGCATATTAATGGAAATTGAAAGATAGATTGAGTATAAATACTCAATACCCTTTAATGGACGAAGTACGGAACAAAAATCAAAGAAGTTACCCTGTATGGCAAAGAAAAAAAAACTGCAACCAAATTCAGACTGCTGTCATTTCAAAGCCACTCGTCCGACAGCTGTTAAAATTATTCCAGTGACAGCTCATTATATTGTTTACAAGCATACAAAAGCATTTTGGTGAGAATTTTGCAGAAAAAAAGTTATTAGCGATGGAATTCAAGGGTGATAGTGTGATTTCTTCATATTTGGCTGGAAAACCAAAGCCAGGTTAAAGCCATTGAAATTCCAAAAAGTGTAAGAACTTACACCGCAACAGAAAGAATATAGACTCAAAAGAGCTAAAGAGTTGCTTCGCTTGGCCGAAAGTGGTGAACTGCCAAATTTGGTTTTCTCCGATGAGAAAACATTCGTTGTCCAGCAGTTTGTAAACAAAAAAAATGGTCGTGGTAAGGAGGTAAGCTGAAAATTTGCACCTTCGGTTGGCCATCGGAACTCAAGCACCGGCCATGGTAATGGCGTGGGTCGGCATAACAGCCGATGGTCGCTCTCCGCGTGGCATCAGAATAAATGCCGAATATTATCGCGAAAATATTCTGGAGGATGTATTAAAGCCTTGAGCACGCAAACATTTTGCCCGCAGACCTTGGAAATTCCAACAGGACTCAGCACCATCGCACTCAGCACGTGCCACCCCAGAATGGTTACAAAATGAGGTTCGTCGCTACATTTCCAGCGCACAATGGCCACCAAAATCTCCGGATACCAATCCGTTGGACTATTGTGTCTGGAGTATTTTGGAAAACAAGGCTGGCACTAAAAAATACCAAAGTGTCGATCACCTCAAGCAAACGCTTCGCCGGAAATGGGCTAAAATACCGCAGAGCAACATTCGGGCAGCGTGTGACGCTTCCATTGGACGTTTGAAGGGCAAAATTCGTGCCAATTCGAACAAATCTAAACGTATTATAAAATTTTATGCTATTTCCGACATTTTTGCTTTCATTCCATAAAAT
The DNA here is from genome assembly GCF_030504385.1 of Musca domestica. Taxonomy (NCBI): domain Eukaryota; kingdom Metazoa; phylum Arthropoda; class Insecta; order Diptera; family Muscidae; genus Musca; species Musca domestica. The sequence goes on along the minus strand of NW_026712383.1, from coordinate 11,167,005 downwards.
TAAAAATTATGGCGTTTGACTTTGTTGCAGTTATTTTATCTCACCCGTATACACTATTTCAGCATAAGTTGTAACGAACGCCAGCTACACTTCAGTTTTAGAATTATGTATTAAAAATAGATACAGTACCGACATTAAAGTCAATACCGCTACGATATATCAAGATATACTCTAATTTTAAATCTATATATAATACTTGAACAGGTATAAAAAGATTTTTGAAAAGAACGCCATCTATGTGCCATCTATGCTTCAATTTTAGAATTCTCTATAAAAAAACGATACATTACAGACCTTAAAGTTACTTAAATTTTAAAACTATACTGGTGATCAGCGTAGTTTCTTTAAATTTCTCTCGAAAGTTTATAAATCTGGGTTTAAAAGATTTTTGCTTTTGCAAGGAACTCCATCTATACGTAAATTTTCGAATTTTTTTTTCATATTTAATAAGAGCTCTAAATAAACTCAAATTGTTTGATAATTCTGTAAAAGCCATGGTGAATTATGAAGGTAACCTCATGCAATACACTGTCAAAATTTATTTTTCTAAATCCATTGGGATATAATTGGTTAAATTGGGATAAATGGCTTTGTAATTCCACCAAATGCTATAGCGAACGCCATCTGGATATCAATTTAACATTTTCTTTTTAAAAAAAGCGCATAGTGCACATATTCCACTTACCTTGATCTACCCACAAGCATTTCGTTGCCATTATGCGAAAGTACAAGAAAAGGTATAATTTTAAAAGATTGTATCGATCCAAAGTAGCAACTGCGGTGTATTCGAAGATTGAGCGCCATCTATACTTTAATTTTAGAAATGTTATTCAAAGGCGGGTATAAATAATTCCAACTATTAAAAAAAATGTCAAATTATATTTTTTGTATTCCCAGGGGCTTAAGATTGAACTTTAAATCCATCTTTCAATATGAACAGAATTTCCTCGAACAAATTAAGTTGACTAAAGAAGAATGGCGAACAGGCACTCCACTGGTTTTCTGTTACGGACATTAATTTGCTAGATTTTTCCTGTGACTTTGCAAAGTGTCACATCCTCGACCCCCATAGCGCCTCATGGCCATTATAATGAACATTAAGGCGATTGATTTACGCTAAAGTTGTAGTTCCCAGCATGCCAAGCCATTAAATGGCACAAAAACACTTGGACACGTTCGCAGGATACACAGGAGCAATGTAATTTAACTAATGGTGGCAAAGGCAAAAAAAACACAAAATCTGCAAGTACTTAGAAATCCACAACGACCTCAAAACAACAATGGAGAAGAAACGAGAGAAAAAAACTCTTCAAGTTATGCCACAAAATGCAAAACAAAGAGTGAAGAAAAAGAATGTCAGGACTTTCAGGCACAAGATGTATGAAGACAAGGGAATGAAAATGGGATAACTTTAAATGTGGCATAGCAGCAGCCAGTGACAGGATTCTTAGCTTTATGCGAAACGAAGAAAGAGGATTTAAGAGGAAGAAAAAGGAGAAAATATATATCAGCTGTATATTTGCTATGAACTTTGACATTTACTAGATCTGCTGATGTACACTCACACACACACACTCAAGAAAGGTGCGGCAAAGAAGAATGGCAAAGATTTAGAAATTCGCAAAGAATTTCGGTGGTTCAAAAAAATCCTTTAACGAATTTTTAGCACATAAACCTCATAAAAAATAGGAATTTATTTCACCAAATGAAAATAAAAAGAAAATCAAGAAAGAAAATATTTTGTGGTCTGAAAATAGAAAAAAAAAGATTCCTCATATATATTTTTACTCCCTGTTGTAAATTTGAACGAAAGGAAAAAAATTGAGGACCTGCGCAGTGGCATTTTGTGGATATATATTGGAAATGTGAATCTCTTATATAAACTTACAAACGCGTGATACTTATACATACATACCCGAAAAAAAAAACGCTACACGAAACCACTGGCAACTGCCAGTGTGGTTGTAGGTCCTGTTTTTTTTTGATTGCCAGCCAGTCAGCTAGCCTGCCTTTTCGCTTTTATGGTGTGATGATTGTGTATGTATGTGGTTTTTCTCATATTGTTGTTGTTTTTGTTTGCTAGTTCCCCTTCTTGAAATTACGTCACATATTTAAGGATTTTTGTGGATATTGTTCTGTTGGTTGTAGGGATTTTTGGCTTCTCTACAAATAGTGCCCCCTAGTGTGAGTTTTTACTTTTTTTCTTGTAAATCAATTTTAACTTGTCATTGAACATCCTTGCCAAGTATTTGGCTACAAAATTTAGTCATATTGTCTAAAAAAAATTATTCAAATTCCAAATGTACTACAATTGTAGTGCATGCTACAATAACTGCCATCTATACTTCAAATTTAGAAGTATTCTTCAAAAAGCCATAACTTAAAGTATAGATGTCGTCTGTAATACATTATTCAGGAATTCTTGCAATTGTATTGCAGGGCTAATTTGTGTTAAAAACTATATCTTATCTAGGTTAAATATTAACGATAATGTTAAGTGACATAATCATAATGTATTACCAAAGACATAAAACTATAAAGATTGGACAAAATGGATATGGGCTTTACTTTTTCTATCAGGTAATAGATGGCAGGCCACATAACAGAAATGCATTGGAAATTTAAAAAAAATACGTTATTCCAATATCGCCGAAAAATGGCGGAAATACGTGGAAAAAATATCAGGTATGATAGGCATGGTCTCAAAAATCTATTCCAAAGCATTTCCTTGTACATTGAATCGATAAAATCAACAACAAACCTTAAAAGGCGTCAGCTCTGTTAAATTATAACATAATGCTATGTCACGATATCGTGACATAACATATTTTTCCACTACCAACGCCATCTATTGCAGAAAAGTAACAATGTATTGTCCCATCTTATTATATTATGTGTCTTTGGTATTACTAACGATATGTTACTAACGACATCTATACTTCAAATTAAGGTTTATTTCTTTAAAAGAATAGATCATGCAAAAGTTCAAAATAATACACTATTGTTGAAAAACATTCTAGAATTTATTGAAACTCAGATAGAATTAAGTATAAATTGTTTCTTTGAAATACTCATTTCAATTTCAATTTATTAAAGTAAATTTAAAATGCTGCGACACCTATCCGTCACCATTGTTGCTAATATGTCAGATATATAGTTTTGGAAATTCATACTAAAAGAGTATGGAACATGGTAGAGTTAAGATGTAAAGTTATTTCAAATAAGCATATCCATCTCTGCATTTTCTGTAATTTACCTTGTCGAATTTCGCCGAATAAAAAATAGGTTCCCATCTCTGATTTCTGTGTATACAATGGATTTATAAATATAAATTTTTACAAAGAGATGTTGTCAAATAAATAATTTTGAAAATGTTGTAAACATATGATTGCATGACTTTACCTTCTTAATTCTACCATGGTATGGAATTGGGATACAGAACTTTGTAATTCCAAACTATGCTATAACAAACGCCATCTGGACTTCAATTTGACATTTACTTATTGAAAAAGCTTATGATGCACATATTTCACCCGCCTCGATCTATCCACGAGCAATTTCGTCCTTTTGATGCAAAAGTACCAGAAAAAAAATACTTTTTTTCAAAAAATAAATCAATCGGAACTGAGATAAATTCATTGGTAATTCAGGTATAGGCTAAGACACAATGCCATCTATACTTTAAATTTAGAATAGTTAAAAAAAAACGGGTATATACTATTCTAGTAATTTTAACGAATGTTCGTTTCTTTCGGAATGTGTATACCGCGCTATTGATGCGAAAGTATAGGGAAAATAATAGTTTTTAAAAATTCAATCTATCGGAGCTGTGGTAAATATTATTGCAATTGCGGTATGTGCTAAAATGAACGCCATCTATATATAATTCCAGTTATTTAAACGAATGTCAAATTATGTTATTATATTTTTACAGTTTTAAGATGGAATATTTAGTCTCTTCCCGAATTTCAAAAATGTAAAAGTTTTTACTGCGATAATCGATTTCGCCTTTATGATATCGGAAAAAAATTGCAAAAATAATATTTCTGGAACAGAGCATTAAATCCATCTGTTGATATAGACGGAATTTCTTCAAACAAATTCCAAACTCCATTTTTTTTCTATTCATTGAAATTATTAGCGCATCGAATACATTGAGACTTAAAAATCTCAATCGCAGGCTTGAAAGTAATTCAAAAAAAAAACAAATGCGGCATGATGTGATTCAACAGACGCCATCTATACTTTATATTAAGTATTATTTTTCAAATGATTTTTATCCCGAGTACTGGATTTATGACTATAGGCGAGAGTACATAAAAGGCTTTGCTGACTGGCTTAAGTCTTCGGCTGGCTTCTTCGTAGATGAAGAAAGGAGTTGTAGGTTGACTTAGTTCGATTTTGACTTACTTTACATAATATTCTTTAAACTCACTGATTCTAGATTTAATTTGATTGAATAAATCGTTGCATGTGAACAACCCAAAAATGATCACCTGGTTTTTCATAATTCAAGTTCACTTCTTCGTGTAGCCCCCGTTTAAAGGTCATCATTTAAACGCTATTTTCGGAAAGTTTTGCAATTTTTCAAGTTCCTTCCAAAGGTATTAAAAATTTGGCCCGACCGAACATATCTGCTTTCTTACTTGTTACCGCAGGGTGAGATAAAGAAAACTGCAACTAAGTCAAACGCCATAATTTTTACATTTTTTTAAATTTAATCGAATGAAAGCAAAAAATGTCGGAAATAGCATCAAATTTTAGAATAAGTTTAGATTTGTTCGAATTGGTTACCTTTGGCACGAATTATGGCCTTCAAATGGCCAATGAAACCGTCACACGCTGCCCGAATGTTGCTCTGTGGTATTTTGGCCCATTTTCGGCGAAGCGCTTGCTTGAGGTGATCGACACTTTGGTATTTTTTAGTGCCAACCTTGCTTTCAAAAATACTCCAGACACAATAGCCCAACTGATTGGTATCCGGAGATTTTGGTGAACATTGTGCGCTGGAAATGAAGCGAGGAACCTCATTTTGTAACTATTCTTGGGTGGCGCGTGCTGAGTGCGATGGTGCTGAGTCCTGTTGCTGGAATGTTCAAGGTCTGCGGCCAAAATGCTTGCATGCCCAAGGCTTCAATACACCCTCCAGAATAATTTTTGCGATAATATTCGGCATTTATTCCGATCGACCGTGGCGATTAATATGAGCGGAGAGCGACCATCGGCTGTTATGGCGGCCCACACCATCACCATGGCCGACGCTTGAGTTCTGGTGGCCAACCGAAGGTGCACATTTTCAGTTGACCTCTTTGGCAAGTAAACACGATCATTTTTTTTTTTTGTTTACAAACAGCTGGACAACGAATGTTTTATCATCGGAGAAAACCAAATTTGGCAGTTCATCACTTTCGGCCAAGCTAGGCAACTCTTTAGCTCTTTTGAGTCTATTTTCTTTCAGTTGCGGTATAAGTTCCTTCACTTTTTGGAATTTCAATGACTTTATCCCGAGCTCATTTTTCAATATTTGGAGAAAACCAAATTCGGCAGTTCACCCCTTTCGGCAGTTCTCCAAGCGAAGCAACTCTTAAGCTATTTTGAGTCTATTTTCTTTCTGATGCTGTGTAAGTTCTTGGACTTTTTGGAATGGGAAAACAAAATTCGGCAGTTCTCCAAGCGAAGTAACTCTTTAGCCCTTTTGAGTCTGTTTTCTTTCTGTTGCGGTGTTAGTTCTTGCACTTTTTAGAATTTCAATGGCTTTACCCCGAGCTCATTTTTCAATATTTGCCGACTGGCATATTACGATATGTTCAGCTCACGAGCCATTTTTCGGTCACTGCCACGCAGGGTTTCGATCAAGTCGCTTCTTTACTTTCCGAACCACTTCTGTTGATATTACTGTTCTTCTTCCGTCCACTTCCTTGACGTCGGGCTACGCTACCAGTATCACGGCAACGAGCGATGGTACGAGACACAAAAGATTTATTCACATTTAAATGCTGGAGTGCTCTAACGATGGCCACTTGTGGTTTTCCAGCCAAATATAAAGAAATCACACTATCACGCTTGAATTCCATCACGAATAATTATTTTTCAGGAAAATTCTCACCAAAATGCTTTTGTACGCTTGTAAACAATATAATGAGCTGTCACTGGAATAATTTTAAAAGCTGTCGGACGAGTGGCTTAGAAATGACAGCAGTCTGAAGTTGGTTGGAGTTTTTTCATCTCGCAAAGTACAGGGCGATTTTTTTTATCATATCAAAAAAAAAACAACTAGTAAATTCTTGCAGATTCTGGAACAGAGCATATGTTTAAAATTTTTCTCTGCCTTTGACAACATCTCTCAATGTCAAAATATAAATTCATAAATATATTTTATATCAGATCAGAAATGGGAACCTGTTTCCTATTTTGCTTGCTTTGACAAGGTCATTTACAGGAACATGTAGAGCTAGATATAAATATTTGAAATGAGGTTAGCTTAAATTAATTATGCCATGTAAACACCACAATACTACAATGTTCCAATTATAGTCCTTCAAGAAGCAGTCGAAAAACGCTGTTATATTGGCCATATGGCCTTTCAAGAAGGTATCCTATTGAATTCAAGCTTCTGCCCTTAATGATGATGATACTATTCCCCCCATATTTACTACTCTTTTCTACTGTCCTGTAAAATAATCCTAATTAGTTTTTAATTAATTAATAATTGTGCCCTAATATCCTAACCCTACTCGGCAGCGGGCAAAACAATATTTGCCTAGCAAAGTGATTGTTAATCAGACCTTTTTCCATTCCGTCGACCTCCTTCTCCTCCTCCACCTCCTCAAACATGAACAACAAAATAAGGACATTTTTAGATTTAATGACTAAATGGCTAGGCAAACACATGCACGCACACATACACACACTCACACATCAAACAATAAGGGCACAAACACACACACACACATAGACGAAAAGACAATTTCCTGCACGAAATGACCTTTCAATCACTCTTAATTACATTGACATACAAAGATATGTAAAATATATACATACATGGATATATATATACGGGCAACATACATTTACATGGATTAATATTGACATAGATATGAATGTGCGAGGAGACCCATATACACATCTATATCTGTAAATTGAAATGTAAAAAAGTATTCGTAGCCAAAAAAAAAGGAAAAAAAAAAACATGACAGTCGAAAAACGTCAATATATGTCCAAAGTGACAAGGGTTCTTTCTAGGCACAAGGCAATAAAATGATATAAGAAAAAATGCCATATATGTAGGGAACAAACATGTTTCTTGAAGAGAAGAGGGGGCGAAAGGGGAGTATGTCAAATCAAATTCCAAAATTTATTTGCTTTCATTTTTGTTTGCAAAGGCATTAATCACCAAAAATGTATGACGCCATCCTTTTTTTTGGCAGTAATGAGGGTACTTTCGACAAGTAATTTTTAGGAGCCTAACTATGGAGAAATTTGAACCTATGCAGACTGTGTTGTAAAACTTCTGAGGGGAAGGAATCCAAATTTAATGTGCAGAAGGGCCCCATCGATCCTGAAGGTAGCTTACAACTGGGTCAGACCAAGAGGAGATAATGTAGAGCCGAAAAAACAGAACAATATATTTTTATCAGGAACACTAAAATCGGGAACCGAGACGAACCAGTTTTCTGAATAGTATCTCCGGTAAATTCCAATATCTGAAAGTTATTCTGAATAAAAAACTTAACTTGAAAAACTACATTAACGAAAGAGCAAACTAGGCTCACAGCTACTGGTCAATCTGTAATTGGACAGAAGGTTTAAAATGGGGACTAAATGCAAAAAATACTCATTGATTGTAAAGAAGTGTAAGCAGACCTATCCTAACCCACTTCAGTACCAGAAAAGAAATCTGTTGCACTATGTGAATAATATAGTCGAGACCTCCACGTTTCTAGCCCTACTAGTCCTTCAAAATTTGAATATCCAGGACTAGTCCTTCAAATGGTAATCTTACCGGGAACCTTTTTTAAATGAAACGGTTAGTCCTGCTAAATCTCTAAGATTAATCGTTAAAAATTCTCAGTTATGGCAAAACAACTTTTCGAACAACCATGCAATCGTTGGGCGCCATTTTTCTTCGTTTTTCTTTCTGTTAAATTCTGTCATCAAACTCTCAAAACTTTGTTCAAAAGTCCAAGCTAATGGCTTTGATGGTCCTCCAAAAAAATGTAAAGCCCTCGCTTATGGCTTTTTAAGTCCTTAGAAAAATCCTTTTTAAAGATCCTCGCTTATGGCTTTAATGGTCCTGGCATTGATGTTCCTTCCAAAAAATATTTTCAAAAAAAATGTTTTTAACGATTCCCGCTCATGGCTTTAATGGTTCTGGGTTTGATGCTTCTTCCGAAAAAACTTTACCAATATCCATACAAGTGTTGGACGACATTTTTCTTGGTATTTCATTCTGTTAAATTCTGTCATTAAATTCTCGAAATTCTATTTAAAAATCCAAGCTTATTTCTCCGAAAAATAGGTTAAAGCTCCTCGTTTATGGAATTTTGAGTCTTTGGAAAAATCGTTTTAGAGATCCTGGCTTTTGGCGTTAATGGTCCAGGATATGATGGCTTTGATACTCCTTCCAAAAAATCTTTTCGGAAAATCTTTTTAAAGATCCTCTCTCATAGCTTTAATGGTCCTGGCTTTGATACTCCTTCCAAAAAATCTTTGCGAAAAACCATGTAATCGTTTGGGCGCCATTCTTCTTGGTATTTCTTTCTGTTAAAATTTGTCATCAAACTCTCAAAATTCTATTTGAACATCCAAGTTTAAGGCTTTGATGGTCCTTCAAAAAAGATTTAAAGCTCCTCCCTTATAGCTTTTTGAGTCCTTAGAAAAGCCCTTTTAAATATCCTCCCTTATGTCTTCAATGGTCCAGGCGTTGATGGTTTTGATGCTCCTTCCAAATTTTTTTTAGAAAAAATCTTTTTAAAGGTTCTTGTTTATGGCTTTAATGGTCCTGACTTCGATGCTCCTTTCAAAAATTTTTTTTCGACAATTCATGTAATCGTTGGGCGCCATTTTTTGTTGATATTTCATTCTGTTAAAGTTTGTCATCAAACTCTCAAAAATCTATTTAAAAATCCAAATTTAAGGCTTTAATGGTCCGCCAAAAAAATGTTATGGTATTATGAGTCCTTAAAGAAATCTTTTTAAAGATTCTCGCTTATGATTTTAATTGACCTTCAAAAAATCTATTTAAAAACCCACGGTTGTGTCTCACCGTTGGGCGCCATTTTTCTTGGTATTTCATTTCGGTTAAATCCCGTTCTCAAACTCTTTCCCATTGTAATTATAATTCGATTTACCTCAATATTGGTATTGGCAATAAAACCAATTTAAATTGGTACGCCACGATTTTCCGCAATACCCTAACCACATGAAGCCGCATTCAAATGCTTAAAATCGCATTAAAAAATAATCTACGATGTTCTAAGCAAAACGGAACAGAAAACAGAGAAGGCTAATGGCAGAGGATACAGCGAAAAGGAAATAAGCAACATTTTCCCCATTCAAATTCCAAGCACCTTTCCAACTACCATCCTCCGCCATAGCGGACGGAAGGTTGTTCAAAAGACATAAAGTAAAATGTTAATTAAATTGCTAAATAAACTTAATAAGAGGAGGAGGAGGAGAAGAGTGGAAATGTGTTTAAATAACGTGTGTACACCACCCCTTCCAGTTTAAATCTACTATCATGTTAATGTTATGATATTTAATTAATTCAGCAACATTCAGCATTTTATTTAGTTTTTTTTTTTAAGATATTAGCATCAGCAAAAAAAAATAAATTATGATAATTTGTATTTAAATAGTAAAATATGTGAATGTTGTATTAATTATCTCATTTTCTTTCTCTTTCTTTTTTTTTGCAGCGAAAATTCTGATATTCTATGTTATATTCTATGTGGCATTAACTGGATTCTTTGCTGCCATGTTAGCTGTATTTTATCAAACTTTGGAAGTAGACAAACCCAAATGGACACTGGATAATGGTTTAATCGGATCAAATCCTGGTAAGTGTGGAAAGGTAGTTGTAGTAATATTGTGTATGTTCTATACATTGGGCGCCATTTTCCTTGGTCCTTTGTAATTAATAAATATTAATTAAATTCAGACACACCTTCGATTCCCTACCAAGAAATCCCATAATCATTGGCATACAGACTAGATTTGCCATTGTTGAACTTTGAAAGTGATTCCTACAATTTGCATATTGGGCGCCACAAAGAAGCAGTGTTAAGTCATTTAAGAAAGCTGTGGCAAATTTATATTTTAACAAGTAAAAAACATTAAAAACATTCGGCCGGGCCAAACTTTTAACACTCTCCACCTTAGGGTAAAAGAAACATTAGAAGAAATGTGACAAAAACCATTAAAATACCGAATATCGGGAGGTACCGTTATATGGGGGCTATACCAAATCATGGACCCATACATGCAATGTTTCGCCACCGGAGCTGGAAACCATTATGACACACAAATACCAATTTTTACACAAATCCGTGAATAAATGTGGCAAAAAAACTAAAATACCGAATATCGGGAGGTACCTTTATATGGGGGCTATACCACAACGTGGACCTATACATACAATGTTTTGCCACACGCTCAGGGACCCGTTATGACCTACCAATACCAATTTTCAGACAAATCCGTGAAAAAATGTGGCATAAATCATCAAAATACCGAATATCCGGAGGTACCGTTATATGGGGACTATACCAGAACGTGGACCGATATATCTCATTTTCAATAGCAACCATGCTAGACACAATGCAAATAGCTCTGCTAAATTTTGGCGCTCTACGTCAGATAATGTGAGTTGTATCGTGATTTTAACAGACAGACAGACGGACAGACAGAAAGACGGACGGACGGACATCATTAAATCGACTTAGAATTTTATGCTGATTATGAATATATATACTTTATTGGGTCTAAGACGAATATTGAAGGATGTTACAAACGGAATGACAAAGTTAATATACCCTCCTTTCCAAGGTGGAGGGTATAAAAAGATATGGTGTCCTTTCAAAAACAAAAATTAAGATTTCCTGATAGTTCTACAAGTTTGGAAAAATTTTGTTCGGCTCGACAGAAATTTCAATATTTTTTTACAGAAATTCCAAGAATCTAGTACTTCTGCATTTTTTTTTTTTTTTAACTGGAACAGACCAGAAGTCAGAATTTGCTCCGACAAAACTCCGGCTACAATATATTTTGCAGCTTTTTTAACATTCTTCCAATATTTTGCACGTTGGGCGCCAAATATAAGAAATCCATGGTAATTGTAGCAAGATGATTAGAATTGATATTCTGCTCCACAGAAATGTCAATAATTTCCAACATGACAGAAACAATGCCCCCCAACAGTCTTCATCAAAGAATATGTGCCGGCAATAATTCCTTCTTTGGACATTTTTATATTCTTTCAATAATTTACATGTTGGGCGCCAAAAAGTAGCAGTGTTAAGTAGTTTTAGCAAGCTGTGACAACTTGATATATTAAGGAGATATGGTCTTCTGATTGTGCTACATGGTTGGAAAAGATGTGGTTCTGCTCGACAGAAATTTTAAAAATGCTTCTTACCATTGTTTCCGTTTGTTAATCTGAGAAGAGAAACCCTACCGCTCCGTTCGGGTGTCATTACAAATCTAATTTTAATCATAAATATTTTTACTTAAGAACTACTTAAACTTATCCTTACCTAACCTAATCACAACCATACAATACTTCTTATCTATTTACACATGGAATAGAATAGAATCTATTGACACAACATTGCATTGATGCTCGTCCCTTCATTCAGGAGGGTATGTGACTGTGCATAACGATAGATGTCTGTGTGTAATGGTCGTCTATCCTATGCGCCAGCGCAAAAGACACATGCGGGCTTTGTGGCGGCTGGGAAAATTTTAGAATATTGATTTTTATTTTTCGAATTTTGCAGAGCCTTAACCGCACAAAAATTATGTGCAAAGTATTCCGCATGAAAATTACCGTAGTCAACAATGAATTTGCTTCGACAGTAATAACTTTTTCAGACTTTTAAATATTCTCTTAAAACTATACACGTTGGGCGCCAGAAAGAAAAAAAGAATTCAACAGATATGTAAACATGTCACCGGAACTACTCACATACATATGGTGTCACTTTTGAAACCTAAATTGAAAGTTTGGACGTTTTAAAAATTCGTTATAAACTTTAGTTTTGCTCGCAGAGACTTGTTCACTGATACCACTGGAACTGGAACTAGGTCTTGGAAAATGCTGGCAATAATTTCTTTTTTAAACTTCGTAATTTTCTTTCAAAATATTGCTCATTGGGAGCCACAACGGTCTTCTATACCCTCAGCCATATGGCTAAATTTTGATCATTTGATACGGCCAAAACGTGCCTCATCGAAATAACGGCTTTATACCGTAGGTCTCACTCAAATCCGTTTCAGGACATTTGAAGTTGATCTAGCGATGTCCGGAATTTTGACCCATTCCCGGTGAAGTGTTTGCTTTAGGTGATCGAAACTTTGGTATTTTTTAGTGCCAACCTTGCTTTCCAAAATACTCCAGACACAATAGTCCAACGGATTGGTATCCGGAGATTTTGGTGGCCTTTGTGCGCTGGAAATGAAGCGAAGAACCTCATTTTGTAACCATTTTGGGTGGCGCGTGCTGAGTTCAATGGTGCTGAGTCCTGTTGCTGGAATGTCCTAGGTCTGCGGCCAAAATGTTTGCGTGCCCTCCTGAATATTTCGCGCGATAATAATCGGCATTTATTCTGATGCCATCGTCGATTAATACGAGCGGAGAGCGACCATCGGCTGTTATGTCGGCGCCACACCATTACCATGGCCGGCGCATGAGTTCTGCTGCACATTTTCAGCTGACCATTTTGTTTGTTTACAAACTGCTGAACGACGAATGTTTTCTAATCGGAGAAAATCATATTCGGCAGTCCACCACTTTCGGCCAAGCGAAGCAACTCTTTTTCTCTTTTGAGTCTATTTTCTTTCTGTTGCGATGTAAGTTCTTGCACTTTTTGGAATTTCGAAGACTTTACCCCGAGCTCAGTTTTCAATATTTGCCAACTGGCGAATATTGCGATATGTTCAGCTCACGAGCCATTTTTTTGGCCACTGCGACGCGGATTTCGATCAAGTCCCTTTTGTACTTTTCAAACCATTTCTGCTGATGTTGCTGTTTTCTTCCGTCCACTTCCTTGACGTCGAGCTACGCTACCCGTGTCACGGTAACGAGCGATGGTACGAACCACAAAACATTAATTCACATTTAAATGCTGGAGTGCTCTAACGTTAGCCACTTGTGGTTTTCCAGCCAAATATAAAGAAACCACACTATCCCGCTGGAATTCCATCACGAATAACTTCTTTTTTCTGGAAAATTCTCACCAAAATTTCCCCGTACTCTTGTAAACAATATAATGAGCTCTCACTGAAATAATTTTAACAGCTCTTCCGACGCGTGGCTTAGAAATGACAGCAGTCTGAAGTTGCACCTCACCCTGTATAAGAATAATTGTGTTGCTGCGATTAGGTTAAGTTAAGGTGGGAATGCATAAAACGCTTATCTGGATGGCTTAAGTCATCGGCTTGCTTCTTTGGAAATTAACAAAGTAACCTAGGGCCAAAATCGAACTAAGTCAACCTAAAGCTCCTTTGTTTATCTACGAAGAAGCCAGCCGATGACTTAACTTATTTCCACCCTTAGATTAGTTTTTGTAGCACCTAAGAAAAATATTTTTTGCAATAAAATCAGAATTAATTCTACAGGCAAACAATTCGGTTGTGTTTTCTCTTTTCACTTAAATTTGGTCCTTCGAGCCGGATAGAGAATTGAATCTACACTCAAACGAAATGTTTGCATTCTTTTCTCACTTTCTACATTGCTCCAGTCGATCCGGTTATAGAATTAAACTGACGAACGAATCAACAAGTTGTATGGATTCTCCCGCTAACACAACTTGTAGTCACCAATTGATCCGACTTCAGGTGGTACTTATCGCGTATTAGCTTGGTTTTCACTTTCTACATTGCTCCAGCCGAGCCGGTTATAGAATTAAACTGACGAACGAATCAACAAGTTGTATGGATTCTCCCGCTAACACAACTTGTAGCCGCCAGTTGATCCAACTTCAGGTGGTACTTAACGCGTATTAGCTTGGTTTTCACCATTTACTCTTCGACCCTTTTTAGCTGACCCCTTCTTTACTCTTTCAACAATATCTGTTACATCATTTAGTGTTCGATTTACGATGTCAATGTCGTCGGCCTTTGAATGTTTATAAATAAGTCCGATATTGAAGAGTTAAGCCTTTTTCCGGATTGTAGCTAGTCATTCATCCAACAAGGTGAACCTAGAGACGATCCACAGTCAGACTCATATTTTATTTCTTGGCAGCTATTATACGTTACTTACCCTTAGGTGTTGTTGTGACGTCTTTCCCAGTCCATCGTCACACTTCAATAAAAAATTCCAGATCCTCCATTTTAAAGTTGGCGATCGTTAAAAAAGAACAGTTTTTCGGAATCTGCAATATTTGGTGCTGCATTATTAACATATTAATAGTTCTTAACAGGCATACCATTAACTCAAATCATTGTCCTTCATTATTTGTTCCTAACCAATTTTTCTTTCTTTTGTGTGTCTTTCCAGGTCTTGGTTTTCGACCAATGCCCCCAGAGGCCAATGTTGAAAGTACTTTAGTGTGGTATGAATCCTCCAGGCCTGACAACTACAAATACTGGGTTGAGGAAACTGCCAGATTTTTAAAAGGTAAGCATTATTGCCGGTCTCCAAAGTGAACCTGGATCCAAACTGGCTGCTTGCCGAAAATTTTGGCGAATTTGTTTTGATTTTGTGGGAAAAATAATTTTGAAAATTTTGTTTTTATTTGAATTTAATTTCTTTTTGTACCGATGAAAGCGGTTTCATTTCGTAAGTATAAGGAAATGGATATATTTTTGAAACCATGTAAAGGAGAGCATTCCCCATCCAATAGAGTAAACTAATGCTCGAGATTTTGATGAGAAAATGAATTCCTTTTCCCGGAAGCTTATAACAATGCTAGTTTTAGAAAAGTTGGGATATTTAAAATTTTTGATTTTAATTTAGAAATTATTTCTTTAAGGAGTTACTAATTTCTTTCGATCTTTTTTCGAAAATCTAGCCTATGATGATTTACCCAAAGGCAACCAAGTAAACTGCTCATTTGAAAATCCACCACCACCCGGCAAGGTCTGTGGCATTGATCGTGCTCAATTTGCACCCTGCACTGAGGAGAACAACTTTGGCTACAATCTTGCCAGACCCTGCGTATTCCTCAAGTTGAACAAGGTAAACTAGCGCTATCCTGCAAACTTAAGGAACACATGTTATAATATATTTATATTCTCTCCCTAGATCTACAATTGGGTTCCTGAAATTTACAACGACACAAAGACAGTACCCGAACACATGCCAACTGAGTTGAAACGACACATCACAGAAAAGAACAGTTTGAGACCACATGAGGTAAGTTTTGCAACTCAGCAGAAAATTCTTCAAGACTAAGGGTGGGAATACATAAAGCGCTTATTTGGCTGGCTTAAGTCATCGTCTGGCTTCTTCGGAAAGGAACAAAGGAGCCTAGGGAAAAATCGAACTAAGTTAACCTAAAGTTCCTTTATTCCTCTACGAAGAAGCCTGCCGATGACTTAAGCCAGCCAAATAAGCGCTTTATGTATTCCCACCTTAACTTTTCATTCTAATCCTCCACTATTTCTTTTATTCTTTATTTTTTGCAGACCAACGTTGTCTGGGTATCCTGCGAAGGTGAAAATCCTGCTGATGTTGAAAATATTAAAGCCCGTGACTATTATCCACGCATGGGTTTCCCATGGTTCTATTTCCCATTCAAAAATATTGAAGGTTATGTACCACCCATTGTTGCTGTGCAATTTACTGTCGAAAGTAAGTAGAGATACAAATTTATTTTCGGTTTTTAATAATTATACCAAGGATTGAAAGCATTATCAAATATGCAGTATAAGAGTTTTTGAAAGGGTTTTAAAACGTGTTTTTATTAAAATTCATATATTGCACGACAGTGCGTATAAGTGCTGTCACTACGTATACGCCACAAAGACCAACGACATAACAATTGATTATTTTATAGTTTAAAATAATTCAAAACGTGCAAATGCCTCGAGAAATATTTAGATGTTCTATAAATTCTTGAAAACCAGAAGGCGAGGATGAAAATTCATTTGAGGTCATGAGCTGTGGTCCATAACACCAGGCAGGAAGTAAGGGTATTTTTTATACCCGAACACAGCAATGCCAAGTAGACGATAGTGAAGGCTTATCAGCCGAAAAAAAACTCATCTCTTTCTTGCTCAAAACCATGGGGCGTATAGTTGATACCATGATTAAGAATTAAACCTCATACAAATCCTTCAAATTCAAACAAGCATAAGTTAATGGGAGATCAGTGGAAAAGGCTCTACACGAGGTTGTACACCACCATTGAGAGTGCTTTCGAGAAGAAAATGTACACTATTGGAACGTAGAATCACCTATCCAATCTTTAGATGCGATTCTTTCATAAAATGGATAAGCCATAAGCTAAGGAATATATGGATAAGCTGCAGGCTAAATGACGTAATAATTGAGGACAAAGTTTCCAGGAAACTTCACAAGGATTAATCTTGTCATGAGCCTTACCAAGGAGGTCTCTGAACCACCTACGATGCTATAAAGCTTCTGAGGAGAAATAAATCAAATTTACTGTCCAGATGGGTCGAATCGCTCCTAAAAATATTTTAAGACTGGCCCAGGCCAAGAAGACTAAATGTAAATCCGAAAAAAAAAAACTAAACAACATCTTGTCACGAATCTTGTAAGGAGCCTAACCAAGGAGGGCTCTGAACCACCTACGATGTTATAAAGCTTCTGAATGAAAATAAATCAAATTTACTGTGCAGATGGGTCGAATCGCTCCTGAAGATATTTTTTTCCATTGAGCCAGACCTAGAAGACTAAATGTAAACCCGAAAAAATACTAAACTACATCATTTCAACAAGAAAAATCAATTCGGGCACCTAAACGAACCATTCCTCCTTCATAAGACAATTAAGACAAATTCGGACCCCTGGACAAACCAGTCTTACAGAATAAGACAATTAATATCTTCTGTAAAATCAAATACCTGGGAGTAATACAGGATAAAAACGCAACTGAAAACCCGCTTTAAGGGACGAGCATACAAAGCTCACAGGTGCTCTGTAGAAGGACAATAGGTTCAAGATGGGACTAAATCCAAAAATGGTTGTACAGAAGCTCGGTTAGACCTATTCTAATATAGGCGTCAGTAGTCTGGTGGACAGCTATGGATACAAAATGCAATATCACAATTTGCATAAGAGAACTATACCAACGAGGGCTTCAGAGGTTGTTCTTTATGCACACCCAATATAAATACAGATTAGATATGAAGCAGTCATCGCAGCCACAAGGCTAAAAGCAATGGAAGATTGGACCAAAAAATTCACACAACATACAATCAAACAGTTATACAGGTTACTCTAGGAGAGTTAATAGAGGAGACCACTTCTAAGAGAGTACCAGGAAAGAAATTAGTCGTACGGTGCAAAACACTAATCTCAGACAGGGTCTTGTGAAACAACGGAAACCTTGCGGGTATCTCATCCGGAAGTCGCTAATTCACGGATTACTCAAAGTTTGGACATAGCCGTTTAATAGAAAACCTGAAGCTCTGAACTAGATTAGTACTAACACGAGACCAACTCTGTCCGCCTGTTGTAATCACTCTGCAGTCAAAACGAATAGGAAGCTAAAATTTTCCACAGATCTTCTGTCTGCAGGCAGGTCAGGTGATGATTTCAGCCAACTTTTTAAATGGAATTGTCTTAAAATCCACAAAAGGAGTTCTATATGAGTACTTACCCGCTGGAAAAGAATTGTCTATATAAGTTCACGATATCATATATGCCCTATATAGCGGTTCCTCCCGTTATTCGGTACTTTGATGATTTTAGCCACATTTTTTAACGGAATTGTTTAAAAATCCACACAAGGAGTTCCTTGTGAGCACTTCATTTCCGTAGAGGAGAATTGTATATATAGATACGATATCGTATAACCCTCATCGTATCTTATAACCTCCATATAATGGTAACCCCCTATATTCGGTGCTTTAGCCCCTAGAAGAGAGTTGCCTGCGCCCACATAACGGTACTCCCAGATATTCGGAATTTTCATACTTGCGACATTATTCACCGGAATTGTTTTAAATTTCGTATTTAAAGTTCGAAACCGGTACTTCACCCTATGACAAAACTTACTTATGCAGGACCCCCATATAACCTTTTTACATTTGAGCGGAATTTTTGACGGATTTTTTTTTTTTTTTTTTGGAAATTTTTAAAGTTTCTTCCGAATGGTGGAGTGTATAAAAAGCTCGGCCCTGCCGAACTTATTTATTTATCTCTTTCTTATTTATCTCTTTTGTGAATTCGTCACAAAACTCCAATGTTCTTTCGAATTGGTTCCAACAAAAACTTTCAGAATCTTATGTAACCTCACATTTTTTCGAATTCCAAAATTGACCCAGCAGCTGTGTATTATTCTACCAAGCTCCGAACATAAATTAATTCAATTTTTTTCGGCATAAGGTGAGAGAACATAAAAAGCTTTTTTGACTGGCTGGCTTCTTCGTAGAGGAACAAAGGAGTTTTAGATTGACTTAGTTCGATTTTAGCCCTACGCTTCTTTTCCTAAGAAGCCAGACTTTATATATATATTCTCAACTTTAGAAACCGTACAAATATTATAAATTCTGTGCATTTTAAATATCAATTCCACTGGAGTCGATTATATTTTACGTATATGTACATTGTAGAAGAATACAGGTGGATGTATCAACGCTTAGGAATATTGATGTCAAAAAATGTAAAATGTTATTTTTATAAAAAAAAACGAGATTTTTATATGTTTTCTCATACGACACCAATCGGAGGTTGTTATAATATGCGTTTTTCAATATTATTTTTTTAAAAAAATGAGATTTTTATATGTTTTCTTATACGACACCAATCGGAGGTTGTTATAATATGCGATTTTCAACAATTTTTACAAATTTGAATAATTTTTCATTCAAAATGTTCGATTTCAAAATTGGTCAGTTATGGTTGTTATAATATGCGATTTTCAACAATTTTTACAAATTTGAATAATTTTTCATTCAAAATGTTCGATTTCAAAATTGGTCAGTTATTTCATTGTCCCAGCAGCTGTGTCGATGAGACTTTTATAAAAAAAAATACACTCAATTTTAAATGTCAAATGGATTTTGTAAATCTAAACGCACTTTTACACCCTTATTTACACCAAATATGTTGTCATAAAACACGTTATTTAGATTGTCAATTTTCTTGATTATATGTCAAATAAATGGTGATTCTTCATATAACACGTAATTTAGGTGACGCTATAATGCAGACATATATGTGTTTCATGCCAGGGTTCTTTTTTTAATTTTGACTCATACCCATTCAGCAATAATGTGGTACTCCGTTAATATTTCCCTCAAAGGGCGGTCACTTAATGGCCGATAGTATTTATTAGAGCATTTTATTATAATTTTCCGCTATCATTAGAAAGGCATAGAAAAACTGCAACTTTTTGTGTAAGCATTTCAAAATGAGCAAATTTGTTAAAACTCTTAATGGTTTCCACCCACTTTCCGGCCAATTAATGGTCCAATAAATCCAGCTAAAAATAGAAACAAAAACGTTAACAAAACATGTATAAAATGTTAATTATATGTCATTAATATAAACTGTTTACAAAGTGGAGGACAATGGGAGAATGGAATGACAATGCAAAGAAAAATCGTTTTACCATATTGTTTCGTTGATTTGGGGTTTATGGGTTTGTGAAAAATGTTATCCGCCAATAGAAAATTACTCTAATAATTAGAAATCCGGGGGTAAATTCAACGGAATAAAATATAGAAATAATAACTATTTGTTTACAAGCAAAACATTCGCTTCTACCCTACTTAAGTTGATGAGGAAACCCCGAAAACATTAAAAGCAACAATGGCAATTTCCTGAGCCAAAGTAAACTCATATATGAAAACCCACAAGTCAGAGTCATACTCTCTCTCTCCCTCTCTCTTGCTCTTTAAGAAGAGGTATTATCCCTCGCCGTTTATAAAGTGCTTGTTAAATAACAACAAAAAAAGAAAGTTTAACTCAACGGAAAACAATTGTTATACTATGTGCACACACATGTATATACATTATATAACAAAAAAAGAGAAACATCAAGAAAGAAAAAAACTGTATCAGAATTTTCTATGGGGTGGTTGTGGTCGACTGAAGTTTGACAGTTAGCCAGGCTTTATTCTTTTTTTAGGTTTCTCGTTTTTTCTTTTTGTTTTTGTTGCCATTAACGTCGTTGATGTGGCGTCTTGTGGCGATGTGTGTGTGTGTGTGTGCTAGGAATCAGGTTAATATGTCATCATGCACACAAAACGCAACACCATCAGGTGAAAGAGTACATAGGCATACACAAAAAAACAAGAACTTAATTGTTTTACGTTTTGCACAAAAGTGTGCAATTTAAATAATTAAATGAAAATTGATTTAAATGTTTTATATTTTCTCAATGGAGAAAATCATGTTATTTTTTGGGGAAAATGCAATCAAATAACATAAATACTAAAAATTAAAAAAAATGTTTTTTAACACATTTTCCCCCAAATGGATATGGATATATATACATTTAAAGCTATGGCTATGACAAATTAAAAAATAAAATATGAAGTGGTACTGGGATTCCAATCAGCCTTCGAACAAAAATACAACAATTAAATTGTATTTACTCATACACACATCAGATACTCATCACAGTGAGAGATAACTTATTCATCATCATATTTATACCCTTCACAATAGTATGGAGGGTGTAATAAGTTTGTCATTCCGTTTTGTAACACCTCGAAATATACATTTTAGTACCCCACAAGGTATATTCTTCATCAGCATAAAATTCTATGTCGATTTAGCGATGTCCGTCCGTCTGTCCGTCTGTGGAAATCACTCTAGCTTCCGACCGAAATGAAGTAAGTTGATAAAAATTTACTCAAATGTGTATTATGTCTGCAGGACTTTTGGTGTGAAAATGGACCATGTAGGTATAGTATAGCCCCAATATAACGGTACCTCCCGATATGCGGTATTTTGATGATTTTAGCGGCATCATTCACCGGAATTGTTTCAAATTTGGTATTTGAAATTTATAATGGATACTACAGCCTATGACAGAAAATTTTATATGTAGGTCCACGCCTTCGTATAGTCCCCATATAATTGTACCTCTCTATTTTCGGTATTTTGGTGATTTAAGCGACATTATTCACCGGAATTGTTTCAAATGTGGTATTTTAAGTTGGTAATGACTACTACTGCCTAAGACAGAAAATTATCTCTTCAGGTCCACGTCTTCGTATAACCCCCATATAATTGTACCTCCCTATTTTCTATATTTTGATGACCTTCGCGATATTATTCACCGGAATTGTTTCAAAATTAGTATTTGAAATTCGTAAGGGATACTTTGTTGGACCGCCTTCAGCATTTAATACAGCTTATATTCGTCTGGGCATAAAGGAAACTATATTTTATGTGATATTTTGCGGTATTTTGTTCCACTCCTCCTCCTTTCGGGTCCTCTTTGCTTGATATCTTGTTTTTTCGAACACGTTAGTATAAACAATCCCACAGATTTTCTATTGGATTAATATCCGGTGATTGAGACGGAGAATGCAATTGTTTGGGGACATTGTACAGCAAATTAGTGGCAGAACTCTTCAGATTGGCTTTCAACAGATTCAAATACACATGTCGATCCATTGTAGTATCAATAAACACAAGGTTATCCACTCCTGCAGCTAGCATACACTTCCACACCAGGGTGAGATAAAAAACTGCAACAAAGTCATTTACACCTACATTTTTTTTAAATTTTATTGAATGAAAGCAACAATTGTCGGAAATAGCATCAAATTTTAGAATAAGTTTAGATTTGTTCGAATTGGTCACCTTTGGCACGAATTATGGCCTTCAAACGGCCAATGAAACCGTCACACACTGCCTGAATGTTGCTCGACACTTTGGTATTTTTTAGTACCAATCTTGCTTTCCAAAATACTCTAGACACAAGGGTCCTGCGACCAAAATGTTTACGTGCCCAAGGCTTTAAAACACCCTCCAGAATATTTTCGCGATAATATTCGGCATTTATTCTGATGCCACGGTCGATAAATACGAGCGGAGAGCGACCATCGCCCTTTATGGCGGCCCACACCATTACCATAGTCGGTGCTTGAGTTCTGGTGTTTTTTTACAAACTGCTGGACAACGAATGTTTTCTCATCGGAGAAAACCAAATTCGGCCGTTCACCACTTTCGGCCAAGCGAAGCAACTCTTTAGCTCTTTTGAGACTATTTTCTTTCTGTTGCGGTGTAAGTTCTTACACATTTTGAAATTTCAATGGCTTTACCCCGAGCTCAATTTTTCAATATTTGGAGAAAACCAAATTCGGCTGTTCACCACTTTCGGCCAAGCGAAGCTCTTTAGCTCTTTTGAGACTATTTTCTTTCTGTTGCGGTGTAAGTTTTTGCACTTTTTGGAATTTTAATGACTGAAACCCGAGCTCATTTTTCCATGTTTTCTGGTCGTAGAAAATCAATTTTAACAGTTCAGCACTTTCGGCCAAGCGAATTAATTCTTTAGCTCTTTTGAGTCTACTTTCTTTCTGTAGCTGTGTAAGTTCTTGCACTTTTTGGAATTTCAATGGCTTTACCCCGAGCTCATTTTTTAATATTTTCAGAATGGAATATTGCGATATGTTCAGCTTACGAGACATTTTTCGGCCATTGCGACGCGGGTTTCGACCAAGTCGCTTCTTTACTTTTCGAACAATTTCTGCTGATGTTGCTGTTTTCTTCCATCCACGCTACCAGTATAACGGTAACGAGCGATGAAACGAGACACAAAAGATTTATTCACATATAAATGCTGGAGTGCTCTAACCATGAATTCCATCACGAATAAATTTTTTTCTGGAAAATTCTCACCAAAATGATTTTGTACGCTTGTAAACAATATAATGAGCTGTCACTTTAATAATTTTAACAGCTGCCGGACGAGTGGCTTAGAAATGACAGCAGTCTGAAGTTGGTTGTAGTTTTTCATCTCACCCTGTATATACTTGCTCAGCATATAATTCTAAGGGTGAAAATACATAAAGCGCATATTTGGCTGCCTTAAGTCATCGGCTGGCTTCTTCGTTGATGAACAAAGGGGTTTTAGGTTGATTTAGTTCAATTTTAGCCCTAGGCTCCTTTGTTCATTTCCGAAGAAGCCAGCCGTTGACTTAAGCCAGCCAGATAAGCCGTTGACTTAAGCCAGAAAGATAAGTTGAAATCACGATACAGCCTACATTTTTTAACAACATTTGGCAGAAAATGGTATTAAAAATGAGATACATCGGTCCATGTTATGATGTAAAAATCCTATAGTCCACACCTTAAACTATGTTTTCCATTCCCAAATATTTGCGTGTTTAAACGTGTACTGCTTCTCCACTTGTTTTATCGGATCTCCTTCAATGGCAATTCTAGTTTGAACACAAAATTGAACACAAATTTCATTAGGACTCGAGGAAGTAGTGACAGGATGAATGAATGAAAAATTGAACTCTTTCTATCACTCCCTCTCTCTTTCCCTCTATTTGTTGGTTGGTGTTTTTTGCAGGAGTGGTTCGTTGGCGATTTCTGTTCAAAAGTGTTCTCTGTCATTGATTTTTGTGTTGAATGGTGTCAACATATTTCCAACGTTTCGAATACACATAGTGAATGGGGTCGTAGTGTTTGTCAATTTGTTTGACCAGTTTTTTTGTCCTTCTCTCTCCTTATTGCTTTAAGCCAAACTAAAATGATGAACAGAAGCGACAGATAGAAGCTAACAGGATATCCTTTAAAAAAATCCTTTGCACAAAATTGTTTACACATCAATAATGCTTTTATTTGGATGTTGTAGTGAAGAACCATAGGTTTTGTGTAGCTGAGTTAGATAAGCAATTTGTGTTTAGTGTTATGAAAATAATTTATGGAATAGATTTAATTTGATAATAATGGAAATGTTTAAGTCACTTCAAACATCTATGATTTAAGATAATTTTTCTTGTGTAAACGCCAGGTTAAAGTATAAACATATGGAGGTATTTTTGGAATGGATAAAAGCTTAAAAATCCAAAAATGTGGTTTAAAATTCTATTCCAAAGACCTTTCCAATAAATTGCATATTGCCTTAGCGGTTTAATCAGTGAACATTGGTAGTTATGTTGTTATGATATCATAACAACAGAGGTATTTTCACAGGGTTGCCATATTTTGACTCTGTGTTGTCCCATCTTTACACTTCTATGTCTTTGAACAAAGAAGTTTTAGGTTGACTTAGTTCGATTTTGGCCCTAAGCTTCTTTGTTATTTTTCGAAAAAGCCAGCCAAAAAACGTTTTATGTTTTCTCACCTTTAGTTTTTAAAATGAATGCTTTGTTCCAGAACCTGCAGGAATCTACTAGTTTTGCAATTTGTATTCGATATCATAAAGGGAAAATCGGTTATTGTAGTAAAAATGTTGACATTCTCGAAGTTCTGGAATAAGTCAATAATGAAAAAGAATTAAAGGTTACCTAGTTCAAATTCGGTCTATAAATTGATGTTGACTTAAACACAGTATACACTTAACAAACTTAGGGAATTTAGGCGGTCAATAACATTGAGTCAAATAAAAACCAGTGGGTTTGACAGTCGATTGCATTTCATGTATACGACATATAATGAAATATAAAGCCTGTTCCACCTTTTACACGACAAACATCTGATTTCCGGCCCACTAAAATCCATCAGAACGACAAATTTTGCGAACATCAAAGCGAACGAAAACGTAAACATTTCAGTGTATTTTTGCGTTCCACAAATGCGAACACAAATGTCAAAATCAGTCACTTTTGTATTTGCTGTCGTCTGATTATAATTCAGGAGAATTTTTTCAACATTCCAATTTTGCACAAACATAGAAAAATTCCTTTACATTTTTTATGCAATCATATGTTTAAATTTTTTTCAAAAATTATTCATTTGACAACATCTCATTGTCAAAATTTGTATTTATAAAGCCATTGTACATGCACAAATCAGAGATGGGAACCTGTTTTTATGTTGTGAAATGTGACAAGGTAAATTACAGAAAAAGCAGAGATGGGAATGCTTATTTGAAATGACTTTATCTTCTTAATTTTACCATGATTTTTTAGTTCAAAAATGTAAAAATACAATCATACTTACTCTTTGTTAGGTACTTCAAACAAATTCGAAGAATTTCTTAAATGCCTCCGTGGTAAATTTTGAACCTCCTCCACATCATCCATAAAATATAGGGCAACAGAAATATTAATTTTTCAATTTTTTTTTTAAATACAAATAAATTGAACACAATCACTGGGAGAATCGGAATGTTATTTTGTTTGTTTATTTACAATTTGTTTGTTTACAACTGAACTGTCATTTCAGACAGGGCCAGCTGACGTATGGTTGTATTTTTACTGCTTTTTCGCGTTTAAATCTGTCAGTTTGGCGTTTTTTTTTTTAATTTCGCTATTTATTTTTAGAAGGTATATTTAGCATCACTGAGTCACGTGCGAAAGAACGAACGAATGTTAGTGGAACGCATTTTGATATGAAAGTGAGTGACTAGCTTTCGTTCGCATTAATTTTCTTTCGATATAGTGGAACAGGGTGTAAATAAAGCATTTTACGAAAAGAAAACGTTCGATGTAAATGAGTTCGCACTGACCGATTGCCTTGGCTACCATCCAGGGGTAGTTTCAATTGCTGCTACTTCACTTAGTACCCTTGGAGTATTTTATCTTTAGGAGATCAAAAATGTTTGTCGCTTCTAAAGAGGTTGAATAGGGTTAAGGGTTTTTGATCATCCACGTTTACACTACGAAGTCCACTCGATTTCAAATGTCAATGCCATAGCGTACGTACGTCACGTAAATCGTATTCATAAATCTC
This sequence comes from Musca domestica, assembly GCF_030504385.1. NCBI lineage: Eukaryota > Metazoa > Arthropoda > Insecta > Diptera > Muscidae > Musca > Musca domestica. The sequence continues at coordinate 11,140,787 of NW_026712383.1, read as the reverse complement.
GTGGATCTTATTTGACGTATACACTATTGATTTGACATTTGAAATCGAGTGAATTTCGTAAATCTAAACATACTTAAAGCTGTTGTGCTCTCCTTTAGCATACGTTTTGTAATGCCACATTTAGACCACTAAACCCATTCGATCGCATCGACATAGCTGTCAAACCAATTTTGGAATTGAAATAGTTTATTGAAAAATTATTCACATTTTTAAAAATCGTTAAAATATGCATATCATAACAACCTCCGATTGGCGTCGTATAGGAAAACATATACAAATCTACTAATTTTCGAAGAAACATTTAAAAATTTTTTGACATGTCAATGTTCCCAAGCGTTGATGCATCTACCGTTATTCTTTTACCATGGTCAATGCCATAGCGTATACGTCACGTATCGTATGCATAAATCCAGTGGATGTTATTTAACGTAAACGCTAGGGATTTTACATTTTACATCGAGTGGGTTTCATAAATCTAAACGTACTTAAAGCTTTTGTACTCTTCATTGGTATAGGTTTTGTAAGGTTACGTTTAGACTACTAAGTCCACTCTATTGCAAATGTCAATTCCATAGTGTAATAACGTCACGAAAGTCGTATTCATAAATACAGTAGATTTTACATGGTAGAAGAATACAGGTAGACGCATCGACACAGGTGATGGGACAATGAACTGTCAAACCAATTTTAGATTTGAAAATTGTTTATAAAGTATTATCCAAATTTGTAAATATGTTTGAAAAACGCATATATTTATAACCGTTTGACGTCGTATAAGAAAACATATAAAAATGTAGTTATATTTGAATAAACATTTTAAAATGTTTGACATATCAACATTTTCAAGATATCAATTGGATTTCATAAATTTTAACGTACTTTAATATTCTCGCTCAGTTCATACGCCTTTTGCAGACAGACTTGCTTCGAAACAATTCCTATAAAATCCAAATTTATAGCGAAAATCGTCCTCGAAAAAGATTTTTTGTCAGTTCTTTAAATCATACATCCATATAAATTACATACATACATCTGTGTAAACATCGTATATTTCCATTCCATATTATTCACACTTACATATGTATATGTAGCTACATATCAATCAATATTCATACATATGTATGTATGTATGTTTCACATATTTGACTGCAAAATAAGTTAACAAAGCTCGTACCACCATTCAGCGAATTGGGGTTGAATAGTAAATTTTCTTTTGCTAGCTGTCATTCGTTTTGTGTTACTCTTAACTATGGTTAAGGAATGGAAAACTTTTCATATCATATGTCAGACGAAGTGTAATGAAATTCGGTTGTATGTGTGTGTATCAGAAACAGAAAACTATGTTAACTTATTTACCTCGAAATAGTTTTGCCTCCCCTCACAAAAGAAGCACTTCTAGCTTTACTTTCGAAAAGTAAGGACGCATTTTCTCTATAGATGACTAGTATATATAGTATCTATACCCCTTCCATGAATTAAGGGCAGCAGGTGAAATTTTTGTGGAAAAAAAAATTGTGGAATATTGAATTTCCCTTCATTAACTGCAAATGACTCATTTATGTGACTCAGCGAAATAAGTTGATAGGCTTGAAAAAAAAACGTATTTCTCTGTGTTAGATGAAAAGGGCTTTAACTGGCGTTTACACAAGACAAATTGCCTTGAATCAGAGTTGTATTTTACTATATACATATTGTGCAAATTGTTTTTATCACTCTCTATTTTTTTATTCAAAGACAGCCAATGTCAAGAATTTTTATGATATTAGAAAGAAATTATGAAGAATAGGAATAGATTTTTTTAAAACAAAATAATATCACAAATTGAAAAATAATTGAGGGAAACTCCAAGGAACTTCTAAATTTTTATTTATAATTTTACCTTTAAGGTTGGAATCATGGTAGAAGAATATAGGTAGACGCATCGACACTGTTGCTGGAACAATTAACTTTCAAACCAATTTTGGGATTGAAAATGTTGAATGAAAAATTATTTACATTTTTAAAAATGGTTGAAAAAGCGCGGATTATAATAACCTCTGAATGACGTCGTTTAAGAAAAAATATAAAAATCTACTTATCTTTGAAAAAACATTTAAATTTTTTTGACATAACAATGCTCCCAAGCGTTGATGCATCATCTACCTGTATTCTTCGAACATGATTGGAATACATTCAACGCTTTCTGACGGGCTTAAGCCATCGGCTGGCTTCTTCTGAAAAAAAACTTAGTCGAACTAAGTCAACCTAACACTTCTTTGTTCCTCTACGAAGAAGCCAGCCGATGACTTAAGCCAATAAAAAGGCTCTTTATCTACTTTCACCTTTACAGCTTGTTCTGCGATATCGAAAGAATATTTTGTGCGAACGCAAGCTAGTCACTCACTTTCGTATCAGAATGCGTTCCACTAACATTCGTTCGTTCTTTCGCTTAGCCTTACGTGACTCAGTGTTGTTATTTATGACTTTGAAAAATAAATCGCGAAATTAAACAACAAAGAAGGCTCCAAAATGACAGATACGTCGGCTGGCTCTTTCTGAACTGACAGCTCAGTTGTAAACAAACAAATTGTAAATAAACAAACAAAATAACATTCCGAGTTTCCCAAAGATGGTGTTCAATTTATTTTTGTTTTTAAAAAAATAATATTTTTCTTGCCCTATATTTTATGGATGATATTGAGGACCTTCAAAATGTACCACGGAGGCATTTAAGAGATGCTTCGAATTTGTTTGTTGTTTCTAGCTCCGTTAGACATTCAACTCGGTATATACCGCTTGTTCCTTGCAACCTGCTTTTATTTTCCGCTATATTCTTATTTGTGCGGCACCATAGGTCAGCCCAAGTCTGTAAATAATAATGTCGGTCAGACAAATAGATACCATCGAGTTTTTTGACTAACTTTTTACCACTCTACAATTGGGTCCTCTACGGTATTTAATTTAAAACATAATTGTTTCCAATGATCTTCAAGTGTTTGCCTGCTGCTTCCAAATATTGGCACTCTTCTGGCGAACTCAGGATTCTCTTCCATACAATCAACTAGTGACCGCAGATGTGTAGTAAATGATTTTTCGTGCTGAAGTTAGATAAATTATATTTGGAATTAAAATTTATATTTGTTATTGACCTATTATGATTGTATTTATTATTTTAACTCAACTTTTTTCTTCCACTTTCAATCATAGCTATATTTATGTTAAAACAGTTCCCCTGAATTATAATTAGACGACAGCAATCACACAAGTGACATTCGTGTTCGCATGCGTGCGAAAGAAAAAAATTCTGAATCGCAAAATGAAATGCTTACGTTGAAATTCAATTTTTCATTCTGTTGGATTTTTGTAGGACGAAAATCAGCTGTTTGTCGTGTAAAAGGTGTGCGAACGTGTTCTTTCGATATTGTGGAAGAGGCTGTAAAGGTGAAAGTACATAAAAAGTTTTTTTGACTGGCTTAAGACATCGGCTGGCTTCTTCGTAGAGGAGCAAAGGAGTTTTAGGTTGACTTAGTTCGTTTTCGGTCCTCTGCTTTTTTGTTCATTTCCGAAGAAGCCAGCCAAATAAGCGCTTTATGTATTCCCACATTTAATCTTACAACTGCCTGGATGCCTAAGTCACAAAGACAATAAAAAAGATAAAGTAATTTGAAATAATAATATCCATCTCTGTATTTTCTGTAACTTACCTTGTCAAATTTCACATTTTGACAATGAGATGTTGTCAAATGAATAATTTCGAAACAAACACAAAACGATAAAGGTATACTCATTTGCTAAATTGAATATGGCAACCCTTTTCTGACGAACTCGACCTTGTCATTTTTCCAATAAAATCAATTTTCATATCTAAATTATTTTTGTATTTTACAAATATAATAAATGTTATTTTATTTTCGGAGTTTCTTGGCACGTAAAAACAGTTATACATTCCATATCTCAAGAAGATCAAAATTTATTAATATGTTCTTGGACTTAAACATAAACATTTAATGCCAATTTTACTAAAAATGAAAGATTACAACATAATCTTCCTACTTTTTTTTTTGATTGATTTGGTTTCATTCTACCATTCCGCAATTAAGTCTTATCAGACTAATATTTTAGTTTTTTGTTATAGGTTATATTCTTACTTGCTTTTTATACCGTTTAAAAGGGGTAAAAACAACAAAATATTTGGTCTGAAAATAATTAAAAAATCTTGCCAGCGTACGCCCATATTTAAGGAAGAATTACAAAATATAAATTTTATAATGAAGAGACCTAAAAGAAAAAAATTCCCAACCGTTGATGCATTTACCTGTATTCTCTACTGTGGGCTCCACATTGAAACCACTGTAAAGAACTTCAGTGTAAACGTGTCATTAACGCCATGAATGACTGTGTATTTGCAAGGGTGTATCACACTATGCGATCTTCACGCAATTGCTAAATATGTGCGTTGGGCGTTCCTATCAAGCGTATTCAATAATTGTTATGTTCCCGTATTTTTTTTAAATCGAGTAAAAGGGAGGACTGTTAATTTTCCTCTTAGGGGACTATTGGGCCAAAAATGTACTGGATTGAAAAATCAGCAAAGATGTCAAAACTAAGTGGATTAGAACTCTATTCTACTTAAATATGCATATATGTTCAATCCTTGATATTCAGTTTTATAAATTGTTGGTTGACAAATATCTAACATCTCTCTCTCTTCTTTTTTCCCTTTTCAGCTGGTGTCTTAATCAATATTGAATGCAAAGCCTGGGCTCGTAATATTCATCACGATCGTTCAGAAAGGAGAGGATCCGTCCACTTCGAGTTGATGGTTGATTAAGAACTAACACCAACAACAACAACTAATCAAGAACATCTGCAATTGCTAAAGCAACAACAACTGCATACAGAACAGCAACAACAACAGCATAAAGAGCATCAGCAGCAGCAGCAGAATAGCAACAATGAAATAATTAATACTACAACATCAACAACAGCAGCAGCAGCAGCAGCAGCAACAACAACAGCAAATATGGAAGGTTTTTAAGTAATACAAAAAAAAGAGAAAAAAATAATGAAAACAACAAAACACAAATAAGAAAAACAAATTAGAACAAAAACCAACTGTAAGAAATTAAAAAAAAAAACAAAATGACAAAAAATTCTAAACCCTAAACGCAAAGCATTATTTCAAATCCAAAAAAATAATGCAACGAAAATAAATGGAAAATAAAACAAAAGCAAAAAAGGATACAGAAAAGATTACAGCAAAAACCAAAGATGCAAAATAAATAAAAAGAAAAACTACAACAACAAAAAGAAGAAAAATTATAACAAAAATAAATAAAAACCAGACCTAAAATGAAAAAAAAAAGAAATTATAAAAATAGCAAAAAAACTAAGTAAAATCTTTAGAAACTAATAACAAACCAAACAAAAAAAAAACAAAGTTGAAATAAAAAATGCTTAATTTTTGAGACAGATTTAAAAAAGAAAAGCAGAAGAAGAAGAAACCACAAAACAATACAGAAAGAAGAAGAAGCAGAAGACAAAGATTATGTTAGGTTTTATGATTTTTTTCTTTGGTTTTTCCTTGTTGAGTTTTTGTTTGAATTTAAAGAAATGAAAGAAAAAAAAACATAAAAACAATAAGAACAACAAAAAAACTAAATCCAATCAATCCCACTCAAGAAAATTGGCTGAATTTCAGAATTCATTTTTTTGCTAATTATTTTCGAAATGGTTTTTGGTTTAAATTCCAGTATTAGAAAAAAAATTGCTTACCTTCGTCAAGCTCGAGGTGAGATTTTTTGTCACGCTTTCTTCTTGGTTAATTATTGTTTATATTTCTCCATAACTAATAAGTCATGGTAGAAGAATACAGGTAGATGCATCAACGCTTGGGAACGTTGAGATGTCAATTTTTTTTTTTTTTCAAAAATAAGTTGATTTGTAAATGTTTTCTTATACGACGCCAATTGGTGGCAGTAAAGATATGCAGTTTTAGAATTTTTTACAAATTTGAATAATTTATTATTCAAAAAATCCAATTCCAAAATTCATTTGACAATTCATTGTCATAGCAGCTGTGTCGATACGGCTACCTGTATTCTTCTACCATGTAATAAGTTAAGGGTGTTTTTTTATTGAGGTATAGAACTTCGAATTGAAATAAAACACAAGAAAATCGTTTTAATGTCCATTAATTTTGCTTTATTGGAAGGAAAATTGTATGCCATTAATGTTTAAACATGATTTCGGGCATGTTGCCGCCGCGGCTGGCTCGAATAAAGCCAATTCTACTTTTTCGAGCATATGGGGCCGTATGTCAGCAATAATGCCACGAATGTTGGCTTCCAAGTCCCCTAACGTTTCTGGTATGTTGGCGTAGACGAGCGACTTCACATATGCCCAAAGAAAATAATCCAATGGTCTCAAATCACACAATCTTGGTAGCCAATTGACAGGTCCATTCCGCGAAATTATGCGCTCATCGAATGTTTCCTTCAATAATTCGATTGTGACGTGCGCTGTGTGGCATTTTGCGCCGTCTTGCTGGAACCACAACATTCATGCCATCGGTTATCATGGCTCTACACCGGTCTCCATTAGCGGTAACTGACTCTCTAGCATTATTTCGGAAGAAGTATGGCCCAATGACTCCACCAGCCCATAGAGCACACCAAACAGTCAGTTTTTGCGGATGTAATGATTCCTCAAGGGTCTCATGTGGATACTCTTCACTACAAATGCGGAAAATTTTGCTTGTTGCCGTAGCCATTCAAGCAAAAATGAGCCTCACCACTGAACAAAATTTTGTGATGAAAATCAGCATTGAGATGAATCTCAATTTCGGCCCATACACCATAATCACGACGCATTGCATGGTCTCGCGGCTTTAATTCTTACACAAGCTGGATCTTTTAGGGTTGCAAGCCAAGATCTTTGCACAGAACCTTCATAAAGTTGATGGACAAAGCTGTAATTGCTGTGTACGGTGGCGAATTCGGGTCCTCTACAGCGGCAATTGTTTTTTCGGTGCACACTGTTCGACGTCTCTGCGTATGCGTATTATCACATATAGTAAACGTAGTGCAAAAACGATCCATGGTTAACCGAATTAATTGCTCTGATGGACGATTATGTCGACCATAAAATGGACGGAGCGGAATTTCGCGAACTGAACCATTACTTTCGAAATAAATTTGCACGATTTGCAAGCGTTGTTATGTTTGTCAACCTGTTCATGATGAAATGGCAATCCAAACTAAATATTAATCACTTGACAGCTGACAAAATTACCGCCAGTTAAAAAAGTGATGCCAACTTAAAGTTCTATACCCCAATAAAAAAACGCCCTTTACTTGTTTATTGACAGTTCACTTCAAGTGGCTATTGTATTTAAAATCAGCGCCATCTGTGTTTTGTAACTGTTAGCAACTTAAAACGCCGTTGTCTTTGGTTTAACGACTAAAGCCTCATTTACACCGATCATATCTTTACGAGAAGCGTTATTTAAATTGTTATTACTTTTGATCGTACATCAAACAAATGGGAAATCTTGGTAAAACCCGTAATTTAGTGTCGATGTAAAGCAGGCTTATGACAGCCACATGAGGAAATATTCGTAATTAATAAGAAAGAACTCTTGACAAAAAATCCCACTTCGAGCTGGACAAAATGTGGCATTTTTTTAAAAAAAAAGTTGTTTTTTGTAAAAAAAAATATAAAAAATTATATCGAAAATCAGCACAGCGAAATTTTGTTGGAAAATAAATTTATTAACTGTGTACTTAAAAAAACAAACACCGAAAATGTATGTAAAATTGGTATTATTACCCCTTCCCCAAAAAACAAGCAAGCAAAACACAACTGGATGCCCAGACTTCCCAAGGCCTCATTTGATTTGTAATTTTTCCCATATTTTGTTTATTTGGCAAAATGGAAAATCAATGCTGTTTAGTAATATAGGAAACAAAAAAAACAAAAAGAAAACACAACCACATTTTTTTGTTTGTTTAAATTTGTTATAAATTTAAGCGAAAGAACAAACCCCGAATGCCCCCCCTTCCCAGAACAACAACCCTTGAGAAGGAGATGAACAAAACAAAAAACCTAATTACTTAATAACAAACAAACAAAAAAAAAGAAAACCATAAAGAAGAAGATTTATAAAATATTGTAGATTTTTAAATATTTAAAGCATTATTTAGGAAATTTTCAAGTAAATAAATAAATAAAAATAATAATAAAAAAGAAAACCAAGCTAAGGAGTCTAGAAAATAATGATGCATTAAAATAAAACAAAAAACTAATCCTCTTTACTTAAAGCAAACAAAAAAAAAACAAATAAATAAAAAATAAGTAATTTATTATAAAACAAACAAATAAAGAACAAAAAAAAATAAGTTAAGTAAAGAAAACTAAAGAGTAATTAAAAAACAGAGACAAATATACACACACATCTTGAGAAACAACAATAAAAAAGTGAAGAGTACCGTTAAAGAGAAAACCAAAATTGAGCATAATTTACAATATAAATGTATATTTATTTAACAAAACAACAAAGGCGACATGAAATTATTTCGTTGTTAATAACAAAACTCAACTTTGTTTTTCTTCTTGTAAACAAACCAAACAACCAAATCCAAGACAACAACCAAAACTGCAACTGTGCTTATTAAGCTTTGGTTACACTGAACAACAACAACAAAAAAAGCAAAGAAATTAAAAAAAAACACCCACCACTCTCTCTCAACTTACACCACACAACACTCACTCACTCACACACTCTTCTCTTTCTCTATCTCTTCTCACATAAAAACTGCTGTAAAACTTTATCAAAAAAACAAAAACAAGAGTAAAGAGAACAAAACAAAATCTTCATTCTGTTTTTTGCAATTCAAAAACTATATGTGTTCCCAAAAAACAAAAAAGAATAAAAACATAATAAAAACTATTAAAAATGAAAAACAACAACAAATAAAAGAAAAACCAAAAACCACCATTTGTTTTTGTTGTGTTTGTGTTTTATTAAAACTAATTTCAATTGTTTTCCATTAAAAATTTAGTTGTTAGTTGAACTTAGTTTCTTTCTTTCTGCGGTCCATCTGCCCCGCCCCTCCATTTATGTTAAGTCTCATTGAAAGAAATAAATAAAAAACAATTCCTTCTCTCTCGCGCTCTTCTTCATCCTTTCTTATTTAACAATAATAATAATAACAACAAAGGAGAACAGCTAAGAGTATTAAACCACAAGGTCATAAATAAAAAGCAAAAAAAAAAACTAAATACAAAAAAATCCTTAATAAATTATTGATTTTTTTAAAAAAATGTACACTGCTATAGCTAAATGCTGAAGGGATTTCGATTGAGAGACAGTTCATGGGAAATAGGTACAAAATTCCTAAATGCTTTTAAACAATTATGTACCCTAAAATACAACTGGAGGTGGTTAATGTCTAGGATAAGGATGTTAAATTTTCTGAGGGTTTGAAGAATTTCCAACATCAAGTTTTTGGGGGAAATATGAACTTTCAAGAGAATTGTTGCTATTTTGCACCGCACTCTCCCACTTTACATCTTAAATAGGTTATCCATAACCCCACTGTCTGAGGGCAGAGAATTTTTCATCATAGCAAATCGTGGTGCTCTAAGGATGGAAAATATCCAAAGAGAAATGTAAAATTCATAGAAAACTGGATTTTGCTCTCCTTATCTCTTTAACTCACGGTGTGAGAAGCCCATGTAATATCATTTTGTCAGGCTTGTCTCTTTTGAAACTCTAGTAATGTTTATGAAGTCCTAGAAGGAAATCCATGGAAAATCGGATATTGCTCTCTTTATCGCTCTCTCTTATTTCAAGGATGAGCAGGCCAAGTGACCTACGTATGGAAAACCTCCAAAGAGAAATATAAAATTCATAGAAAATTGGATTTTGCTCTCTTTATCTCTTTAACTCAAAATGTGAGAAGGCCAAGGCCATTTTGTTATGCTTATCTCTTTTGAAAACCTATTAACGTTTACTGAGACCAAGGAGGAAATCCATCGAAAATTGGAGATTGCTCTCTTTGTCGCTCTCTCTTATTTTAAGAGTGGACAGTCCAAGTGTCCTAAGGATGGAAAATGTCCAAAGAGAAATAAAAAGTAATGGAAAACTGGATTCGGCTCTCTTTAATTCACTGTGTGAGAAGGCCAAGTAATAACGTTGTGTCAGGCTTGTCTCTTTTGAAACCCTATTAACGTTTACTGAGTCCAAGGAAGAAATCCCTAGAAAATTGGATATTGCTCTCTCTTTATCGCTCTCTCTTATTTCAAGAGTGAGCAGGCTAAGTGAAATCATTTTGTGATTTTTCTACTTATAAAATTGTACAAAAATGAGAGTCTCTCATGACAATAGCTTTCTAAGGGATAAGAGTTTCTTAGCTCTCTTAACATTATATGGCAACCCTGATATGGAAAATCTAATGACTTTTTCTAGTCTAACTGTATTCTTAAAATAATCACTTTGTAAAGAACAACAAAGAGTTACCAGTCTCCTAAAAATTAAAGAGTAATTCAGATAAGAGCAGAAGTTCTTCTCTTGGAAAACTAAATTGGTTGCTCAATGAACTCTTCTCTTTAAAATTTAAGGGGAGCATACATAATACGTTTTTTGACACCGGCTGGCTTCTTGGAAAAAGAACAAGGGGCGTAGGTACAAAATCGAACTAGATCAACCTAAAACTCCTTTGTTCTTCTACGAAGAAGCCAGCCGATGACTTAAGCCAGTCCGAGAAGCTTTTTATGTACTCTCACCTTTAAGAATTTTTTTTTTTGTTATAGAAAAGTAAACGTTACTCTTTGTGATTTACTCATAATTGCCGAGATCATTTCTTCAAGTTGAAGATATAGGTGTTATAAGATGGCCTTTTACTGGGTCTTTTACAAAATACACAGTAAGCTTCGCAACCCAACCCTATGGAGGAAAAAATTTCTTTAAGAAGATTGGAATGCCTTCTTATCCTTACATTTAGGTGTTCTTGGCTACCAACTGAACAATTCGACATCACTGACTTCTCGTAAAACACCAGTACGCCGTTTCATATTCGTCATGCTTCGTCTTTTAGGAGCAGTTGAGGTTGTCTTAAAGAAGGCCACCGGGAATTCTCCTCATAGCAATTCAAGGTATTAAGATTCTACAACAGAGGGGCAAAAATAGAGGAAAATGGGGGAATGCCTCTTTGTTACTGCAGTCCGTAAGTGTGGGCCTTAAGAGAGTATCACAAAATGTAAATACATAGATTTTGTGTGTCATGGAAAAAATATGATTTTTAAGCCCCTATTTATTCTGCCAGGGCGAAATTCTTACCCTACAATTTTTACCAGTATATTTATAAATTATTTTCTCTTACAAAAGAGAGAGCGAGAGATATCTATAAGATCCCATAAAAGAACCAAGAGATCTTGGTGTGGTAAAAAGGTTTACTTTCCGTAGAAGATCCAAGAATATTCTTGCAAAGAGTTAACTTCTCTTAAAAGATGTTAGGCTCCATTTAAATGAATCCTCTCACATACACTTTCTCTCTCCCTCTTTTAAGGGGCTATATCTCAAATCGTTGGGAGAAAATAACACATTTCTTAGGTGCTTATAAGTAGCGGAATACCTCATGTGACCTCGGCCACAAATACATTCTTTTACCGATAGGTATGCTGAGGCACGCTTGCCTACTCTGAACGTAATTTTGTCCCATCTATGGTCTTAATAGAGTACATGCATAGATTTTGTGAGTAGTGGCAAAATACAAATTTCAAAACACATATATATTCAAAGAGGTTCCTTCTGCCAGGGCAAAAATCTTAGCCTACAATTTTTATTTATATATTTATATAAGATATTCTCTTTAAGAAGAGAGAGAGGAAGACATTTCTGTGAGATCCCATAAAATAACCAAGAGACCTTGTTGTGGTAAAAAAATCCTTTCCCTTGAAGATCCAAGAATATTCTGACAAAAGAGTTAACTTCTCTTAGAAGATCTTAGGCTCCAATTCAAAGATGTGCAAAACTGCCCAAAAACGTACGTTCCTCTCACCTTTCGTCAGAGATTGTTGATGTTAAATTCTCAGCTACGCTCAAACACTTAATCTCAATTTAGTTATGCACATCACAGACACTCAGTCTCTTTTAAGGGACTCTATCTCAAATTGTGGGGAGAAAAAAACATATTTAGCAATGTATTTATATAAGATTTTCTCTTTAAGAAGAGAGAGACTTCTATGAGATCCCATAAAAAGAACTAAGAGATCTTGTTGTGGTAAAACATATACTTTCCGTAGAAAATCCAAGAATGGCAAAAGAGTTAACTTCTCTTAGAAGATGTTAGGCTCCAATTAAATGAGTTCTCTGTCTCTTTTTAAGGGGCTATATCTCAAATCGTAGGGAGAAAATACCATATTTCTTAGGGGTGTATGCAACCTCGAGCACCAATGTTTTTTCATACGAAAAGGTTTGCTGAGGCACGTTTGCCTACTCTGAGCGGCATACTCCCAATCAGACCTCTTTAAAAATGTGTAATCAGAGAGCAAAAAGAAAATGGGAGAACAAAAAATGTGCCAATCTCCGTGCGGCTCTGTTTTAGACATTCACCACTTCCTGCAGACGTTTTGCGATCGAAATTCTTTTTTTTAAACAATTAAAGAGCTACAAATAAATACCCACACATTGTGTTGTTGTAGGAATCTATAAACCAAAAACAAAGGCAAATAAAGCGCAAATAAATTCCAAACAAAAAAACGAAACGAGTTGTAATTGAATGTGTTATTCTTAATAGAGATGATGTTAAAATGGGGAAAATATATATTCAAATAACTGCCATTTTTTACACACAAATAAAAATGTATGTAAAAACAATTTTTATTTTTTGAGTGTTATGCAAAAATATAATTATTAATTATAAACAAAAAAAATAATAATAAAAACTAAACAACAACAACAAGAAGAAGAACAAGAACAACAAAGAAACACACAACAACTTTCAAATGAAAACATATTTAAAAGAACAGCAACAAGAACAACAACAAACACACAAAATGTGGATTTGAAAGCAAAGAATAGCAAAAGACCGAAACAGACCACAACGTTTGTTTGTTCGTTTGTATTTAAGCCTTGTCTTGATCTAATGTAAATCTCTCTCTATCTATCTCTCAAAATCATTAGTTCCAGCAACAATGCAATGCAATAATGTTATGGCCTACAGAGCATAGTGGTAAACAGCCGAACCTTTTCAAAATTGTTAAACTTTAAAAATGATAAACAAAGCAAAAAAAAAGAAAACAAAAACTTGACATGAATTATGAGTCACCCTGTAGTTAAGCATAATTCCACAACCAAACTTAACCATTAAATGAAAACAAAACAAAAAAACAACAATGTTAACAATTAATTTTTAAACAAAAATTTATTTAATAAAGATCATTAAGTTTTGTCTTTAAAAACAACCAAAAACAACTTGATTTTGTTTTTTATTTAAACCATTCATCATCAACAACAACAAACAAGAACAGCAATAACAAAATAAAAACTCACAAAACACAGACACACAAGGAGTCGCATACATCATTTGCCCATGTAAATTCTAATGTGTTTAAATTTTAAATAAAAAAATACATTTATTTAACAGCACATTTTGTGCAAATTTCCAAAATGTGAAGAGAAAAAATCGAATATTTAAAAAAAAATCCAAGGATTCAGGGTGGAAATACATAAAACGCTTTTTGACTGGCTTAAGTCATCTGCTGGCTTCTTCGGAAAAGAACAAAGAAGTGTAGGGCCAAAATCGATCTAAGTGAACCTAAAGCTCCTTTATTACTATAATATGGAAAAAGAACACAGATAGATGAATCAACGCTTGGGGACATTGATATGTCAAAAATTTAAAAAAAAAAATTCAAAAATAAGTATGCTCTTAGAAGCTTTCTTATACGGCACGAATCGTTGCTACGATATGCATATTTCAACAATTTTAATAACTTTGAATAATTTTACATTCAACATTTTCAATTTCAAAATTGGTTTGACAGTTCATTGTCCCAGCAGCTGCGTCGATACGACTACCTGTATTCTTCTACCATAGTACCTATACGAAGAACCCAGCCGATGACTTAAGCCAGTCAAAAAACCGTTTTATGTATTCTCACCTTAAGGTTTTAATAGTCTACTAATTAAAATATTCTTAAGGTATGTTTACATATTGGTGTAAATGCTAACATTAATATCCTTCATGAGGATTTTCGTGCCGTATATGCAATGTAACTTAAGATTTAACCCCCTAAAATTTACTAAATCCAGTTCACAAATCTTGACATTTCGCCTAATTTCCAAAATATGGCGAAATACGTTGTTATTGCGCCATAACGCGTTAATTCTGTTTTGCCCAACCGAAATCTTGACATCGAATTTCCAAAATTTGAATATGAAAAATTAGATGTTTAAGTAGTCAATAAACTTTCTTGGGATTCAATATTACAGTGTTTATATAAAACATTATGGCATATTTGCATAAGGATATAAATGTATACGTTAAGAGGATTCATATCGTGTATATGCAATGTAACTAAATACTTAAATCCCATAGATTTAGTACATCCATTCCCTAAATCTTAGTATTTGGCCTAATTTCAGAAATGTCGTGGGATACGCTGTTATTGCGTCCATTCTGTTTTGACCAGAATTGACATAGTAGCATGTGTTTACATTAGAATCTTATATCATAATAATTGATCTGTCATCATCACATTAGAACCTAATATCGTAATAATTGATCTGTCGCATCGTAATAATTGATCAGACGTCATGAAGTTCCTCCTTTGTTTTCTATTCTGGGGTAAAGAGTGAAAATAAAACACTGTTGTCAACTACAAGTGCAAAAGTGTTCTGATCTGTTTAGCCTTAATAGTATGTTTACATTGGACCTTTTTGGCCGGTTAACCTTATTTACAAGGAGTAATTTGAAACTTATGCAATGTTATTAGCAATTTAAATCCACTGGATATACTAAAGTCGGAAAACTGTAAAGGTGATGTGAGGTCTTAAAATAAGTAAATTAATGAATTACATAAACTCAAAATGTCATTAATTATAAACTGTTAAACTAAAATATACACTTCGAAAAATTATTAAACTATTAGACGCGTAAAATCAAAGCCCGTCTTCTACTAGGTTCTGAAAGAAATATTCTCATTCTGTAGAAAGATTTTTTTTCGTTTTCACACAATTAATTCACAATTATTATGCATTTTGACATTTCGGAGGAAATCAACTGATCTTACATATAAATGCGTATGACACTTCTTAATGTTGTATTTATTTTAACGTTTCTATTAATATAAACAGACGGTTTTTCTTAACTATTTTATAAGAAAGCAATTGTGATTCAATGGTTTTAAATTTCAAAACGGCAATCTGTCATAAAACCTGTTTGTTCTCAAGTAATTTAATTAAAAATCGTTACACAAATCGTTTACACATACAAATAACTTGTAGCGAGTTAAGTACATATATAATAGGTGAAAATTCCATTTTTTCGATCCGACATATTCATGGGAAACGTTAAAATAAGTACAGGATTAACCGCAGCTGCTCATCTAGATGAGTTGTTAAAACAACTATTATGATTGAAAAACAAACAGTCAACAAAACGGAAACAAATGTTGACATTTCAACTGATTGGTGACACACATAATGCGCCATGATTACTCCCAAAGTATGAGTTTTATCTAATTTTTACTTGCAATTTTAAAGGTAGTGTTACTAAATTTTTTTTTAGTTTGTTCTAAAAGCATATTTACAAGTACTATATCCAGTGGATTTCCACTCTCAATTTCATTGCATCTACGTCAAATCTGACGTTCACAATTGAATTGTATACGTCACCGTAATTATTATATGTAAACGTGCTGTAAGAAATTGTTCCTTCACTATCTTTTGGCGCAATCAATAGGTACTGGATTTTACTTCAGGTGATCATCTAGCTCAGTTGTCAAAACACTTATTGTGAATGGAAACACACTACGAATGATAAACAAACAGTACGGAAAACAAATTTTGACATTTAGTTTGATTGGTGCAACACATTATTATTGTGCCATGAGTACTCCTTAGGAATATGTCTCGACAGTTATACCGGAAATAAGTTTGAAAGTAAACTTGAGTGAGTGTATTGGGGATTTCATCGAATTTTCATGTTGCATGTTGTTTTAGTAACATTCTTACATGCATCAAATCCACTGACAATTTCATTGTATCTGTGTTAACTAATTTCCATTGGATTTCAGATTTCACTTACACAATTGAATTGAGAACTCATCAGTACCGTAACTATAATATGTAAACATGCTGTAGGATATTTTCCTTTCTCGATCCCTTGCATGGTAGAAGAATACAGGTAGATGCATGGTAGAAAAATACAGGTAGATGCATCAACGCTTGGGAGCATTGATATGTCAAAATTATTTTAGTTTCTTTTCAAATGTAAGTGGATTTTTATATGTTTTCTAATACAACGTCGTTTGGAGGTTATTTTGTGTGTTTTTCAACGATTTTTACAAATTTTAATAACTTTTCATTCAACATTTTCAATTCCAAAATTGGTTTGACAGTTCATTGTCCCAGCAGCTGCGTCGATGCGTCTACCTATATTCTTCTACCATGAGGTAGATGCATCAACGCTGGGGAATATTGATATGTCAAAAAATTAAAAATATTTTGACCAAAATATGTAGATTTTTTCACTTTTTTTTCTTATACGAAACACTTCGTGGATTGTTATGATATGCATTTTTGAACAATTTTTACAAAATTCAATAATTTTTCATTCAAAATTTTCAATATCAAAAATCGGTTTGACATTTCACTGTCCCAGCAGTTTTGTCGATGCGTCTACCTGTATACCATGATCTCTTTGCACAATCAATACACAATTCAGAGATACTTTCTATGCAGTGAAATTTGACAAGGTAAATTACAGAAAATGCAAACATGGGAATGCTTATTTAAAATGATTTTACCTCCTTAATTTTACCATGGATAGTTGGAAAATATTGAAATTAAATTTCCCATAAAAGAATGATTTTTAAATTAATTTCTCTCTGAAGATGAGAATATATAAAAGGCTTTTTCGACTGTCTTTAGCCGGCTGGATTCTTCGGGTAAGAAAAAAGGAGTGTGGAACCGAAATCGAACTAAGTCAACCCAAAACTCCTTTGTTCCTCTACGAAGAAACCAGCCAATGACCTAAGGCAATCAAAAAGCCTTTTATCTACTCTCGCCCTAAGACTATTTTAAGAGCATTTTCGAAATGATAATTTTGCTGCACAAAAACATATTTTAAGGTAGGAAAAGGCGGAAAATTGTAAAGAAAAATATTCATAATCTTCCTGTTGATCGCTAATAGTACGTTTACATACAGATCTTTATCCGGACAACGAATCACAATAAATATGACTGTGGATGTCATATGTTCAATTTGTCTAATATGGTTTTTACAACTTTTTAGTAGAAAACAACCCATGCAAATCATGGTAGAAGAATACAGAACATTGATATGTCAACATTTTTTAAAATACATTTCAAGAATAAGCAGATTTGCATATATTTTCCTATACGACGCCAATCGGGGGTTGTTATGAAATGCATTTTTTAACAATTTATACAAATTTGAATAATTTTTCATTCAAAAAGTTTAATTCCACAATTGGTTTGACAGTTGATTGTCCCAGCAGCTGTGTCGATGCGACTACCTGCATTCTTCTACCCTAGTATCAGCTGATATGTCGATTTCGAAGAGTTGCCATCTAGTTTTGACATTAGGTGTATATGATAACCATGGTAGAAGAATATTGGTAGACGCGTCGACACAGCTTCTGGGACAATGAACTGTCAAACCAATTTTGGAATTGAAAATGTTGAATGAAAACTTTTTTAAATTTGTAAAAATTGTTGAAAAACGCGAATTATAATAGCCTTCGAATGACGTAGTATAAGAAAACATATAAAAATCTACTTATATTTGAAAAAAACTTTTGAATTTTATTGACATATCAATGCTCCCAAGCGTTGATGCATCTACCTGTATTCTTCTGCCATGATGATAACCCAATATTTCGTAATATTTTGTGCAAAATATTACAAAATACCCCCAAAAGTATTTACTGGACTTTTGAAAGAGCGAGTAAAGATAGCAATTTTGACAGCTACATTATTGAGACTTTACTATATTTTAATGAAAAGTTTTACTCTGTAAAACTAGTTATTTTCCCATGAAGCCAGCTTTTTTAAATGGACTAAGTCATCGTTCATTTAAAAAAGCGTTTTATTTATTCTCACCTTAACTTTGCATTATAAAAATATTTAATTTAATTAGATCGCAAACATTCTGAGAAACTGCTGCTGAAGCTGCTTTTTCTCTAGATTCATTCAGTAATGCTCTTCGATAACTTTTTGGAAAATTTGCACGCAAGAGAAAAAAAGTTCTCTCAGTAAAGGTTACTATTTTTTACTGTAGAATTTACTTATTTTCTCAAATTGAAATTTATTTGATATATTTAAAATTAAATATATATGGAATTTCATGGGCATATTGTGTAAACGGTGTATAATCCTGATCGAACCACACGCTACACAATAATAATAAAACAAAGACAACAACAAAAAAATGAAATGAACAAGAGACAACAACTAATCCCACATTTTAAATGTAAGCAACTCATAGGCTTTAATACAAAAAAACACATACACTCAAACGTTTTACAAGGACATGAAGAACAAAACAACAAACTGGACCTGATTCTGTTGATTCTAGACAATTCTCCCCACGAAATTTTTCAAAAATTTCATATGAAAATTTTTAAGGCATTTTCACAAAATATATATTTACCTAAACTATTTAAATCCTCCAACTTACACACATACAAAACATATACACATAAATACAGTGTTTGCTTATATAACAATAAGAGCTAATATATAAATAAAAAAATAAATATTAGAAAAGTAATAACAAGTCTCCCCCTCTCCCCCTTAATATAATAAATAAAAAACAATTGTTCATATTATACATACAAAAAACAAAATTGCCCTTTTTGTCAGTGTGAAGCATAAATAAATAAATAATTAAATTTAAATAAGCTAGTTAAAGAATATATAAAAAGAAAAACCATATGTAAAACCACTTTGCTAAAACAAATCCCAAAAAAAAAGACAAAAACTCATTAAGCTTCTATGTAAAACTATTTGGGTTTAAGAAAAAATAAAATTTAAACATTATTTAATTAGAACTTAAAAAAAGAACATTTAAAAAGTTTAAAGGTCGAGTTATAGATCAAATGAGAAGCTATATGTTTACTTTATATAAATAAATTCAAAATCATTCTGTTAGGGTGGAAATACATAAAGCGCATATTTGGCTGGCTTAAGTCATCGGCTGGCTTCTTCGTAAATGAACAAAGGAGTTTTAGGTTGACTTAGTTCGATTTTGGCCTTAGGCTCCTTTGTTCATTTCCGAAGAAGCCAGCCGATGACTTATGCCAGCCAGGTGAGCGCTTTATGTATTTCCAACTTTAGATTAACAAACGTGCTCTCCTTGAATGTCACCATGGTAGAGGAATACAGGTAGATGCATCAACGCCTCGGAGCATTGATATGTCAAAAAAATTTTAATGTTTTTTCAAAGATATGTAGATTTTTATATTTTTTGTTATACAACGTTATTCGGAAGGTATTATAATTTGCGTTTTCAATTTTTTTACAAATTTAAATAATCTTTCATTCAACAATTTAAATTCCAAAATTGGTTTGACAGTTCATTGTTCTGGCAGCTGTGGCGATGTGTCTACCTATATTCTTCTACCACGAATGTCACACAGAGAGTGAGAGTATATCAGTTTATTAATGATGACAGCTGTCTCTTACATATTGCACATAAAATATGATTGTAAGAAGCATGTTATCCATAACTACAATGGTGGCCAAAAAACCATGGTAGAAGAATATAGGTAGACGCATCGACATAGCTGCTGGGACAATGAACTGTCAAACCAATTTTGGAATTGAAAATGTTGAATGAAACATTATTTAAATTTGTAAAAATTGTTGAAAACGCACATTAAAATATCCTCCGATTGATGTCGCATACGAAAAAATATAAACATCTACTTATATTTGAAAAGACATTTAAAATTTTTTGACATATCAATGTTCCCAAGCGTTGGTGCATCTACCTGTATTCTTCTACCATGGCCAAAACTAAAGCAACTAGAATTCGCAAAGACAATAAATGTCCTGTAACTTTAAAAAATAGACAAATCGTAATTTCTTTTTCCAGTTCTAAATAAGGTACTATATTCACTTAAAAAAATTAAAATAAAAATACAAAAATAATTTTGAATGAAAAATAATATATGTAAAACAAAAATGACCCAATTTTTGCTTGGTCAAAACTAAAACAACTTTTTGATTTTTTTTATTTTAAAATAATTAAATTTCGGCTATTACGACCCCCCCAAAGTTGCAGGGCATTTCTTCTCCTAGTAATTTGAAGTGCTTTAGTTTTGGCCACCAGTGTATCTCTGGCATATTCAATCCCTGATAAAGAAGTCATAATATGTATATGAACATACGTAGCTTGTCATAGGGTCGATATCTCGAACTATTAATTTTAGTATTTATTTTTTAACTTTTTTTTTTAAAAAATGTTAAAAGAAGTCACTTATTTTTTAAATTTAAAAATATATATTAAACATTGCTTTAATTTAGATTTAATAAATAAGAATATGGAAAAACAAAAAAAAAAAAACATCATTCAGCAAAAAAAAAAACAAAAAATCAACCAACTACAAAATCATGGTATATATAAACAACAACAAACACTGCTTTTTGTAAAATTTAAGTTTAAATTTAAACAGAGGTAACTTATATAATATAATAATAATAAAAAAACCAACAACAAACAGAAGGTAAAAACCATCAACAACCATTTATTGAAACAAACCCAAACAAAATCATAATAAAAAAATGAGGTAAACACACACAAAATTGTTTAAATACAAAATTTAAAAAACCAATGAAAAACAAACAAAAAAATGAAATAAATTTTACTGAATTCAATAAAAAAAAAACAAATACAAAAAGTAATAATGTTGATATGGAATTAAGTAATTCCAAATAAAAGAAACAAAAAACACAAGAAATATATTCGGTGTTTCATTTAAGAAGGCTGAATGTGGTAAGTACATACTTTTTTTATACACTGATATGCGAAAAATAGTGCCAAAAGTATTATATATTTTTATAATAATATACAATAAAAACTAATTTTTGTTCAACTTTTTTGTCATTTTTATTTAGTTTAAATAAAACCATATTAAATTCAATCGATAGTTTGGTTGTTTCAAACATAAATAAAATAATACGTTTGGAAGTGCGTACATATGGTTTACAAAGACTACAGCAACGAGCTTTTGGAGATACATCCCTACGTTCAAGGTTAATGACAAAGTAATTGGATTTTCCAAAAGGATGAAATAGCTAGGGATCATCCTGCAGGACATATTAGACTTCTGCCATTACCTGGACTATGTTACGTCTTATACCAAACAGTTTAATTATACCTACCAGAGGCTACAAGAAACGCGAGGTGAAGTGTCACCTGCTTATCAACAACCAAGATATCCGGGCCATAGTTAATTCAGGTGCACAAAAAAAATATTTTGGAAGTTTGTTACATTTGCTGATGAAATCTAATTTAAAATGTTTGCGTCGGATGGACCACGTAAGGTATGACGTAGAGCGAAAACGGCCTTGAGCCCTAAACCCACTATTCTAACTGTAACGCACGGTTTGAGGTTGTATGAGTGCTGCTTGTGTAGAAAATTTAGTTTTTATCCAAGGAGTAATGGATAAGAAGATGTATTATTTAAATGTTTTGAAGGACAATTTCAAATGTAGTGCAGAAAAAGTGGGATTGGTCGCAATATTAGAGACATAACATCTCAAGCATACTAAAATAACAGAGGTTGTAAAAACACTTAAATAGTTTAATATTGCTTAGCATTACAATACGGCACAAATTTAATCATAATTATCGTAGTACTCTGCATTGTAAGCGTCATCTCAAAGAAAAATGTTTTAAATTAAATTTAAAAGTGTAGCCATTGAGTATATATGGTATGTTCCAGAACTACAAGAATATAAACATTTTTACTGCTATAACAGACTCCCCCTGATATTAAAAAAAATATATAGTAGATTCTTGAAGACAAACAAATTATAGCCTGGAAATCTCATATGTAAGTTAATGGCAAAAATAAATAAAGAATCTGAGTTTACTGAGGTGTTAACCAGCATATTCAACAATATAATTAGAAGAAGAAAATATTCAGATTCTTTAAAGATCCATGAAGTAACCTAACTCGAAAGGTTCAAACCGTTTGCAGAGATATCAGTGACCGATGAAGTTTTCGGGAAGATTATTTACGGTCAAATATCGTCATACCTTGAAGAGAACAGTAAAGTGCAAACTACTTCTCAAAGTGAAGATACAGGGAGTCACCGTCAAAAGTATCCACTCGAGTTCTTATACCCTCCACCATACTATGGAGGGTATATTAACTTCTTCATTCCGTTTGAAACTCCTCGAAATACTCATGTCAGACCCAACAAAGTATATATGTTCTTGATCAGCGTAAAATTCTAAGCCGATTTAGCCACGTCTGTTGTAATCACGCTATCTTTCGAACGAATTGATATAGAAGGTTAAAATTTTGCACACATGTACCAGCAGTTCGTAAATAGGTCATGTAGGTCCACGTTTTCATATAGACCCAATATAACAGTGCCCCCAATATTCGGTATTATGATGATTTCAGCGACATTATTCATCGGAATTGTTTCAAATTTGGCATTTGAAGTTCATAATGAATACTACAGCTTATGACTGAAAATTGTCTGTGCAGATGCACGTCTTCGTACAGCCCCAAATAACGGTACCCCCTGATATTAGATATTTTGATGATTTTAGCGACATTATTTACCGGAATTGTTTCAAATTTCGCATTTGAAGTTCGTAATGGATACTACAGCCTATGCCAGAAAATTGTCTGTGCAGGTCCACGTGTTATAACTCCCATGGTACCTCCCTATATTCGGTATTTTGATGATTTTAGCTACATTATAAACAGATTTTTTTCAAGTTTCGCTTTCTAATATTGTAATATTAGACAAAAGTTGCCTATGCAGGTTCACGTCCTCGTATAGACCCTAATATACGATTTTAAGAGAATTTTTGACGGATTTTATTTGTTTATTTATTTATTTATTTTGTTTTTTTTTTTTGAAAATTAGTGGAGGGTATTCAAAGTTCTTAAACTGATATCGTGTTATATTATATATAAGTTTGTCATTCCGTTTGTAACACCTCGAAATATACATTTTAGACCCCAAAAAGTATATATATTCTTGATCAGCATAAAATTCTATGCCAATTTAGCGATGTCCGTCAGTGGAAGTCACTCTAGCTTCCGACGGAAATGAAGTAGATTGACAAAATGTTACTCAAATGTATATTATGTCTGCAGGACTTTTGGTATTGAAAATGGACCATGTAGGTCCACGTCTCAGTATAGCCCCCATATAATGGCACCTCCCTATAGTCGGAACTTTTATAGCCCCCATATAATGGCACCTCCCTATAGTCGAAACTTTTAGCGGCATTATTCACCGGAATTGTTTGAAATTTTGTATTTGAAGTTCGTAATGGATACTAAGGCCTATGACAGAAAATTGTCTGTGCAGGTTCACGTCTTCGCATAACCCCCATATAACTGTGCCTCACGATATTCGGTACTTTGACGATTTTAGCGATATTAATTACCACAGTTGTTAGAAATTTGGTATTTGAAGTTCGTAATGGATACTACAGCCTAAGACAGAAAATTGTCTGTGCAGGTTCACGTCTTCGTATAGCCCCCATATAACGACATATCCCGATATTCGGTATTTTGTTGGTTTTAGCGACATTATTCACCGAAATTGTATCAAATTTGGTATTTGAAGTTCGTAATATATAGTACAGCCTTAGTTAGAAAATTATCCGTGCAGGTCCACGTCTTCGTAGAGCCCCAATATAACGGTGAATCACGGTATTCGGTATTTTAATGATTTTAGCGACATTATTCACCGGAATTGTTTCAAATTTGGTATTCGAAGTTCGTAACGAATACTACAGCCTATGACAGAAGATTGTCTATGCAGGTCCACGTCTTCATATAGCCCCCATATAACGGTATTTTGATGATTTTAGCAAGATTATTCACCGATTTTTTCAAGTTTCGCATTTGACTATTGTATTGGCTCATGAAAAAAATTGACTATGTAGGTCCATGTCGTCGTGTAGACCCTAATATAACAGCTACATTCTTCATTTATAAGATTTTAACAGAATTTGTAACGAATTTTATAGCTTTTGAGAATTGCCAAAATCGTTCCAAATAAAGGAGTGTATTCAAAGTTCGGCCCGGCCCGAACTTACACCTTTTTTACTTGTTATTTTTTGCATGATTTTTTTGTTTCTTAATATTAAATACTATTCGAATCTTATATTAATTGTAACAGTATTTTTTCATACATTTTATGGGATATTTTTAAATTCCTGTCGTTTTTAATTCCTGTCAAATCTTTGTTATGACAATTACCGGCATTATGATATGACATATGTTTGCAAAAGGGGAAATTTTATAAATTTGAACTGCGCATGCCTTGAATTCTCTCCAAATCACTTTCACTCTCTTCGTTTATATGCAAAATAAAACTACGGCAAATTGAGAGCAGTCAAAGGATAACGGATTGAAGAGAGCACGAGGCTACCCTGACAACCAGCCATCAAACACATGATTTCCCTTTACTTTTCACACATTCTGGCACAACAGAGCCTTGGTAGGACTGTGCCAAGCACAGCATTTTCGTGAACTCGCAATAGAAAGAAATAGTTTTTTTTTAGTTTTCATTTGTTGTTGTGTTTGTCATTCTAACGGTAACCAGGAAGAAGGTCAAGATATTGTTAGTTAACACCTTTATGGTCGTTGTATACGTCGTTGCTGGTAAATAACAAAAAGGATATTAAAATACTCAATTGCGAAAAATATTGAGGTAAGCTTAGAAAAAAAAAACACAGGTTAATACCGATTATATTAGAAATGAAGACAAAATCGTTAACCTATACTATATGTCGGACATCAAATCCTCAAAGAAAATGTCATATATTTTGCAAAACAAAATTGTCAAAGACATGTCCTTGATGGAAATTTTCCATTCTTTCAGTAGATTTTATACTATATAATATCGAAAGGACCGCATAAACAATTGTCAATAATAATCAATGTGAAAATATATATAAAAATCGTCGATAGATATATGTACATATATATTTCGTCACATATAAGTTTTGTGTGAGTGTGTGTTTCAACATGAAAATATTATATACTATGTATGTGTAGTTGTGTGTAGATGTGTGCACATGTATTACATAAAAAAATGTTAGTCGGTTTCATTAATGGGTTGCACCTTGCAGTTCATTTATAAGATCGTCCGGGAATATAACATAGAAATATATTGGTGATTTAGTGGATTTAAAATGCTCTCGGATAGAAAGAATTTGATTATACAGGGTGAGATAAAAAAAAACTGCAACAAAGTCTAACGCCATAATTTTTAATTTTTTTTAAATTTATTTAATAAAAGCAAAAAATGTCGAAAATAGCCTCAAATTTTAGAATAAGTTTAGATTTGTTCGAATTGTTCGCCTTTGGCACGAATTACGGTCAACGGTCAATGAAATCGTCACACGCTGCCTGAATGTTGCTCTGCGGCATTTTGGCCCATTCCCGGCGAAGCGCTTGCTTGAGCTGATCACACTTTGGTATTTTTTAGTGCCAACCATGCAGTCGAAAACACTCCAGACATAATAGTCCAACGGATTGGTATCGGGAGATTTTGGTGGCCATTGTGAGCTGGAAATGAAGCGAGGTACCCATACTTGGCTGGCTAGCTGGCGCGTGCTGAGTGCAATGTTCCTGAGTCCTGTTGGAATGTCCAAGGTCTGCGGCCAAAATGTTTCCGTGGTCAGGGCTGTGATACACCCTCCAGAATATTTTCGCGATAATATTCGGCATTTATTCTGGTACCACGGTCGATTAATACGAGCGAGGAGCGACCATCGGCTGTTATGGCGGCCCAAACCATCACCAAGCGAAGCACCTCTCTAGTTCTTTTGAGTCTATTTTCTCTTTTTGGAGTTTCAATGGCTTTACCCCGAGCTCATTTTTCAATATTTGCCGAATGGAATATTGCTATATGTTCATTTCGACCACTGCGACGCGGGTTTCGATCAAGTCGCTTCTTTACTTTTCGAAACATTTCTGCTTCCGTCCATTTCCTTGACGTCGGGCAACGCTACCACCAGTATGGTACGAGACACAAAATATTTATTCACATTTAACTGCTGGAGTGCTCTAACGATAGCCACTTTTGGGTTTTCAGCCAAGTCTAAAGAAATCACACTATCATGCTTGAATTCCATCAGGAATAATTTTTTTTCTGGAAAATTCTCACCAAAATGCTTTTGTACGATTGTAAACAATATAATGAGCCTTCATTGAATAATTTTAACAGCTGTCGGGCAAGTGACTTAGAAATGACAGCAGTCTGAAGTTGGTTGCATTTTTTTTCATCTGACCCTGTACTATGTTTCGCCACCGGAGCTAGAATCCATTGCGAACTACAAATACCAATTTTTAGACAAATCCGTGGAAAAATGTGGTAAAAATCATCAAAATACCGAATATCGGGGCACCTATATTTGAACCTATATATACTATGTTCCGCCACCGGAGCTAGAGCTCATTATGACCTACAAAAATTAATTTTTAAGACAAATTCATAAAAAGTATTGCGAAAATCATCAAAATACGGAATATTGGGCGGTACCGTTATATAACGTGGACCGATATATCTCATTTTCAATATCAACCATCCTAGACACAATACAAATTGTTTTGCCTAATTTTGAAGCTCTACGTCAAATAATGTGGGCTGTATCGACTTAGAATTTTATGGGGTTTACGACGAATATTTAAGGGTGGAAATACATAAAGCGCATATTTGGCTGGCTTAAGTCATTGGCTGGCTTCTTCGTAGATGAACAAAGGAGTATTAGGTTGACTTAGTTCGATGTTGGCCCTAGGCTCCTTTATTCATTTCCGAAGAAGCCAGCCAGATAAGCGATTTATGTATTCCCAGTTTAAGGATGTTACAAACGGAATGACAAAATTAATATACCCTCCTTTTAAAGGTGAGAGTATAAAAAGTAAAGGTACATTTAGATTTACGAAATCCAGTGAATCTGAAATGTCAATCTCATAGCGTATACGTCAAATAATATCTGAATATGATTTACGTGACGTATACCTTGGTAGAAGAATACAGGTAAGCGCACCGACACAGCTGCTGAGACAATTGACTGTCAAACAAATTTTGAAATTGCATCTACCCATATTCTTTTACCATGACGTATACACTATGAAAATGAAATGGAGAGAATTTGTTGTCTAAACATGCTCAAAGCTTTCTAAAATGAAGGATATTTACAATCATGGTAGAAGAATTTAGGGAGACGCATCGGCACAGCTGCTGGGACAATGAAGTGTCAAAACAAATTTGGAATTGAAATTTTTTAAAGAAAAACTGTTTAAATTTGTAAAAGTTGTTAAAAAATGCATATCATAACAACCTCCGATTGGTGATACAAATCTGCTCATTATTGAAAAATCATTTAAGAAAAATTAGATAAATCAATATTCCCAAGCATTGATGCATATAGCTGCATTCTTCTATAATGAAGTATATGCTATGGAAATGACATCTGAAAGCAAGCTTTTTAAAATGATGGGTATTTACAATCCTGGTAGAATAATACAGGTATCCACATCGACACAGCTGCTGGGACAATAAGGTGCCAAACTAATTTTGGAATTTAAATTTTTGAATGAAAATCTATTTAAATTTATAATTTTTGAAATAAAAACAACCTCCTATTATAAGAAAACATTTACAAATCTGCTTATTTGTCTTTATACTTCTACTATGCTTACAATTAAATGGTCTTAAATACAACTCTGGCTTTCAGACATATTGAACGGCCAGAAAACATATAGGCTTTTTATTTCAATCCGTCAAATTTTGTCAAATTGTTCATATGTAGCAGTTGCACGAAAACATATGCAAATATGTGATAGCAAAAAATATGAGTCATATGTTAAATGAAAATACATGTGTATAATAAAATTTACATCAGATATGTAAATCCCATTCCGTCTCATAATGCTTTAGGCAATAAATCCTGATAAAAGGCACAATTCTGAAAATTTGTTATATCTAACCGCACTATAGGTTTTACTCTATCATTTTGTCTTGCATTTGCCCCATGGTAAAATTGAGAATGTAAAGTCATTTCAAATAAGCATACCCATCTCTGCATTTTCTGTAATTTAACTTGTCAAATTTCACTGCATAGAAAACAGGTTCCCATCTGTGATTTATGTATGTATAATGAATTAATAAATATACATTTTGACAATGAGATGTTGTCAAATGAATAATTTTGAAAAAAAAAATTGTAGACATGTGAATGCATGGCTTTACCTTCTTTTTTTACCATATATTTACCTAAAGATTCTAAGAATAAATTCATGAAATATTTTTTTTTATTTTTAAATCCATAATTATCCGCTAATTAATTGTCATCTTTTCAGATTATATCCAAAATAGCAAAGCCTTCAATTAAAAAATTGACATCGAAATGACCGATACAAAAATGTTTGGTTTGGCAACAACTGCAACAACTAATACTACCACAACAACCACTTCATCGGTTAAATCGGAAAATATCAATCAGTATGGCCACTCCGGTGGAAGACGTTTTCTCGAATCAGCAGCACCAACGGGACGGAAGCCGGCAACAAAAAGTTTGACGACGACAACTGCACCCACACAACAACAACAGCAGCAACACAACCAACAGCAATTATTACAGAATATTGTAAAACCCAATGATACCCTCGAGTATATAATCAAATTTCCGACGCCTCAATATCGTAACGAGCAAAATAATGGATTTGAACAGACCGCGGGAGAGGCCGATGACTTTGTTTTTGTATATAATGATACACATGTGCCGATTGTAATGCTTTTAGGCTGGGCTGGTTGTCAGGATCGTTACCTAATGAAATATTCGAAAATATATGAAGATCGAGGGTATGTATGAAATGATTCATGATATTTTAATACAATGGTGCAATAATAATAAGGTATTACGCCAGATTTTTAATATCAGGCAAAATGTCAAAATTTGTTTACGTTTTATTTGTTTATCTTTCATACTGTGATGCCAATCACAATAAGATGTTGGCAACTCTTCTATATGATCAGCTGCAACAAAGCATGGCGCCATGGTAGAAGAATACAGGTAGTCGCATCGACACAGCTGCTGCGACAATGAAATGTCAAAACGATTTTGGAATTGAAAATCTTGAATGAAAAATCATTGACATTTGCAGAAACTGTTGAAAAATACATAACATTGCAACCTGTGATTTGCGTCGTATAAGAAAACATATAAAAATCTACTTGTTTTTGACAAAACGTTTTAAAAATTGTAACATATCAATGTTCCCAATCGTTGATGCATCTACCTATATTCTTCTACCATGCATGGCGCAATAAATAGATGTTCATATAAATTCAATTTCATGTCATAATTTATTGTCAAAATTTGAAACACTCTTCTTGCAGGTTCTGTAACAGAACATTGTTTTTTTGATATCATAAGGAAAATTGGTTATCGTAGTAAAAACTTTTACATTCTTGTAGTTCTGGAACAGACCATATGTTGGCGATTTGTTTATCTTATGTTCTGTGATTGCAATCAAGGTAGAAGAATACAGTTAGACACATTGACGCACCTAAACAAACCTGTTTTGTATGCAGTGAAATTTGAAAAGTTCAATTACAGAAAATGCAAAGATGGATATGCTTATTTGAATTATGGTACAATGAATTTTAAATTAGCATTCCCAGCTCTGCATTTTCTGTAATTTACCTTGTCAAATTTCAATGCAAAAAAGTCAAACGCCATAATTTTTACATTTTTTGTTTAATTTTATTGAATGAAAACCATACATATCGGAAATATAATCAAATTTTAGGATAAGTTTAGATTTGTTCGAATTGGTCACCTCTGGCACGAATTATGGCCTTCAAACGGCCAATGAAACCGTCATACGTTGCCCGAGCGTAGTTCTTCGATTTTTTTGCCCATTCCCGGCGAAGCGCTTGCTTGAGGTGATCGACACTTTGGTATTTTTTAGTGCATACCTTGCTTTCCAAAATACCCCAGACACAATAGTCCAACGGATTTGTATCCGTGGCCATTGTACGCTGGAAATGAAGCGAGGAACCTCATTTTCTAACCATTCTTGGGTGGCGCGTGCTGAGTCCTGTTGGAATGCCCAAGGTCTGCGACCAAAATGTTTGCGTACACCCTCCACAATATGTTCGCGATAATATTCGGCATTTATTCTGATGCCACGGTCGATTTATACGAGCGGAGAGCGACCATCGGCTGTTTTGGCGGCCCACACCATCCCCATGGCTGGCGCTTGAGTTCTGGTGGCCAACCGAAGGTGCACATTTTTTGCTGACCTCTTTGGCAAGTTTACAAACTGCTAGACAATGAATGTATTCTCAGCGGAGAAAACCAAATTCGGCAGTTCACCACTTTCAACCAAGCGAAGCAACTCTTTAGCACTTTTGAGTCTATTTTCTTTCTGTTGCGGTGTAAGTTCTTGCACTTTTTGGAATTTCGTTGGCTTTACCTCGAGCTCATTTTTCAATATTTGCTGAATGGAGTATTGCAATATGTTCAGCTCCCGAACCATTTTTCGGCCACTACGACGTGGGTTTCGATCAAGTCGCTTCTTTACATTTCGAACCATTTCTGCTAATGCGGCTTTTTTCTTCCGTCCACTTCCTTGACGTCGGGCTACGCTGCCAGTATCACGGTGACGAGCGATGGTACGAGACACAAAAGATTTATTCACATTTAAATGCTGAAGTGCTCTAACGGTAGCCACTTGTGGTTTTCCAGCCAAATATAAAGAAATCACACTATCACGCTTGAATTCCATTACGAATAACTTTTTTTCTGGAAAATTCTTAACTGAAATGCTTTTGTAGGCTTTTAATCGATATAATGAGCTTTCACTGGAATAATTTCAACAGCTGTCGGACGAGTATCTTAGAAATGACAGCAGTCTGAAGTTGGTTGCTTTTTTTTTATTTCACCCTGTATATACATAAATCATTGAAGGAAACCAGTCGAACTTGCAAAGTTAGATTAAGAAAGTGCAGATTTGGATATGCTTATTTGAAATGACTTTACCCTCTTAATTCTACCATGGCAGAACATGTTAACCATTTTTGACGTTGCAACCAAGTTATATGGAAAAACTATCAATATTTGGAAAATAACAACAGACAAGGATCAACTGCGAAATAAGGGGAAAAAGATAAAATTTCATATTTTTCATTCATGATTTTACGATTGTTTATTCAATAGTCTCACAGACACATTTTGTGATTTTGACTATTAATACATGAGCTACAACAAAGTAGTCGTAATGGCAAATAAAGGTAGCCGCATCAACACAGCTGCTGGTACAATTCTTTTTTGTCCCCTCATTGTCAAATTTATGTTTTCTAGTTCTTCCTTAAATATGGCCGTACGCTGACAAGAGTTTTTCATTAATTCCAGAGCAAATATTTTGTTATTTTCACACCTTTGAGAGTGTATAATTGTCAAGTAAGAATATTATCTTAAACAGAAGACTAAAATATAAGTCTGGTAAGTCAAGTAAGACTTAATTATGGAAGATTTTGGCAACATTTTTCAGCTGGTAATTCTGCGGATTTGATCCTTAAAGGGGGACCTAAAGTAAAACCTTATTTGAGGCCTACACAATAACTAACATCACCGAAAACGTTTCCTTAAGATGAAGATTTGGAAATATTTATATGTTTAAGTCCAAGAAAGATAAATAAACTTAGTATTCCTAAGATATATGGAATGTAAAATTGTTTTTACGTACCAAAAAAACACCGAAAATAAAAGAATATTTATTATTTTTGTAAAATCTGCCACTCGTCATACGAAAATATTTTAGATATAAAAAAAGATTTTACTTGAAAAATGACAAGGTCGAGTTGGCCAGATAAGGGTTGCCATATTCAATTTAGCAAATGAGTTTACATTTATTGTTTTGCCATGGACTAAACCATGTTAAGTGTGAACTGTGATATTTTCCTACTCGGTTTTCATATTATTATTACTATTATTATTATTTGTTTTTATCATTAATATTATTATATATTTCCAGGTTAATAACGGTCCGCTATACAGCACCAGTTGACACCCTATTTTGGAAACGTCGCGAAATGTTGCCCATTGGCGAGAAAATCCTTAAACTAATCTATGATATGAATTTCGATTCTCATCCCGTTATATTTCATATATTCTCAAATGGTGGTGCCTATTTGTATCAACACATATCATTGGCCATACGCAAACATAAGACACCGTTACAGGTGCGTGGCATGATTTTAGACTCTGCTCCTGGCGAAAGGCGAATGCTGGGCTTGTATCGTGCCGTCACTGCTATTTATGGTAAAGAGCGCAAGAAGTGTCATTGCGTTACTGCAATTATAATAACCTTAACACTGGGCATAATGTGGTTTTTCGAGGTGAGTACAAACGTTTGTATTTATATTAATGATATGTTTTGTATATTTGATATATTTTAGTACGGTAATGTGCACTTTCATGATTAATTTGATGTAAAATGTATAAAAAGACGTATTGAAAATGAAAGTCAGCTGATATTTGTTTACATAAGAAAAGTACATAGCTTTTTTTTTTGATCACAGGGAGCCCTATTTTCATCACGAAAATATAATTTAATTAAAATTTCCATTTGTTTGTTGCATAGTAGAATCAAGAAGGTTACGTCTTGCAACATATGTTTACAATTTTTTTCAAAATTGTTCGTTTGACAACAACTCATTGTCAAAATATGTATTTATAAATCCATTGTAAATACACAAATCAGATATGGTAACCTAGTTTTTATGCAGTGAAATTTGGCAAGATGAATTACAGAAAATGCAGAGATGGGTATGCTTATTTGAAATGACTTTACCTTTCTTATTTTACCGCCGTGTTGTGTGAAAGTATAAATTCAAAATTCGTTCAAAATTTTTATTTTTTATAAAATACAATGTAATTATTTAATATAGCAAAAATTATGTAAAATGGCAATTTTGACTTATACACGCAAATACACATGGATAATGAAAGTGACAGAACATATGTAAAACCCATTCCGTTTTATAATGCTTTTATCTTTCCTAAAATAAACGGTGGTAGCTGAATCAATATATTTTTAATTCCATTTTTTCATTTTCTTTATGCCTTTATCTTCTCTAAAACAACAGGGGTTGGTCGAGTTAAGATGTTTTTAATTCCATTTTTTTTCTTTTAGGAAACATATTTTGCATTTAAGAGCCTTTTCCGTAAAACCGAGCCAATTCAAACAAATCCTTTCAATGATTTAAAAAATGAACCAAATGAATATCCTCAGCTGTTTTTATACTCCAAAGGCGATGTTGTTATACCCCATACGGTAAGTATGCCATTGCGAACAAAAAATTATTTAAATTTGTAAAAATTGTTGAAAAATGCACATCATAACAACTATTGAATGGTGTCGTATACGAAAACTTTTAAAAAACCAATTTTTTTTTTAAAAAAAATGACATATCAATTCGCAAAACGAGTAATGTAGGTGTCGAAGTACATTAGCCAATCTTTTTTTTTTTTTTAATTTTACAAAATGTATGCACACTTGTCTTGCGTAAATAGTTATAAAATAATTTGAAGACTATTTAAAAATAATAGATGAGTTCTAATATTGAAAAGGTTCGCCATTACGTAGATGAACAAAGGAGTTTTAGGTTTACTTAGTTCGATGTACGCCCTATGCTAATTTGTTCTTTTCCGATGAAGCCAGTCGAAGACTTAAGTCAGCTAAAAAAGCATTTTATGTATTCTCGCCGTAGTTTATTCGACTAGAACCTCGCCAGAAAGCATAAAGCTTTTTATAAGGGTGAAATATGACAGTTCACAGAATTAAGGTGAGAATACATAAAAAAAAGTAAGAAACGATTTATGTATTTCACCTTTATACTCTTTTTTAAGGTTAAAATATAAATATTTTTTGGGTTTATTGCACAAAATGTTTGGCAGCAAGGGAATAGTAAGACGCGACCTTAGAGAAGATTAAAATGAGTGTGCTTAATCTGGTTGAAAAATTCAGATAAAGCAAATAAATCTTGATAATGAGGGTTTTTACACAAACAAACGGTAATATGAACATGCTATTTTAATTTACCTTATTTTTTCCCATGGTAGAAGAATACAGGTAGATGTATCAACGCTTGGGAACATTGATATGTCTAAAATTGTTAAATATTTCTTCAATCGGAAATTGTTATGACATACATTTTTTAACAAGTTTTACAAACATTAACCAATTTAAACTTTTCTTCCTTTTTTATATTCTAGGATATAGAAAACTTCATTTCTTATCGAAGGCAACAAGGCGTGGATGTGAGCTCTGTCTGTTTTGAGGATGCTGAACATGTGAAAATCTATACCAAATATCCAACACAGTACATACAATGCGTTTGTAGTTTCATCAACAATTGTCTAGCGACACCATTCAAACCGCCAATGGAAACCTTCAATAGCGCCTCAACAACTCCTTCGTCGACTTCAATGAAATATGAATAAAATTTTAAAACAACATGCCTACAAGTGTGGTGATAAATTTACATAGTATCCTATTTGAAAAAAGGTTTGAGCGTTTTTTCAATTTTAATTAAACAAAACAAAAAAGAAAAGACAGTCGAAAAAGAGTTTCTTTTATTTCCTTTGAGCTAAAATAAACCAAGCAAAAAATGTAAATCACAAAAAATTATTATTTTCCTAACTAAGGATTGTTGAGAAATAAAAAGTATAAATGGAGAATTGTTCTGTGAATCTTTTGATATTCTCTGATAGTAATTTGCAGAGCTTAGCCTAACTAATCTGAAGGTGAGAATACATAAAGCGCTTATTCAACTGGTTTAAGTCATCGGCTGGCTTCTTCGGATATGAACAAATGAGCCTAGGGTTGAAATCGAACTAAGTCAACCTAAAACCCCTTTGTTCCTCTACGGCTTGATGACTTAAGCCAGTCAAAAAACCCTTTTATGTATTCTCCCCCTTACACACAAATTTGTGTTTATTATACAAAGTAGAATAAGTTTTAGAAAGGATACCTACCTGTATGGATTGTATTGTATATTGTATAAACATTAACTTTTCAACATCAATTGTCTTCATAATATTTTCTCCATTTTCGAATATTTTTGTTTGTTTTTTTTTTCTTTTTTTTTTGCCGTGTATAAATTCATAAACAACCATCAGCTGAACGGCACTTAAGGTGGGAATACATAAAGCGCTTATCTGACTCGCTTCTTTGGAAATGAACAAAGGAGCCTAGGGAGAAAATCGAACTAAGTCAACCTAAAACTCCTTTGTTCATCTACGAAAAAGCCAGCCGGCTAGCTTCTTCGTACATGAACAAAGGAGTTTTAGGTTGACTTAGTTCGATTTTCTCCCTAGGCTCCAAGGTAGAAGAACACAGGTAGATGCATCAACGCTTGGGCATATTGACATGTCAAAATTTTTAAAATGCTTTTCAAAAATACGTCGAGTTTTAATAGTTTTCTAATAAGACGCCAAGCGGAGGCTGTTATGATATGCATTTTTCAACAATTTTAACGAATTTTAATAATTTTTTATTCAAAATTTTCAATTTTAAAATTGATTTGACGGTTCATTGTCCCAGCCGCTGTGTGTTAGGCTCCTTTGTTCATTTCCGAAGAATCCAGCCAATTAAGCGCTTTATGTATTCCCACATTAAGGGTGAATCCATGGTAATAGAATACAGGTAGATGCATCAACGCTTGGAAACATTGATATGTCAAAAGGAGCTTTAGGTTGACTTAGTTCAATTTTGGCCGATAATTTATACTTGTTAACACTCCCTTGTTCTTTTACGAGAAGCCAGTCGATGACTTAAGCAAGTCCAAAAGCCTTTTATGTACCCTCACCTTAAAAAGCTTTTTATGTATTCTTACCTTTAAATGTATTTCAGACGAAATGTGTTTCATAGACCGTAGTCCATGTTCATCGCATGGTATATGGAGGAGGTAAAACAGCTTCGTAAAACTACTGAAAGCTGGGAATACATAAAGCGCATATTTGGCTGGCTTAAGTCATCGGCTGGCTTCTTCGTAAATGAAC
The DNA here is from genome assembly GCF_030504385.1 of Musca domestica. Classification (NCBI taxonomy): domain Eukaryota; kingdom Metazoa; phylum Arthropoda; class Insecta; order Diptera; family Muscidae; genus Musca; species Musca domestica. The sequence continues at coordinate 11,104,269 of NW_026712383.1, read as the reverse complement.
AAAGGAGTTTTAGGTTGACCTAGTTCGATTTTAGCCCTAGGCTCCTTTGTTCATTTCCGAAGAAGCCAGCCGATGACTTGAGCCTGCCAAATATGCGCTTTATGTATTTCCAGCTTAAGGCTATGCCGACGTTCTGTATTACACCAGTATTACACCGAATTAGATGCAACAGCTTTTTCTAATTTATTTAATATTTTTCCTCACTTTTAACGTTGCAAAATATAAATTAAATGCCTGGATTCTGATTAAAAAATAGTATCTTTAACAAGCGTCCTGCGTTTCTTGCAATCGCTGATTTTGAAAATTGTTTGTTTGGCAGAAGTCAGGCACACTCTGGAAAAAATTATAATCAGCTGATAGTTCTACCCATGGCTCAATAACAGAAGGTAGAATAAATCTACCTACTTAATACAATTTTTTTTCTCTTGGTACCCCTATTCTTTGTGTGTATTATTTTAAACAAAGAAGAAAGAAATTAAATTATTTTAAAATTAAATGAAACAGAAATATATAATTTCCACGTTAATGTCCGACAAAATGTACAACTATGGGTAAAAAAATATTGTTTTTCTATCCTGGACTCAATTTTGTGGAATAACCCCAATTTTCCATTTATGTTAAGTGGTTTTGAACCAAAAATAAAAATTTTATGAAAATAAACTTAATAATAAATACCTAAATAAATAAATTCCTATTTGACACGTTAAGACTCCAGTACAGTACAATGCATTTTCCTAGTTCCTTTGAAATTGAGCAACCTTTCTTACGTGGTACAATAAGAAATTAGAACAGCTTCGTAAAACTACTGAAATACAGCCCTGAGTCTTTGCCCGCTTCCTGTCAATTTTGCATCAAATTCGCAACAAGTTGTTTTCAATATTCAATATTTTCGCTCGTTTTTAAAATCAGTTAAAGAGCGGGACAAATGACTAAAATGCCCGGATTTTCTATCAAAAATATGATCTGAACAGTTATATCTTTCAATTCAGCTGGTAGGTAGCCTTTCTTATTGAGCCATGCCATGCCATTAATTTTTATTGTACCATGGCTCTTCGGAAAAATATACTTTAATCAAAAGTTTATTTATTTGTTGTGTGAAAAAAGTAAAAGGAATTTGCGGCAAAAATTCATTCATAAAATATAAAATAAAAAATTGTTACAAAAAATACAATACAATAACAATTGTGAGCTCACCAGTCAAAATCATTTGTTTTATTTTTGTAGCGTTCTTTCCAGAGACCACATTCAATATATTAAAAGAGATAAGAAAATATTAAACAGCATGGTAGTAGAATACAAGTAGATGCATCAACGCTTGGGAACAATTATATATCAAAATATATTATATGTCAGATTATAATACAAGTTTTTCAACAGATTTTACAAATTTAAATAATTTTTCATTCAACATTTTCTATTCCAAATTTGTTTCATTGTCCCAGCAGTTGTGTCGATGCGTCTATCTATATTCTTCTACCATAATTAAACAGCAACTAAATCGATTTATACCGATGACTGGTCTTCGGGTATTTAAATCTACGTTATAGATAGTGAAAAATTAATATAGTATGCACCATGGTATGGGCTTAAGTTGAGTTTGGGGGCTATGGTTGGATTGACCTGAAATTTTTACCGCAGGTAGGTATTTGTAACCTGATTACGGCAATGTAATTTTTTTGTGGGGGAAATACCCGGTTATTCGACCCAAAAGTTCGGATACAACATCCGGTTTATATCCGGTTCTACGTAACCGATATCAATAAAATGGTTATCATAAGCTTATGAAAATACCTATCCAATAAGTGGTCATATGACGGGGTTACTGGAAATTTAGGAAAATTTGCATTTTTGTATGAGTACTTTTTGAAAAACCCAAAAAAAAAATCGAAAATGGACCCATTATAGGGTCTTAAAATCTATACACTATATTATAGCTAATGGTGTCATATGTGTTGATATCTTTTGTAGTTCCGAAGATATTGACTTTTAAAGTCGTTACTTATGAAAGCAGTTTGAGTGAAGCCAAGTTTTGTGTCGGGTTTAACGTTCTTGTTCATCTGCTTTGTTTTTAATTCGTTGTTGAGTAAAAACTACTTTTAATTTAACGGTATTTTTTACGAAATTGAATAGAAAGGGAATCAAGGTATAAAGAATTTCTACGAATGTGGGTGGAAAGGGAATGCCTAAAAAGTACCGTTAAAAAAGAGTTAGTTTTTAATTAAATTGTGCTTTACGATGGAACAAGTCGAATTATTTGAAATTTACGAAATTTTTAATTTTCAACGCACTGGATTTTTGCCGGAAGGTGCCCTTCGCCAACTGCAAAAGTGGGGATTAATTCCTAATGTTGGTGCATTAAAATGCAATAGGGGACATTGCATGGAGTTGTGTCGTTATGGTGATTGTTGTGATGGGTGGATTTGGAGGTTAGTAAATCATATTTCATATATTTTATGTGTCTAATTATATTTATTTTGAGGTGTCAAAAGAAGCTTCGGGCCATCGACCAGGGAGATGTAATCTAAAACGTTCCTTACGAATATGAACGTTTTTTGATAACTCTCATCTCTCTATTTGCCAAATTATTGTTTTCTGTTTTATGTGAATTGAGAGGGGAGGTCCTCTTAATGACATATTACGGGAGACAAGAATTGATAAGCGTACTGGGGTGGACTGGAAAAATTTCTGTAGAGAAGTTGTGGTCTTTAGTTCATTCCAGACGCATTTGCAAATAGGCAGCCCTGGTAAAATTGTCGAGATCGACGAATACAAAATCGGAAGGAGGAAGTTTCACCGTGGCCATGCTGTTGAGGGGCAATGGGTTTTCGGCGGTGTTGAACGGGAAACAAATAAATGTTTTATTGTTCCCGTTGAAGACCGCTCGAAACAAACCTTGCTGCCCCTCATTAAAAAGTATATACGACCCGGTTCAGTTATTATTTCCGATTTTTGGAAGGTAAGATTAAATAATATGTTGACATATATTATCTTATAATAAATATTATATTTTTTTTGTAGTCTTATGACACCTTGGATGAGGAGGGGTACACCCATTATAAAGTCAATCACTCGGAGCATTTTGTGGATCCCGAGACGGGGCACCATACCAACACTATAGAGGGTTTATGGCGCCACCTCAAGGTATCACTTTCTGCATATAACCGTAGAAAAATATTTTTCAACGGTTATATACAGACATTTATATTCTTGAGGTGGTGCAACGCTAACCAGAAAAATCCATTTGAGGAATTTCTGCGCTTTGCTGGACAACTTTACGACCCCACAAATACTAAAGTTGAACAGCAAAGGCAGGAATTCCAAATGCATTTAATGGAACCCTCTATAGTGTTGGAGGTGAGTGCTTCTGAGGATAGCTCCGAGGATGAGGACGCACCACCCAAAAAAGAAGGCGCCTTTAACAAAAATTAAATTTAATTGTTAAATTTTTATTGTTTAAATCATTTATTATTTTTTGTAAATTTTGTTAATTTAATTCTAATTTTTAATTGTTTTTTCTTTGTTAATATAATTTGTAATTTCGTTTTAAGAATTAAAAGTGAATAAAATTAAAAGAATATAAATAGTTTTAATTAGAAAAGAGGGTGTTTTACTTTTAAATGCTTAGAATATTATGGATCGCGTAGCCGGTGTTGGACATACCCCAGAGGAGAAAATTTTGAGCTCCGGCCGAAGGCCGTCTACTTACAAAAATTACAATTTTTAGAAAAACTATGGATCGTGTAGCCGGTGTTGGATATACCCCAGAGGAGAAAATCATAAGACCCGGCCGAAGGCTGGCTACTTACAACAATTACAATTTTTAGAAAAACTATTGATCGCGTAGCCGGTGTTGGACATACCCCAGAGGAGAAAATCTCAAGCCCCGGCCGAAGGCCGGCTACTTACGAAAACTACAAATTTTAGAAAACTATTGATCGCGTAGCCGGTGTTGGACATACCCCAGAGGAGAAAATCTTAAGCCCCGGCCGAAGGCCGGTTGCTTAAAAAAGCTATAAAGCTGCAAGTACATAAGAAGCTTGAAGTCATGGCCAGGCATATTTTGTGATATTTCACAAAGGGAGGACAGAGTCGCACTAAACTTGACATTAATATGCCTAGCCTTGACTTCAAGCTTTTTATGTACTTGCAGCTTAAAGGTCGAAGTCAAATGCATCTAGACTGGAGAAAAATATAATTTAATGAATTCTATCTCTTATATCTTCGGAGCCACAAAAGATATCAACACATATGACACCATTTTGGAAAGGCAATAGTGTTAGCTATAATATAGTGTATAGATTTAAGGACCCTATAATGGGTCCATTTTCGAGTTTTTATGGGTTTTTCAAAAAGTACTCATACAAGAATGCAAATTTTCCTAAATTTCTCCGAAACCGGTTCCAGTAACCCCGTCATGTGACCACTTGTTGGATAGGTATTTTTTATTGATATCGGTTACATAGAACGGGATATGTTTCCGATCTTTTGGGTCGAATAACCGGGTATTTCCCCCATTGCCGTAATCAGGTTACAAATACCTCCCTGCGGTAAAAATTTCAAAATGATCCGAGCATAGCCCCTAAACTCAACTTGCTCCAATTCTACCATGATTACACCTCAAACTCATTTAATTCCTACACTTGATATAAGTTGTGTTCCAGTACTTTTTTACTAATAAAACTAGCAGAAGAGAGAACAGTTCGAAATGTCATTCTCATTTAGGTTTGCTCAAAAAATAAGGGAACGGAAAATTAGCAGAAATGCGATAAAATGTCAAAATTCAGAATTCCAAAAGTAAACAGCCTAAATCGGACTGGTGAAACCTTACTGAAAAGATAATTTTCCTTATTGAAATGTATCAATACATTTTTCAACCTTGTTAGCCTGCCAATTAAATGTCAAATTTACAATATGCACATTTCTGCTCGGCCAAATTCATGTAGCTAAAACAAGCAGAAATGTGCACCACTCAGCGCCATTTTTTTCTCGAGAGAGCTGCAAGTTTTGCTAGTTTTTGGAGTACGGGAACGCGTTGTAGCAGAATTAGTGCTAATTAGTACTAATTTGCAGATTCTGGAACACAACTATAGTGTGCACTAGGTTGTAGTCTATCAGAGGAGAAAAAGTTGGTAACCCTGTTCATATGCTTATCTGTAAGTAAGGAACCTATAGTGTGTGTATACTTTCGTCGATCTTTACAACCCTTGTGGAGAAAAATAAAATACGGGAATATATCACAATAAACAAAACAAACATTTATTTTTAAAGAAAAAAATATTAAAACAGTTAATAAATGGATTTATATGATGATATTGACACAAAACCCAAAGCCTCTCAAATCGATGGCTGGTCTTCGGGTATTAAAATGTTGCAAACTCAATTGGCCATAAAAAAGGCTACTACAAAGGAACAGCCGAAGAAACCGGTAGGTATATGGAACAGTCTTGTTAACGATTCCCACTAACCGACACACATTCCTGATGTCTCTGCAGTTAATGACACCAGTAGTCAATTTAAAGGCAAAGAAAATACAAACACCTGAGGAGATAACTGTTTCCAGATCGTCGTCAGACACAAAGCCCATTATCAAGGCCCAACCATTGGTGCCCTCATTAGAGAACATAAAAACTGATGATTGGGATTTTGTTGATGAATATGATCCAGCATGGCCAAATGAATATGAAAAACTGAAGGAGAAACGCAATAGTCTTAAGGATAGAAATCGCAATGAAGACCGTGATAGAGGACGCGGTCGGGAGCAGGGTGATAGGGATCGTAAACGTAATCGACGAAATTCACGTAATAGGGATTCACCGCCAGTTAAATTTAGTGGTTTTGGTCAGCGAATAACCGACGAAGATCGTTATAGTCCACCCACTACAACAGGAGGGCAGGCGAAAGGTGGTGTCGCCATTGCTCCACCTCCCTCATTGCAGGAAATTTCAATTGCAAATGAGGGCGATCCATCGTCGAATGTAACTATACCCTATTCTGCTAGTTCAGTTGCGGCCAAAATTATGGCCAAATATGGTTTCAAAGATGGTCAAGGTTTGGGCAAGCAAGAGCAGGGTATGTCCATGGCTTTGCAAGTGGAAAAGACTTCCAAGCGTGGCGGACGCATTATACATGAACGTGATGTATTCTTGCCTCCGCCAACGCCATCTGCAGCAGGGAGTGGTAGCCCTGTTGCATCTAGTCCAATTGCTAACATGGCTCCTCCAGCGGCACCACCACCATCAGCAAATGATTCCAATTCAAATCCAAGTATTACTGAGATAATGAAAACACCCAGTAAAGTTGTTTTATTGAGGGTAAGTTTAAAATCTATGACTTGGTATTAAAGTCACTACAAAAAATAATATTCGTCATGTCGATGGAGGACATTCAGAAATAGAGGTTTAATTGCCTATATCGCTTTAAATAGAATTATGGAAAATAAGGGAAACATTTATTGTAAAATAATATGCACCCAAAATACTCCTAGAAAAATTTATATTGATATTTTTAACCCCACAAACCATTTGCTACTTGAAGAACATGGTGGGCCCAGGAGATGTGGACGATGAACTAGAGCCAGAAGTGAAAGATGAATGCAACACCAAATATGGAGAAGTGGTCAAAGTTTTAATACATGAAGCATTTGGGACAACTCCAGAGGATGCAGTCAAGATATTTGTGGAATTTAAGCGTATGGAAAGTGCCATTAAAGGTAAGCGGCAAATGCATTATGTTATACCATTTTTTGTTAACCTTTTTATATTTGACTAAAAAACCCCTATACAGCTGTGGTAGATCTTAATGGCCGTTTCTTTGGTGGACGTCAAGTACGAGCTGGATTTTACGATTTCGATAAATTCCAAAATTTAGAATTGAGCTAAGTAATAAATTGCCAAATAAGAAATTATGTACACAACTTTCGTTGTTATTTTTTATTATTGCTATATTTTCAAGTGTATAGGTATACAAATAATATTTTAAGAACTAAATGTTATAAATAATACTTTCATTAATAAGTAATTGATATATGGTGCGGTGGTTCGCCTCAGTGGCTCATCATTTCTCACATAACATTGAGATTTATTCTTTTAACGCGGGCATTTTTGGATCACTAATGGAAAACTTTTTATCACAGCTAAAAGATATTGTTACAGCAAATCTGCAATTTTTGAAACAAATATCAATTGTAGGTTCAGTAAATTTATATATTATAATAACCTTGTGCCTTCGGTAACTTGTTCCACATGATGTTTGTTTTCCCAACCCGATGTAAAAGCACTGACTCTTCCCCTTTTGGGTTCAACACACGATGTTGTGCGATTTTCCCCCTCGCCATCGACAAATATGAAACGTCCTCCTTTGAAATCCTTATTAAAACTGGTTAAATACAATAAAGATGTGTAATGAAATGAAGGGTAGGTTTCCTTAAAAAGAAATGTTGAAATTAATACAAATTAGCATGAATTGAGAAAAACTATTTGTACTTCACTTTATACCTTATCCACATGTTCATGCCAATATTCATCGTGCACGGTTTTGGCCGTAGCATTTGTTATTCTAGAGAAGAATGTAGGATATGTCAGATGCAGGTGTTCAGCTGCAATGCCAAAATGTTCGGCTATTGCTAGTTTTATTTTACCCTTAACCAGCTGCAAAAAGGAAATACAAATTTAGAAAATTAAATAAATAAAATAATAAATTTCTTACATTGTATGTTCTCAGATGTTCCGAAGTGATTTGTTCCTTTGCTTGGGGCATTTGATAGATGTTAAGGAATTTATCACCATATGATAATGCTCCAGAATGAATATCCAATATAGATGCGCCTCCTGATGAGCCCGCCAAATTGATAACATTCGAAGCCATCTCTAGAAGCTGTTCCACCTCACTGGGCTCAATTAATTTATCGGCCACGAAACGTCCACATTTCGTCGGTACACACTGGGGAAATTGCTTTATTTCCCTTTCATATTCCTGCGAGCAATTAAATTTTTGCATGCGTAAAGCTAGATTTTCTTTAACCAATGCAAACTTGGTCTCATTAGTTTGACCAATCTTGTAGAAGTAGACAATTACTGCCACCGAGATGACAGTAACTGCCCGCGTCCATAGACGATGTTTAAATGAACCGGTTGCTTGTCGTAACTCTTCATTGTTCGCAGCGCTATAATAAAGAACAAATTTCATATTGTAATACCATTAATGTTCAATTGTACAAACTTTTTAAGGTAAGTTCGCCCTATTATTACTAAGGGAAATGTCGGCACAGCAAAAAATATGTATGTACATATATTAAATTTTTAAATCCATAAAATGGAAATTAAAATAGAATCTCCGAGTTTGTGACTCCAGCTCAGTCATTTAAAATATTGAAATTAGAAATTCCCTAAAAGTGAACATGTAGAATTGGACTTCTATCCCGAGCTATAACAAAATATTTGGACTATATTCCCACCATCTCTACATAATAGAAATCATGATTATCCATCACATTCACATATATTGTATATGCTAGTGATTGATCTTTACCCTGCATCAGTCTAAAATTCAAATTAAATTAATATAAATTATATAGCATACTTTGAGGCTCTTTGGTTACAGTGACATATTGACATTTGTAAAAGGGAAACAAATCTTGTTTATCTCGCACAATATCTCCATAGAGGGCCAAATTAATTTCTACTTACATTTTATTTTTCCGAGCTTCTTTATTATTCTTCTTTAATTCACCAATATTATCGTTATTTTGCAAACGCCGTTGCCTTACACTTTTTTCCGTCATATTTTCTTGGTTTACAAATAATTTAGCTTTGCAGCTCCGTATCAAATTTTTTGAAATAGCAATTCATTCACTTAATGGAACTGCTGAAGCTAGTTGCTCTGTTGGGGTTCCGTAGTTCAAGCTTAAAGAACAGTGTGGCCCATTTTGGTAATTTTTTTAGTTTACATTTCTTTTTATGACAAACTTGTGAGATTGTTAATTTAAAAATATTAGTTCCGTTGGAAGTTATATATTAGGGTTTGATGTTTCATATCCATGTTGCAATACCTCTGCAATTATATTTTAAATATTTATTCTTGCACATCCATAATAAAAAAGGTCACATGTAGTTTTTATTTCGATTATAGGTTTAGAAGTAGCAAAAAAGCGCTATTTTTGCAACTTTTGAACCCTATTAAAATTAAGAAGGCAATGTCATGCAATCGTATGCTTACATATCTTTTAAAGTTGTATGTTTGACAAATTATCGATGTCAGAATGTTTATTTACAGATGTATTGTGCATACCATGGTAGAAGAATACAGGCAGCAACGCTTAGGAGCATCGATATATGAAAAAATTTTAATGTTTCTTCAAAAATAAGTATATTTATATATAGGTTTACCTATACGACGCCAATCGGAGGTTGTTGTGATATGTATTTTTTTAAACAATTTTCGAAAATTTGAATAATTTTCCATTCAAAAATATCAATTCCAAAATTGGTTTGACAGTTTATTGTCCCAGCAGCTGTGTCGATGCGACTACCTGTATTCTTTTACTATGGTGCATACACAACTCAGAGATGGGAACCTGTTTTCAATGTAGTGAAATTTGACAAGATAAATTACAAAAAACTGCAGAGCTGGATATTATAATTTGAAATGAGGTTACCTAGCTTTTGGTATTTTCCATTACTGCAAAAATGTAAAAGTTTTTACTGCCATAATCGATTTTCCCTTTATGATATCGAAAAAAAAATGCAAAACAAATAGATTCTGGCAAGTTGTGGAACAGAGCATTTAATTGCACCATGCCTATATCTCGGCAAGCGTTGATTCGCCCCAAAAAAAAAGAAGTCGTTTTGATTAGAATAACAGGAGCTACTTTCGGTACAAATTTCAGAATTTTCCCCTAGCTAGAGCTAAACTCAATTTAAACCCAGTTTAGTTGGAGTATTAGCATCGGGATGACCTCAACGAATATTGTTAAGTATTTTTTTTTTTCTTTATATAACAAATTCAAGTATCAAGAATAATAATTTCTGCCGTTTGGATCTCTGATCACATGCGATAGCTTAATTTGACTTTAAGTAGAAAAGATAAATTCTTTGGAAATTTAGGTAAAAATGGTTACCAACAGCACAATGAAAACTTTACCATAAATGCGAAAAACAAACCTTGGCCAATATAAAATATGCCTATTTCTTTTATTAAAAATGCTTACAACATACATTTACATAAATTTCCAAACATTGCCCTCTACGTGGAATATTTCACCATTTTATATTTAGTGCTGTGTTCATTTTCTCCACAGCATGATAGCTGGTATGTAACAAGACCTTCGATTTGTCCGAGTGAGCACCGTCAAAAAAGTTATTATAAATTGTTTTTGTTGTCACATTCTCCGGTTGTGATTGGGGCAATTCTCTATATAACTTTTCCAGTTGGATGGTGAGATCACGAATATGTTGACCTGTTGGAGGTCTAATTTGTGCACCGCCATTAATACATCCTTGAAAAACAAAAAAAAAAAACAATTATTGTGTGAATATGTTTTGAGAAAGCTTTGTAAATGATTACCTGAAGGACATGCCATCACTTCCACAAAATGATATTGCACTTTGCCTCGTTTCAATTTTTGTACTAAATTCTGTATATTTCGAAAACCATTGGCAATGGCAAATTTTAACACTGATTTTCCATCCACTTCCAATGAGACTTCACGAAAATCGGGATTTCTGATAAATAAATAAAAAACTAAATAATAAAATTTTCCTCTGTGAAATATGGACTTACCTCAATGTTTTAAATTCCAATGTTTCTAATTCAGTGTTAAATAACTCTTTGGCTGCCTGTTGAAAAATAAATTCAGCATAGCCTCCAGATGTGCTTAAACCGTGAGCCCACACATGTGAACTATTATCTCCCGCAGAAATTGCATCTCCCCAAGGCCAATCATATGGAGCACATGGAAAGCTATCTAAGGTTTTGTCATCCAGCATTTGCTCTATTTCAACTAAAATATTACAAAAAAAATTAGACTCATGTCAAGGGCTGCAAATAAACAAAATTACTTACTCGATGTTATTACACAATCGACATCTTTACAATTTAGTACTTCGTTAAAGAAATCGGATCTTGATGCCTCTAACTTCTTGTCGTAACATGGCATTATTGTTATATGATATATTTTCTCTGGCGGAGTGTTTAGCTTTTGACCCAACAGTTGTTTTGCTAATACACCCATAATCTGTTGAGGTGAGCGTGTCGTTGCTATATATGGCAATATGAAATTTCCATGTGTCTTCTCGGCATAACACACCCAACCGGGACATGATGAGGATAGCATTGGAAATGGCTTGTCCGGAGCATTATCACGAAACCGTTCAATAAACTCATTTCGGCATTCCAATAAAGCCAAATCATCGGCCACTTTTGTTGTTAGAACATAGTCAGCTCCTAAATGTCGCAAGTATCCACTAAAATGTTCAGCCGCCTTCTCTACGGATAGACCATATCGTTGTGCCAAACTTACAATGGGCTGTTGACTCACTGTAAATACTATGACTTTGGCTTGGCTGATTGTATTCTCGCTTGCTTTCAATTCCTGATTTTCTTTTAAAACTTTCGTCACTTCATCTTGGCTTTGCTGGGTTATTAGAACGCCCTCGGCCGATGTAATGCAACCCGAACAAGCAAGACAATCTTGCAAAGTTATTTCAACTTTTTGTAATTTTTGTTTTCCAGCCTGTTATAAAATTGGTTTTATTTCATTAAAATTCATCATAACAATATGTAATTCGTTAAAACTTACCGCAGTTTCTTCATAATAACCATCTTCTTGAATGGATATTTTTGCACCAGTCTTCGTTTTAGTTTTTTCTATTTGGACAGGTTTTATACATTCCTTTAAAAAAGAAAAGAATCATAAACTGGACAGAACAAAAACAAATTTGATTTTAATTGTTTGAAAATGAAGTAACACGGATACGACTTTTGGTGGAAACATTAGAGCTTACAGGTCTATACTGCTGATGTATATGCAAACCGACTATCTTTAGTGGCCTACTTTTTACATGTGAGAATTGTAATTAAAAACATCCTCACACACAAATCTGCATTAATTGACCTCTTATTGGATTTATTTCTTTTGGAAAAAGTTACATCTCTGAAATGAAATACCTTTTGTGGCTCTTCTTCCTAACTTTGATTTATAAAATTTGTAATATATAATACCTGGGAAGGGGTAATGAAATCATCCAGATCTGTTAACTGTAAGGCTCCGCTAAAGCGTGACATCTTTATACTTTTTGTGTCTAAATTATCAAAATTATCAAGAATATAGGATTTATTTCGTCTTCGATAAGCGCAACAACAATTGAAATAAAAAACACAAATCAGATGTTTCGATAGGGTTACCACCTCAAATAAATTTGAAATGGTAATAGTGTGCATACCGATGCACATGAATTCAGGTGGAGGCATCAGGATTTTAGCTGACTTCATAAACACACTTTGCAAAGCAATATTATATGACAACACCGCTTTTCAAATAATGAACTGTCGCCTTAGTACAATGGAATAAGTAAAATAAAATAAAATAAAAATTGATTTTGCTTATTTTAAAAGATTTCTCTCTAAATTAAAAAAAAAATAAGACATGAATGGAATGTTTGCGGTTATTCAACAAAAGTGAATCCATGTTAGAAGGACAATATTAGTTGTGTTCCAGTACTTTTTAGTAGTAAAACTAGCAGAAGAGAGAACAGTTCGAAATGTCATTCTCATTTAGGTTTGCTCAAAAAATAAGGGAACGGAAAATGAGCAGAAATGCGATAAAATGTCAAAATTCAAAATTCCAAAAGTAAACAGCCTAAATCGGACTGGTGAAACCTTACTGAAAAGAGCGCCAACATTTAAAATATGAGTATTGAAGACGATAAGTTAAAATTAATAATTTATAATAATAATTAATAATCTGATTCCTCATTCAGCCAGTCCTCTTCACTGCTGGAATCATCCAAAAGTGAATACACCAGGTGCTCCATATTTTCTCTTTTTTTTTTTGCACGACAAATATTAGTTTTTCTTTTAGTTTTCAAGTTGATCATTTTCTTTATTGAAATGTATCAATACATTTTTCAACCTTGTTAGCCCTGCCAATTAAATGTCAAATTTACAATATGCACATTTCTGCTCGGCCAAATTCATGTAGCTAAAACAAGCAGAAATGAGCACCACTCAGCGTCATTTTTTTCTCGAGAGAGCTGCAAGTTTTGCTAGTTTTTGGAGTACGGGAACGCGTTGTAGCAGAATTAGTGCTAATTAGTACTAATTTGCAGGTTCTGGAACACAACTATTGTTTCGAAAAAAAAAAAATGAGAACTAAAACATTGCAAACTGAAAAAATGCAAAACTAGTAAATTCTTGGAAGTTCTGCAACATACGAGAGTACATGAAGAAATTTTTTGGCTGCCTTAAGTCATTGGCTGGCTTATGCCATGTTTACGTTAGAACTTTTTGTAGGGTTAACCTTCTTTGAGAGGATTTATTTGAAGTAAAAGTAATGGATATGACAATTTAAATCCAAATCCAGTGGGTTAACCCTCAAATATATAAACGTACTATTAGTTCGATCCACTATTTATATAAATCACTTTATGTGTACAATTTTGGGATGAAACTGTATTGTTCTACTATTTTAGATTCAATCTTGTTTCGCGGTTTTCCCCAATATAAGAATTTTTTTAAAGAATGAAAAATAAACAAAACCAACTGTTGCATATTTAAAAGTCTATTTAACATTATAATTCAGCACAGATTTGCATTTTATAATTATTTTGAAGTTGAGTAACCTTTCGTATTGAGCCATGAGTAGAGCTACCAATCGAATTTATTTTCTTGGCTCAACATGTCCAATTTAGTTGCGTATTCTATCATTTATTTGAAAATTGTTTAAAAAACATTAAAAATCTGTTGTAATCAAAATCGTGATCATATTAAAATAAAATCATGGCTCAATAAGAAAGGTTGCTCAACTTCAAAGAAACTAGAAAAATGCAACTCTGTGCTGGAGTCTTATAGACTTTGTTAATTTTTTAACAAAATTCTTATGTTGGGAAAAACCCGCGAAACAAGAATGGATATAGGGGGTTTATCCAAAAGATTGTATATAAAATAGTAGGAAAATATAGTTTTATCCCGAAATTGTACAATGTGTTACCGATTTCGTCGAAAAAATAGAATCACATTCTGAGTCGATTTATGCATGTCCGTCCGTCTGTCCATGTATTTTTGTGAACAAAGTACAGTTCGCATTTATTACCCGATCCAGATGAAATTTTTCACAAATTATTTGTTTGACTCAAGGACGAACCCTATTGAAATTGGAGATAATCGGAAAAAATTTAGATATAGCTCCTATATATATCTTCGTCCGATTTGCCCTTTATTGTGCACCAAACGAGTAATATCAGCCCGAATAGTAGGGAATTTTGCACATGCAACCAAATTAGGCCTGAAAATAAGTATGCCAAATTTAATCAAAATCGGTTCAGATATAGTTACAGCTCCAATATATATTCTTCATCCGATTTGTTATTGTAGTCTTCCGCAGCCGTAATATGCACTCTGCAACAATAGTTGTGTTCCAGAACCTAAAAAATTAGTACTAATTCTGCTACAACGCGTTCCCGTACTCCAAAAACTAGCAAAACTTGCAGCTCTCTCGAGAAAAAAATGGCGCTGAGTGGTACACATTTCTGCTTGTTTTAGCTACATGAATTTGGCCGAGCAGAAATGTGGATATTGTAAATTTGACATTTAATTGGCAGGGCTAACAAGGTTGAAAAATGCATTGATACATTTCAATGTTCGCGCGTCACAACAAAAAAAAAAGAAAATGATCAACTTAAAAACTAAAGGAAAAACTAATATTTGTCGTGCAAAAAACAAATATGGAGCAACTGATGTATTCACTTTTGGATGATTTCAGCAGTGAAGAGGACTGGCTGAATGAGGAATCAGATTATTAATTATTATTATAGATTATTAATTTTCACGTATCGTCTTCAATACTCATTTTTTTAAATTGTGACGTCCTTTTCAGTAATGTTTCACCAGTCCGATTTAGACAGTTTACTTTTGGAATTTTGACATTTAATCGCATTTCTGCTAATTTTCCGTTCCTTTATTTTTTGAACACACCTAAATGAAAATGACATTTCGAACTGTTCTCTCTTCTGCTAGTTTTACTACTAAAAAAGTACTGGAACACAACTAATATTTGGGAATATATATCAAATACAGCTCAGAAATACCTTTGCAAAATTTTATCGAGATCGGTTCGTATTTGGATATATCTCCCATATATAACTTCGCCCGATTTAGCTTTTATTGGCACTTGAGTCTAGAAGCTAGTATGTCAAATTTGGTGAAGATCGGTTCAGATATAGCTACAGCTCCCATATATATCCGATTTGTTATTTTTGTTACCCACAGCCGTAATATGCACTCCGTAACAACGATATTCAGGGAAATATATGAAATACAGCTCAGAAATAGCTTTGACAAATTTTATCAAGATCGGTTCAGATTTGTATATAGCTCCCAAGATACAAATGCTTCGGCATATTTAGTCATTTGAACTTTAAATTATAATCATAGCGTCTTTGATTGAATTCTCCCATGAAAACTTTTAATTGTTATGTGGAGCTAGGGTATCATAAAGTCGGCCCCGCCCGACTTTACGACTTTCTTTACTGGTTAAGAGTATTCTATGTCGGGGACATTCTGCTTTCAGAATTCACTTGCAGCCTTGAAATTGTATACTGTTTCTTCTTCCCTTAGGTTCTGGCTGCTGGCGATATGAGGGATTTCACTGAGAATATAGCTGTTCCCAATACGTATGTATTCGTCCTTTTTGTTTCTTTGTATTAGCAGGATAATTATATTTCGCGTTATCATCGAATTGAACTCTGCTTTATTTTCAAAAATAAAAAAGGACAAAGAGCCATGCCTAGTACAGCTAATGTTGCATGATCCGTAGCAAACCTATGCAACAATGTTGTTCAATATCACATATGAACATGATATAACTAAATTAACAAAGTGATCTTTCTGCAAAGCTAGGTAGACCAAAAAAAACTGTCTATAGTTCTAATAGTCCCCCCCAGTGAACGGTTCCATTGAATTGTTATTGTTTATTTCAAAATTAAAATAAATCTATTTCGAATAAAATAACAATGAATGATAACGACTATGAAATGTACGACATATCATCACAAACATCGTGTTCCAAAAATGAAGAAGATGACCCTACAGAAGAGGTGGAGGATGAGATTGATACCTTACTGTGGTCAATTGATGATGATACGATGTTTTATGCTAAAGGACTAAAAAATCACAGTGCTGGAAAGGGGAAATCGGTTTTTGTTACCTGGAATGAAAATTACTTGATGAATTTTGTTTTTAAAACTTCAAGCAAAACAAAGAGAACCACTCTTACTAAAGTTCGCCTAACCATGCCCATGTGTCCTGGCGAGTCAGAGAGAGAAGAAATACTTGATATGCTCATATTAGAGATGAACACCTTACTACTGATGCAAAGTGGTAGGGTATATTATTTTAGTTCTGTCAAATCAATACACTGTGTTCCTTGGCTAATAGATGTACGCTGCATTTGTAGCTGTCCCAATGCACAATTTAGCATTATAAGGCTTAAATGTGGCCAGGACGGACAATCTAACAAACAGTTGTTATTGGAAGTATATCAAGATATACCACAATTGGGAAAATGTCCTACTGCTAAACATGCACTTCGCCGAAGTTATGATATTACATTTGATATAGAAAATGTATTTAATTGTAATTGGACATGCGATCGTTACATTTTGCTTTCATTAATAGCCAATGAGGATAATATTGAGTTTTTAAGACAGATCGTATCAATTGGAAATATAATACGTACCGCCGAAGAACAGGCAACATTAGACCCAAATCAAGAAATTCACATATTTACGGTTTCAGGAAATCTCTTTGCTTTACTTGGAGGTAAGTGATATCAGACAACATGTGGAGTACCTAAAAATTATCTGGTTTTTTTTTATAGATTTTTATGTGGAAAATGGGGAACCCAATGAAGATGGTTGCCAAGAATATGCCATACATCTGCTTAATACATATGCCGCAACAATAGAAAGTATACAAATTGATTGTAGGAAAAATTTGCTAATAGTGTTACTGGAATCTGGTCATATGGATATATGGTATAAAAGTCAAGATATGTTTGGTTCAATACACCATTTGAAACATCAAATTTCTAATTTCACACATTTTGATTACAATTCATCTGAAAATACGTTTTATATTACAAAGCCTGACGAAGTAACACAATTAAGTTTGATAATCTCCAAGGAATTGCGCGAAGACGAATTGGGAGAAACAAAAGAATGTGCCATTAAAGAAGTCCACAAAGCGATAAGTGGCATGGTTGCCTGTACATGGGTGGAAAGTTTAAAACAATTGATCTGCTTGAGCATTAACAACATTTTCTATAGATTATGTTTTGATACGTCCAGCAAGGAGATTTCTGCAATGGAGACTACTGAGGGCTATGAAAATTTTAATAGCCTATATTCATTGACAAATAAAAAAATGAAATTACTTTTGAGCAGGTCTCAAATTGTTAATAATTTAATGGAGTTACCAAAGCAACTGCATGAATCTGTTGACTTGGAATGGCAAAAGCAACAAGTTTTAGCAATGGGTTCTAAAAACATCTGGAATAAGATGTTCAAATGTTACATTGAATATCACCTTATGGAGTCTACTATTAAAAGTCTAAATATGAAAGAAAATATATTCATAAGAACAACATTCGACCGTGATATAGAGGAAAATTATAGTCATAATATGTATTCGGTGTTGCAGTTTAACGCAACCGCTACAACACACAGAGATAAACTATTCTTAACAATAATGCAAGCCACAACATGGCAATTACAATTAAGATCTCAAGGTGAAACTTTGTTAATGCACATTCCATCGGAACTGTTAAGTAAACAGTTTTATATAATTGTAAAATTTTCCACAAAAAATAGAACTATCTTACCAGATTTTTCTCTACATATATTGGCTTTTGTAAAACACTGCTCAACATATATTTGCGTACGAAGTGAAATAAGTTGTTTAAAGACTGAGCTAACATACCGTAACTTATTTTCTCTTAGCAAACAAATAAATATTTATCGAAGTTCAAAATTAAACATTGATTATATAATGCAAAAGTTCCGTCAAAAGAAACCGCCACCATTAAGTTCCTCTCTGCTGCGATACTCTTTTAAAAATCTTAACATACAGGATATTTTAACATTATTTGATATAAGTGATAAAAAGTACCAAAATGCGGAGTACATAACAGTATACTATTTACAAGAGCATGCCGTTGAGATTAAATACGATGCAAAACTGCAAAAACTGGAAATATCAACCGAGAATCCCGAAGCTATTTTTTACTTAAAAACGATCCTAATGTGGAAGTTGAAATCATTGGAAAGAATCGATTTGACAAATTCGAAGAGCAACCATTTACAAAAAATATTGGTAAGTTATTTGATATATCCATTCACTCAATTGATTTTCTTATTTCGTTACTATTTTTTCATCTATTACATCAGCAATGTCAATCGGAAATTGAATGTTTATATGGCTCCTTGACATCTATCATGGAAAACGATGATGGTGGTGGGGGCGGCCATTGCTTACCAGCTGCATCACTTCATATAGAAAATTTAATAAAAATGTACTTAAAAATACGCAATGAATTTGATACAACATTTAGCTGATATTTTAATTTACATACATATTTTTATGTAAATTAAAAGTTCCACTCCTTTTAAGAATCATATCACACTATTAAATCTGTATCAGATTGATAAAGAATAAAATTTTTAGATTTGAAATGATTGTACATTTTATATAAATATAAAGTCAAGTAATTATATTAAGATTTAAAGATGTTAATAAAACAATTATTTTTATTTGAAACCAGCTTGTAGTATTTTATTTGCTTATAACTCCGTACTTTACATTATCAAATATTTCACATACAAATATACCTTTATATATTGAATCCATCGTACTATATACACAAACCAGAGACGGGAACCTTTTTCCAATGAAGTTAAATTTTACAAGGTAAGTTACAGAAATGCTGAAGTGGAAGTTATTATTTGAAATAAGGTTACCTTGATTTAAGTGTACCACGTGGCATAACTACTTAATGCGTATGCACACGATTTTATATATCACAACCATAAATAATTGTAAAAATACTCACCCACCAAGATAGATGTCTTAGCTAGTCGCATCAGCAATTAGCTACAACAAAAACTTGCTCTTCCAAAACCAGCAAGAATTTATTGGTTTTGAATTTTTTTCTATATCTTAAAGGGAAAATTAGCATGGCAGAATTAAGAAAGTAAAGTTATTTCAAATAAGCATACCCATCTCTGCATTTTCTGTCAAATTTCGCTATGGAATACAAGTTTTCATTTCTGCTTTGTGTGTATACAATGGATTTGTAAATATAAATTTGGACAATGAGATGTTGTCAAATGAATAATTTATGATTGCATGAATTTACCTTCTTAATTCTACCATTGCTCTACCATACCTATTTATTGTACCATGGCTCATTGGAAACATAATTTTTTTTTTTTTTTTTTGGTTTATTGAAAAGTAATTGTTGGATAGGTACCCGTAGTACCTATATACCAAGACTAGTTTTGCTTACATATTAGTGAACACTTAAGTAACTAAATAATTGAACTAGTTCCATGGGGAAACATAATTTAATCAAAAGTTTTGTTTATTTGTTGTGTGAAAATAAGACTCCAGTACAGAGTTGCATTTTCCTAGTTGCTTTGAAGTTGAGTAACATTTCTTTTTAAGCCATGGTTCTACCATACTTTTTTATCGGACCATGGCTCATCGGAACAAATATAATTCAATCAAAAGTTTTGTTTATTTGTTGTGTGAAAATAAATAAAGAGAAGAATTCATTGATAAAATATAAAATAAACATTTGTTAAAAAATATCATATAATAAAAAATTTTTGAATCAATAGTCAAATGAAAAAATAGGTCATAAGTCGGAAAAACACTGTCACTCAAAACTGATATTTTTACGAAAATCATTTGCTTAATTTTTGTTGCGTTCATTCTAGAGACCATCGCAAAACAAAACTCATTTGCTAAATTTAATTAGCAACCCTTTTTCTGACGAACTCGACCATGTTATTCTTTAAATAAAATCTATTTTCATATCTAAAATATTTTCGATTGGCAGATGTTACAAAAATAATAAATCTTTTATTTTCGGCATTCATGTTCTTATAAAAACATATACGTTCCATACCAGAGGAATGCTACATTTATTTTTCTATACTTGGACTTAAACATATAAAGACTTGAACCCCTTCATTTTAAGGAATCGTTTTCGGTAATGTTAGTTCTTGTGTTGGTCTCGAATGACATTTTACTTTAGGTCCGCATTTAAAGAGCAAACCCCCAGATTTTCACAATACCCTCTATATGGAAAACACGAGGTCGAAAACTTTATTCACTCACTCAACATACACATTTTACTGGTATCTGAAACTCATTTCACTTCTAGAAACTGTTTTAGAATAAACGGTTACAGTACATACGACACTAAACACCCTAGTGGGAGAGCTTGCGGTGGCACAGCGGTGATAATTTCTAATAAAATTCAGCATTACCCCATGCCAGAATATAAGTTTGACCACCTACAAGCTACAACAGTTGCACTATCTTCAACTAATACAGCTATATCTGCAATATATTGTCCTCCGAGACATAGTATAAGCAAAGATGAATTCGCACACTTTTTCTCATCTCTTGGTAGTAGATTCATTGCAGCTGGAGATTATAATGCCAAACACACCTTCTGGGGATCTAGACTTATTACACCCAGAGGTAGACAGCTTTTAAACTCCATTTCGTCCGCTAAACTGGACGTGTTATCTACTGGCCAGCCTACTTACTGGCCTTCAGACCTGCAAAAACGTCCTGACTTAATTGACTTTGCGGTAACAAAGAATATTAAGAGGGAACAAATGTCCGTGGTACCCTCGTTTGACTTGTCGTCAGACCATTCCCCAACTATAATAACATTAAATGATGTTCAACTCGCAACTTCCCCGGATTATCTACCAAATAAATATACAAACTGGATGAAGTACAAAAAATATGTCAGTACACATGTGAATTCTAACACTCCTCTAAAGTCCGGAGAAGAAATTGACAATGCAGTTAAAATATTTACTTCGATAGTCAACACCGCTGTCAATGTTGCCACTCCCACTAAATTTTCAAAACTAGAAAATAATTCCTATAATCCATCGACCATTCGAAAACTCGTGTCTGATAAAAGGAAGGCCAGAAGAGAATGGCAGAAGCACCGATCACCTAGGTTTCGGGAAAAACTAAAAGAATGTGAAAAACTCTTACAACAAGCACTCAGATTAAATGAAGAGCGAAACCTAAAAATATTCCTAAATAACCTGGATCCCACAGAGAGAACTGACTACAGCTTATGGAAAGCCACAAAAAACTTGAGAAGACCTATCGCCCACGAATCTCCAATTCGCCTAGAAAATGGGACTTGGGCAAGATCTACAGAAGAAAAAGTAAACGCATTTGCCGAACATCTTGAATCTGTATTTACCCCAAATCCTTTAATTGACGACATTGTTCCGAATCCAATACGATTTTCTCTAAAAGAAATCGAAAGTTCTATAGCCTCGATAAAACTAAAAAAATCCCCGGGTAAAGATAGAATTACTCCAAACATGCTCAAGAAATTACCAACACCGGCCGTTAAATTATTGTTATTTATATTTAACAGCATTCTTCGAGTAGGGTACTTCCCGTCTGTATGGAAAGAATCTGAAATAGTAATGATTCCGAAACCTGGAAAAGATCCAACGCAGGTAAAATCGTATAGACCCATCAGTCTTCTATCTATACTCTCAAAGCTGTTCGAAACAACTTTACTAAGGAAGTTAACTCCCCATATTACAAATAGCAGTGTTATCCCCGACCACCAATTCGGTTTCCGTAAGAACCACAGTACTATTGAGCAAGTGCACCGCATAGTCACAAACATTAGAATGGCATTCGAAAGGAAGGAGTACTGCTCGGCGCTATTTATAGACATTTCCCAAGCGTTTGACAGAGTCTGGCATCTTGGAATTCTATACAAAATTTGTGAAACTCTACCTAAAAACACTCATAAACTTTTTTGTAGTTATTTGTCAAATCGTACGTTTGTTGTTAAATCGAAAGACATACTTTCAAATTCGAGAAAAATATTGGCTGGCGTCCCACAGGGTAGTATCTTAGGACCAATTCTGTACGTGTTATTTACTGCCGATATGCCCACAACAAATGAAACTCTAACCTCAACGTTTGCTGATGATACTGCTTTCATTAGCATACACAAGGATCCTCTGATTGCGTCGGAAAAACTACAATACCATGTATATCTTCTCGAAAATTGGCTGACAAAATGGAGAATATCGGTAAATGCTAGCAAGTGCATACATGTTACTTTTGCTCTAAGACGTGAACTTTGCCCCACGATAAAAATCTTTAATACTCAAGTTCCACAGAAAGATACCGTAAAATATCTCGGAATGCACCTGGACCGAAGACTTACATGGAAGCAACACATCGATACAAAAATCACACAAATTAAACTAAAAAAGGCCAATCTTGAGTGGTTAATTGGTATACGTTCTTCTATTAAATTAGAATATAAAGTCCTATTATATAAGACTATAATAAAGCCAATTTGGACGTATGGCATACATCTCTGGGGTACAGCTAGTGCCTCTAACGTAAGTAAACTACAAAGAAGACAGTCGAATATTCTTCGATCTATTACAGGTGCACCATGGTACATAAGGAACGCAAACATCCACAAGGACCTAAATATACTTACTGTTGAAGAAGAAATAAAGAAGCTTTGCCGCAAGTACTTAAACAAACTATCCGAGCACCCAAATAACTTGGCCCGCCAACTCCTACTATTCGGAGGACACGATAGACTGCGCAGACGTGACACTCTTTCTATCATATAGTTTATTTTTTTTTGTCTTACGCTCTCATTATTTTCAGCTCTTGTCTGGCCAATTGAACGTCGCCCATTTTTATACTTCTACAGGTAGTAGTATGCTAAATTGGAAGCTGCTTCTGTGAAGAAATCGAAAAGACTATTACTGTAGTCCGCGGGAAGATTAGTGAAGAAATCGATAAGACTATTACTGTAGTCCGCGGGATGATTAGATATAGACAAAGCAACATTATATCCGTAAGACTATTTCTGTAGTCCGCGATTCACTTAGATATATCTGTATCTAAAATAATCTTAACTACCTATTCATCAATTCACGGATATAACTGTATCCACAAGCCCACAAAATAACACACATCTATATTATAAAAAAAAAAAAAAAAAAAAAACAATAATAATTAAAGCATGAAAAAAAATATGGGGTGATTGTATTGACAACCTCCCTATAAAAATATTAGTATATAAGATATGAAACCTTATTGTTATTTTCATTAAATATATGAAAGATTCAATAAATTAAACAATTAAAAAAACAATTAAAAAAAAAAAAAAATTTTCTTGTAACGTATTCAATGTCAATTTAACTGAAAATAAGAGATAACAATTCTGACTAGTATTTTGGAACAAGGCGTCTTCATACCATGAAAAATAGAAAAATAGCGGTATATGCATGGCAGAAGAATACAGGAAGATGCATCAACGCTTGGGAGCATTGATATGTCAAAAAATTGTAAATGTCTTTTCAAATATAAGTAGATTTTTATATGTTCTCTTATACTACGTTATTCAGAGCCTATTATAATTCGCGTTTTTCAACAATTTGTACAAATTTAAATAATTTTTATTCAACAATTTCAATTCCAAAATTGGTTTGACAGTTCATTGTCCCTGCAGCTGTGTCGACGCGTCTACCTATATTCTTCTACCATAGGTATATGCATCAACACCTCGGAACATCGATATGTCAAATGTTCTTTTCAAAAATAAGTAGATTTCTATATGTTTTCTTATGCGGCGCCAATCGGAGGTTGTTATGGTATGCATTTTTCAATATTTTTAACGAATTTGAATAATTTTTCTTTCAATATTTTCAATTTCAAAATTGGTTTGACAGTTCATTGTCCCAATTTTGATAAAGAAAATCGTGAATGAAAAATTATTGAAATTTGTAAAAATTGTTGAAAAATACATATCATTACAACCTCCGATTTGCGTCGTATAAGAAAACATATGAAAATCGACTTATTTTTGACAAAGCACTTAAAAAATTTTGACATATGAATGTTTCCAAGCGTTGATGCATCAACATATATTCTTCTATCATGGTTGATTTATAAAAACCAACATTAGAGGAAAGGCATTTAAATGACGTGATATTTTTACTGGTTTTATTGTATACAGCTGTGAATAGTCTAAATGAACTATAACATGGCAAATTTAGAAAATTTGCTATCACTTTTATGTGACTGGCGCTGAACCGCCGTTGCTTTTCGTTTTTTCTGAACTTTTCAACGCCGCCTATTATCGCCGCTAAATTCAGTATGGCTTGCTCGGATATCTGCTATACAAGTACAAGTGAAAAAATCGAAACATTGATTAGCAAAAAGAACAACTAATACAATAATTTGTTACAACTATTTTATAAAAATTGTGTTAACGAATTAAACAGAGACAAGGAAGATAAAAAGTTTTCGTGGGCAAGTGAGTTTATGCCATTTATTTATGAAAAGATGCATCGAATATAAAAGAATTTCGAGAAGAAGAAGAACGAATGCGACGAACGAACAATATAAAAAAGAAGAAACTGAGTGGAAAAAAATATGCATAGAAAGTTTCATGAGTATTGGATTTACGGATATAGCAAGCAATTATTGCAAAATCTATCGCTGTTAATTTACTTCCAAATGTAAATCGTAAATAATATTGGAAAATACATGTTACGGCTTTGCGCACAAGTACTTTTGGCGAAAATACATGTTTAAGAATTCGTAAATTAATCGACAATTTAATGTGGATAATTAGAGTAATCCAATATGAAATCGCAACATGACGATGGGCTTCCAAAAGTGCGGCCGTCTTTATAGTCTCTCTTACATTGTGACATTTTTACATTTTCTTGTGTGTTGCCAGCGACCGATTGACCAACCAAGCAACCCACCATTAAACAGATCACTTTAGTAACTGAATAACTTGAAAATGTATCAAAATCATATTTTGATGCTAACAAACAGCATCAATCATAAATTTGCATATTATCAATATATTTATGATAATTATATGTTTACTTACAGTTATTAAAAATAATTCCGAAGATAACACATTTTTGGGTAAATGAAAAGCAAGAGTAAAGAGATTCAATTTACTGACCTGTAATTGCTATAGAGGTACACCAACGTATGCTGTATGCGTTAGTTTGCGCGTAATCGGGAAAGAGACGTTTCGCATTGCTGTGGTCCCTACTGGATATGTCTAAGCATTTGCATCAAGAAGATAAACAATTGTTTACATAGCCATGGCTGCGACGAGAAAGCTGCAAGGTATGTCCAATAAAGTCATTTATAAAGAATGTGGGTACAATAATTTTGATGTTTAGGAGAAATTGACCGATGTTTGAAAAAGGTCGCTGAAGGCGTTGAAACCTTTGAAGATATTTGGAAAAAAGTACATAATGCCACAAATAGCAATCAGAAGGTAAGTAATGAGGACAAACCGAGCTTACGGCTTCATTAATCATTGATCTCAAATTTTAGGAAAAATATGAGGCAGATCTCAAAAAGGAAATTAAAAAACTACAAAGGTTACGCGATCAAATAAAATCATGGATTGCTTCGGCCGAAATAAAGGATAAAAGTTCATTACTGGAAAATAGAAGACTTATTGAAACTGTAAGTATTTTCCCATCAGATAATCAAAATAGTTAATGAAATATATTTGTTACTTTTAACATCCCAAAGCAAATGGAACGTTTCAAAGTTGTCGAACGCGAAACAAAAACAAAAGCCTACTCGAAAGAGGGTTTGGGTGCTGCACAAAAAATGGATCCTGCTCAGCGTATTAAGGACGAGGCCGGAAATTGGTTGACAAGTTCTATAAACTCATTGCTATTACAAATCGATCAGTATGAAAGCGAAATAGAATCACTGTTAGCAGGCAAGAAAAAACGTCTGGATCGAGATAAACAAGATCGAATGGATGAATTGAGATCCAAAGTAGATCGTCATAAATTCCATGTAACAAAATTGGAAACATTATTACGACTCTTGGATAATGATAATGTGGAAGCGGAACAGGTATTTTTTCGGACTTATTTTAAAAACTCTGTTATTTATGAATTTCCATTTCTTTTGTCTTATTTAATTAAGGTCAATAAGATTAAAGATGATGTTGAGTATTACATTGATTCGTCACAGGAACCCGACTTTGAGGAGAATGAATTCATTTATGACGATATTATTGGAATAGACGACGTTGAATATTCAGGTACAGGTAAGTGGAGTTTATACAAACTCCTCTACACATATGTTGGTGGTTTCTGTTTTCCGAGAATGACTAACAAAAAAGCAACGTGTTTATTATTTGCTTGTTAAATGTGTAGTTTTTATTGGCTTAGTAAATCTTTACCCTCCTACAATGTCATCCGAAAGTCTTCTGTCCAAGGGAGTTTGCTTCTTTTTATATTTAATGATACACATACTATCCCAATCCAGGTTTCAAAAAAAATATAAAAATGGTTGAAAAAGAAGAGTAACGGTTCTTAGTTAAAAGTTGTTTGAGAATCGTCTGTTATAAAGTATTAAAAGTTGGGTCCAATGATATTTCCGGTGGCTATAACTCTGTTAATGACATTTTCAAATGCATAAAAAACAGTATATCCCACATATATTCTTATAACAGACTGCTCCCACAACATTTTCTCTCTATACTTACATTCCACTACACGCAAAGTTCTTACAAAACACACTTTTAAAAAATTCTTAAAGGAACGGTTTCTTTATTCCACATGCATACATAAGTCCCCTTCCCAAAATTCTTTTCCGTTTTTAGTATCCAATTGCATACTATATTTTCTTTTTTTTTAATATTCAACATTATACATATTCTATGTGTGTTTTTATGTTTTCTCTTTTTTCTCTCTCTTTTTCTTATAATCGAAAACAAACCGAAACAAAATTAAATAACAATTTTTCATAAATGTGAATATTTATAATTTCGTAAATCTTTATATACATATATGATCCTGTTTATGAAACCAACAACTCAAACAATCCCGTTTCTAAATTTGTGTATATCTGTGTGTGTGTATGTAAAACTTCTACAATTTGTCCGAAACATCAACAACACTTCCTAACAAAATCAAAAACATCGTCATTTAATGAATGAAAATTATAAAAACAAAATCCCCCAAATAATGACGATTCAAATGCAACGTCCCAAAATTTTTGCCAAAAAACGAAAACATTTCCATAACATACACGTAAAATACATGTAATCAAACTTGGTATGCCATCAATTGTAAAGGTGTCTCACTTGGTATTCCATCATCAGCAACAACAGACAGTAATAATAGTAATGAAACCAGCGGCTCACCAAGCAGTATAACATCCGGGGGCAGTCCCGTACAGTCGCCATTGCCCACACAGCAGCAGCGCGATCAACAGCAACAACAGGCCTCGAACACCAGCGGTAGTGGTGGCGGATCGGCACATCAACAAATCAGTTTGAATTATTCAAGTGATTCAACGGCAGCCGATGGCACGGCGAAGGATAAGCATAATAAAAATGAGAGCAACAACAACAGCAAAACAAAGGTAACGATTTTAAAGGATATTAATAAGGACTTGGTTTTAAAACGGCATGTTTCTTTGTAGCAACCTGTTAAACCTACAGCTGTCCGGGCTAATAATAAAGCAAATATTGGGGCATCAGATGGTAAGGATGATTTGAAATAAATATTGTAATTTTCTATACATTATGTTTTATTTTTTAGCTGCCACGAATAAAATCATTAGTTCTACACCTAGTAAAAATCCTCATCAGCAGCAGCAACAACAACAACATCACCCCACACAACAGCAACAACAACCGACGGCGGCAGCAGTGGTTGCCGCTTCTGTTGTTGGCAATCACTCAACATCAAATGTAAATACTGGCAGTGGAGCGACAACGTTAGCCGCAGCCGTAGCAGCAGCTGGCCACAATCCATCGGTACAACATGCACCAGCGCCCACGTTACAAGGAAATCCAACATTAGCTTCTGTTGCGGCAGCATCAACAAATTCCAGCAATGCAACGCAAATCCAAGGCCAATCTGTGATTCAAGCAACACCGACAATTGCATTTTCCGCAGTTGCTAAACATAATACATGTAAGTGTTTGTTATTTATATTTACAACATTTTGAGTTTTTTTTTATTTTAGTCATATCTTTTGTTTTAATAGTAAACATTGAGTTAAAAAGTACAGTACAGAATAGGACATTTTATTTCCCTTTGATTTAGAATCAATGAGAAACCAAATAAATTTGATTTGAAACAACCTCTCATCTCTTTGATATGAGGAGAATTGGGTTTCAAATTGCCTTTTTTTTAATTTTCTACCCTAGAATTTGTCTAATTTAAATTGCAATTTACCAAAATTCATTAGATCAAGGCACTGATGTTATAAAATTGCCCCTAACGTTTATTACATTTGGGCAAACTTTTATTTTTTTATTCGAAAAGTCGTTTCTTTACATTTCTTTTCTTTTGTATGTTCTTTATGTTAAAAATATAGTTTTTCCAATGATCACTTGGATCATTGCTGAATGTTTTTCTAAATGCAAATATACCATGTATAAACATATATATTCGTAGCACATCTTGAAAATGGTCCCTTGCTTAGTGGTGCAACATATGCAATAGTTGGTAGTGCAGGACAACAACAGCAACAACAATTAACAAATCTCCAGGCAAATTCCTCTCATTTACAAAATGGTTTGTTTACAATTTGTCTTCTCTAGAAAAACAAACAAAATTTTATTGTGTATTTCAAAAATTTTATTTTTTGCCTTTATTGTTTTTTATTTTATTTTATTTTTGTCATTAAGCAGCCCATAACACTTCCAATAATTCGGCAGTCGGTAGCATTGCGAATGTAGTGCAACAAGGACCAAATTCAACAAATGTTAATAATTTGGCAACATCTGCCGCTAATTGCATTTCACCCAATGGTATGTCCGGTTTGCAGCAAGTTCTCAACGCACAGCAGCAAGTATTGGGTTTGGCGGGAGCAAACAACAACGCAAGGGCTTCACCGGGACTGCTGTCACCGAAACACATGAATGGTAGGAAAATGAAAATCTTATTTTTCAAATAACCCCCTATGTATTTGTTGTATTCCATCTAGGCTTACCTGTATCAAATGTTACAACTAATTCGAATCCTGTTGATGCTATTTCGTTGAAAACAATGGCACAAGAAGCCATTAATCGATCTGTGATCGATACAAATAGCCTTTCCCAACAGCAAGCGGCTAATATGGATAACAGACAACAGCAGCCTCAGCAGCCACAAGTTCTACAACAGCATTTCTCTACAGATACAACTGCCAATTCACATCAACAGCAGCAGCAACAACAAGGAAATTCTGCGACAGTTCTTGCCGCAGCAGTGGCAGCATCAACAAATGGTCCCTCATCAGTTGTTGGCAGTAACAGTGCGGGTGCTGGTAGTGGCGGCAACACAGTAGGACCAATTGGTAGTAATCTTAATGCATCGGCTTTATCAAATGCTGCCGGTCAGCAGCCCATAGGCGCAGGTGCATCATCTGCAAATAGTAAACAATTATCCCAACAACCTACAAATGAAGCACACATACCACCACTGCTTGGTGTAGCACCATTGGGTCCCTCACCGCTGCAAAAGGATCATCAATTACAATTCCAAATGATGGAAGCAGCCTATTATCATTTGCCAACGCCTAGCGACTCAGAAAAACTTACCACGTATTTCCATCGTACACCTGTGCAAACACCACCGCACTATCCACAGGTAAGTTGTCACAAAAAAAAATTCATTTAAAACTTATCATGGCGACGTTCCAATGTTGCTCTGATTGTTCAAATTTAAAATTACTGTTTAAATTCCACGAAAGATATGAGGCAGGAAGATATTAAGTTAATAATCTAAAGCAAAATTTAAGCAAATCAAAAACTTTTCATAGCCGATGGGGCTTGTGTTAGGTTAAGGAGCACAAAAACATGTTTAATAGGTGTCTATTTGATACCTCCTTGAATCATTACACAGAGAACCACATACAAGGTGAGATGAAAAAACTGCAACCAACTTCAGACTGCTGTCATTTCTAAGCAACTCGCCCGACAGCTGTTAAAATTATTCCAGTGACAGCTCATTACATTGTTTACAAGTGTACAAAAGCATTTTGGTAAGAATTTCCAGAAAAAAATTATTTGTGATGGAATTCAAGCGTGACAGTATGATTTCTTTATATTTGGCTGGAAAACCACAAGTGGCTATCGTTAGAGCACTTCAGCATTTAATTGTGAATAAATCTTCTGCGTCTCGTACCATCGCCGATTACCGTGATGCTGGTAGCGTAGCCCGGCATCAAGGAAGTGGACGGAGGAAAACAGCAACATCAGCAGAAATGGTTCGAAAAGTAAAGAAGCGACTTGATAGAAACCCCCATCGCAGTGGCCGAAAATGGCTCGTGAGCTGAACAAATCGCAATATTCCATTCGGCAAATATTGAAAAATGAGCTCGGGGTAAAGCCATTAAAATTCCAAAAAGTGCAAGAACTTACACCGCAACGGAAAGAAAATAGCTAATGAGTTGTTTCGCATGGCCAAAAGTGGCGAACTACGGAATTTGGTTTTCTCCAATGAGAAAACATTCGTTGTCCAGCAGTTTGAAAACAAACAAAATGATCGTGTTTACTTGCAAAAGAGGTCAGCTGAAAATGTGCACCTTCGTTTGGCCACCAGAACTCAAGCGCCGGCCATGGTGATGGGATGGGCCGGCATAACAGCCGGTGGTCGCTCTCCGCTCGTATTAATCGACTGTGGCATCAGAAATAATATCGAATATGATCGCGAAAATATTCTGGAGGGTTTCACGCAAACATTTTGGCCGCAGACCTTGGACTTTCCAGCACCAATGAACTCAGCACGCGCCACCCAATAATGGTTACGAAATGAGGTTCCTCTCTTCATTTTAAGTGGACAAAGGCCACCAAAATCTCCGGATACCAAAAAATTATGGCGTTTGACATTGTTGCATTTATTTTTATCTCACTCTGTATCGCTGGACCGAAATTAATTCTGCGAGTTTAAAACAAATGTTAAATTTATTTCTTACCATTTTTTCTCTTTCAGCAACAACTTCCAATTTATGATACTGTTGAATTTTATCAACGACTCTCGACAGAAACTCTATTCTTTGTTTTCTACTACATGGAAGGATCAAAGGCTCAATATCTGGCAGCTAAAGCCTTGAAAAAGCAAAGCTGGCGTTTCCATACAAAATACATGATGTGGTTCCAACGACATGAAGAACCCAAAATTATAAACGATGATTACGAACAAGTGAGTTGTTTTTGCTATATATCCTTGGCAATTTATGTTTAATTTCGTATTTTTTTCAGGGTACGTACATCTATTTCGACTATGAAAAATGGAGTCAACGAAAGAAGGAGGGATTCACTTTTGAATACAAGTACTTAGAAGATAAAGAGTTAAATTGATTGTCTTGTAAATGTTGAAGAATTACACATACAGTCAACCTAAAAAAAGAAGATGAAGATTAACATCAACGTCAATAACGATTTCAATGGATCTTCAAAACCATACCAACAGCATCCAGCAAAAAGCAAACTCTGTTGCTTATGAAAAAAAGTAATTCAACAAAACCAACCAACTAAAACTCCCCATGTAAAAAGAAACTGCTTATACTTTATTTGCATTGTTTTTTTCTTTCTATTGTTTATTTCCTTTCTTTTTTTCTTATTTGCTTTGATTGTAACTGAGACTTTAAATATGAAAAGATTAAAAACACACTTAAAAGATATTATCAAAAAAACATTTTGTTTTGAACAATGTTCGTTTTGCTTTTTTTGTATACACTTATATTTAAAAGTTCGGTTGGAGTTTTTAACTTAAGCAGTCGCAAAATCGGCTACTTTATTATTGCTCTATGATTTGTTTCCATTACTTTTCACATAAGCAGAAAATGTTGAATTTTTTATGAACATGAAAGCAAACAAATGAAAACTTTTGAAATACTTTGCAAAAATTCATATTACGTTAGTTGTACTCATATTTTTTTCTTTTATTTTAGTTTATTTTCATTTTTTATTTTCTTAATATTAAAGATTATATTATAAATATGATAAAATTGAAAAAAAAAAAACACTTCAACATGGTTTTATTTTCAACACAAACATAAAAACGACAACAATTTTCGCAAACAAAAATATGGCAAAATCATATTTGATTAAACTTGAGACATAGTTAAATAAACCCACATTTATATTTTGCAGAATTAGAATAGAGACAAAGAAAAACAGCATTGTCAAATGTAAATCGAAGAATAACAGCTTAAAGTTAAAGTAAAATTCTTCGAGTTATAATACGGAGTTTTCATTGACAGGCAAAAAAGACAACCAAGCTGAAAAAACACCTGCAAATTTTGTAGAAATGCTGCTGCAAGATTTTATAATTATCCCTACAAAAACTTAAAAACACATATTAATTAAAATCACACTAGAATACATTGAAGTGTTCAAACATATAACTGGTTTTGCTTAAAAAGAACACTTTTTTAAAGAAATAGCTCTGCAAAATGAGAAATGCAAACGTTATATCAAACACAATTGAAAAAAATATCAAAGAACAAAGAAAAACATATTATTTCATGAGTAGAAAATGTTTTTGTTCAGAGTATTAATCTCACATTTGACGAGTTTTAGCCAAATTTTCTTTTCTTTTTCAAAATTGACGAAATAAATCGAAACCCACATTGCGCATAATGTCAGCGAACATAGAATTGCAAACAATATAGTTGTGTATAAAATAAAAAGCTTTTACTAACAGCATTTTTTGTTTTTTCTAAATCCGGAAAAGTTCTTGCCCCCGTTAAAATTTCACATATATTCCAGATACAAACCACATTCACGCCCACAACATACACTTTGAACGGAGAAACAACATTCACATAAAAATTAATATTTAAAGAAAATTTTAAAAAAATATACACCACCCATCAAATAATTTAACATAAAAAATATTAATAATAATAAACAATTTTTAAGATGCATAATAAAAAAATAAATCATATTTATGACAAAATATATACTTCGATTTTTTAAAGTATATAAAATATATATTTTAAATATGTCGTTTTTCTTGTTGTTGGGTTAAATTCGTTACTTGAACCAATAGGCAATTTTAAGCGGCTAATGTATAAAAAGTGAGAAAATCCACAAAATAATAAAGTTTTTTTAAATCGATGATTTATTAAATTCACACCCATGGAAGAACTAAGAAGGTAAAGTTATATAATCATATGTTTACAATTTTTCAAATTTATACATTTAACCATGGTACAATAACAAGGTAAGATAGAGCTACCAGCTGAATACAATTTATTTCTAAGAACGCCCGACTTCTGCCAATTTCCCTGCATTGTTGTCCAGCAACATCTTTCTGAGAAAGAAATTTAGTTTTATCCTCTTTTGCAAGAAAAATGCGAAAAGTGCAGAGTCTTGCAACAAGTCAGCTGATTTGTCAAAACAAACCAATTTGTCCCCCATTAGTATAATTAAACCAATTTTACAAGTTTTATAAATAAAAAGGAAATTAGCAATAAAAAAAAAATATGAGCAATAAAAGAAAGATAGATGTGTTCCCCGGAATCCTTTAAGCGCGTTGCCAATGGCGTTTATCTAAAAATTTTGAAAATAGTCTTTTATTTTCTAATTACATATTAATGTTTACGTTTTTCACATTTTGTAAAGTTGTTCTCAAAAAAACAATTAGTCTTGCTAATTCCCAAAAAATATTTTCGAATATTACAAAAAGAAAAATACAAACTATAGAAAACATCTGACTGAATGCAGATAAATGAAAAGAAGAAGAGTTGCAAGTGATTGCAAAAAGAAATTTGTCCAACAAGAATTTGCAAACTCTCACTGAAAGAACTGTCAAAATTTCTCTCTCCAACCGCTCTCTTTTGCAGAACTTTCGGGTTAACAGTCGACTTTCAGTAACAATTTGTAACAATTGTTACAAATTTCAGGGTAACCAGACACACCTATTGTTGTGAAAAATGGAATCAAAATATTTTCAAAACCAATGATTGGAAGACACGTACATTGCGGCACGCGCAGTGAAGCTTTTAACCAGTTTTGTCATGAAATTGAAAGATTGAACAGTTTGATCATATTTTTGAGAGAAAATCCAGGCATTTTATTCATTTTTCACGCAATCTAACTCATTTAAAAAAAAAATGAGAAAAAATATGAAAACAACTTGTATACATGGTACAATAAGGAGGTAGAACAGGTTCGTAAAACTACAGAAATACAGCCCTGAGGCTATGCCCGCTTCCTGTCAGAATTATTCAAAATTATAGGCAACAAGTTATTTTCATTTATTTAATATTTTCTATTCCTTTCTAAAATGAGTGAAATGGCGCGAAAGATGAATGAAATGCCTGGATGTTCTCTTACAAATATGATCCTAAGTATTCAATATTTCAATTCCATGGCGCGCCCCGCAATTTAAGTTTCTTCTAATCATTGATTTTGAAAATATTTTATTTTTATTTTTCAAAACAACAAATACATACACAAAATTTGCAGAAGTCGGGCACACTTAGAAAAAATTGTAATCAGCTGGGAGCTCTACCATACCTTTTTATTTTACCATGCGTGTATACAATTTTGAATGAGCCTGACATAAAGGGCTGCATTTCTGTAGTTTTACGAAGCCGTTCTATCTCCTTATTGTATCATGCATTTGACAACATCTCATTGTCAAAATCTATATTCATAGATCCATTGTATACACACAAAATCAGAGAGGGGAAGTGTTTTTTATGCATTGAAATTTGACAAGGTAAATTACAGAAAATGCAGAGATGGGAGTGTTTATTTCAAATGAGGTTACCTTTATTTCATTGTACCATGTTCACACCATTGTAATATTTTCCAATTATAAACATTCACATTTTTGGTATTATTCATTTATATTTTCAAACACACAAAAAACGAAATTGTTATCATTATTGAAAATGTTTAACTTTAAAAAGTTGTACGTCCGACTTATTTAGGTAACTCTCATATAAATACATGTGTTTTAATTGTGTGGAGAAAAACTTTGACTGGGCACGTGGAATGGTAGAAGAATATAGGTAGTCGCTTCGACACAGCTGCTGGGACAATAAATTAATTGTCAAACAAATTTGGGAATTGAAATTTTTCAATAAAAATTTTTTTATATTTGTAAAAATTGTTAAAAAATATGCATATAATAACAACCTCCAACTGGCTCGTATAGGAAAACATAAACAAATCTACTTATATATGAAGAAACATTTAAAAATTTTTGACGTTTCAATGTTACCAAGCTTTGATGCATCCACCTGTATTCTTCTACCATGGCATGTGGAATTTATATAAGTACTAGCGAAATGCGTCGAGCGTATGAAATTGCAACATTGACAATTTTTTGTATGTTGAAAATAGAAATGAATGATACAAAAAATTAATGTCTGCGAGCACTAACAATTTATGTACCAAACATTTAGTACTTTTCGTGCACTTGTAATACACATTTAAAGTTCGAATTTTTAAAAACCCTGTGAAGATTTATACTGCACTTAAGGTGTAGGTACATAAGCAGCCTAAAGTCTTCGCATGGCATATTTTGTGACATATCATGAAGAGATGGGAGCAGCGCAATCGAACTCACTCGACTTCGAAAACAAATTTCATAATTTTCTAGAATTGTTCATGATTTTCATTTATCGTTTATTATGATATAATTTTCAACTAGATCCTATAGTTTATGATTTTTTTACGATATCAACGACATCTGCTGATTCACAAAATTCCAATGCATTTCAGAGAGTAAAAAAGTAATATCACTCAAAACTTATGTTATTTCACGATATCGTGACATAATATAATGTTATGTACCAACGACATCTATTGCCAAATTTAATGTCCCAACTTATAATTTGTCTTTGTTCACAAGGACCGTCGATTATGTTATACACAGCGCCATCTTGATATCACACAAAAATTGCTCACAATACATTTATCGGAGTATACCTTTAGGCGAATAGAATAATGCCAACATAGTTCAATTTCGGACAATTTTAAAGCGGTCTTTGAATATTATCGAACATTAACATAAAATCAAAGACATAAAATGATGACACTGTAATGGGGCAGCCAGAAATGAGGGCCTGTCCTGCCTGTATATTTCCATAAACAATTGATTTTGATAGATAGTGATTATTATTTATTACGTTCTTAAAACAATATCTATTCATATTGAAATTCAATTACAAAACAGTTTTTATGCAATTGCTGCAGTTTGACCGTACAAGGGTCAAACATTAACATGAAAATAAATAAAACTGATATATTCTTAAACAAATTACATGCTTATGTTTTGTTCCTGCAATGATGATAACAAATATTTAATGCTAAGCCACATAATTTTGTTTTCCATTCTTTAAAAAATTACTTTATGAATTACAAATAATTAACGCTATAAATTTGATTTTTAAAATATTAAATACACACACTCATGGTAAATGAGATCGTTTTCCCATTTGCATTATGTTAAATTAAGAATGTTTGTTTGACATATGTTTGTATGTATGTTCATATGCAATATGTATACTAAACATAAGGTGTTCACGATGCAGGTGCCGTTGTCGTTGACACTAAATCGTCTAAACCTCCTCCAATATCGTCATCATCGTCTATTTGCCAACCACTGGCATCGCTGCCAACATCGGCTGCAACAAATCTCGATGAATCAACAGTTATATTTTCTTCCGTATCCAACCATTTGTATGTTGCGGGCGGAGAAATTTGCAAGGGTTTATTGCTGGCTATAACTGGTTCCATATCTTTGAAAAAATCAAAATCCGAATCCCCAGTACTGGCAGTTGCTGGAGTTTTTTGTACTTGTATATCTAAACATGATAAATCATCGGTAATTGATGTCAACACCGTGGGTTTGACCAATGAGGAATGTGAAGAAGAAATGTTATTCGATTGAGCAGTTTTAAACGAATTACTTGAAGAATTTTGAGAAGGTAATGTGTTATAGGAAGAGGAGGCGGATGTTGTCATTGCAGACGACAGCGTTAATTTGTTCGTTGAAATATTTGATATTAGATTCGTTTGTATTTCTATGCCACTGTTGGTTTGCTCAACTTCTTCATCATTTTCCCAATCAGACCATGCATCATCTTCATCGGCATGATTTTCCTCGACAAGTTCTTTGGGATTTTTGTTGATATCTGAGTGTATCTTCTCCGGCTCCTTTTCTAGTTCAATTTCAACATCTGGTTCGTCATCGATCATTAAATCATTGTTATCTTGTATTATGGCTGATTTAACGTCTTCACCACCGTCCGGACTGAGACGTGGCGGCATATTATGTTCATAAGTATCTGATATGGCTTGCGATAATGATGAATAGCTATTGCTTTTACTCAATAAGTTATTATCAGGAATTGGACTACCAGAGACCATGATTGGGCAGTCACCTCCTTCACCTAGAACTGGTGTAATCGATCTTGGTTCTACCCAATGTGAGGCTGATATTGCTGCCTGTGGCCGGCCATCGGAAAACAATCGTGTTCTTTGGCTTCCCAAGACTGTGGCAGCACCCAAAATTGGTACTAAATCAGCCATGCATCGCAATGTCTTGGCCACCAAAACATCATTGGTATCTTGCATTCCCACGACAAGATGTGGCAAAATGTTTATCTCCAAATCTTCTTTACTTAAAAGGCGTACGAATTCCATAAAATATTCAAGTAATATTAAGCGTATTTGGGCATCTTTCAAACGGAACATTTTCAATATATGAGGCATCAAGTATTTACAATATGTAGTGCCCGAGAATAAAGCTGAAGAGTGGTCGGTTTTGGTACGCAAAACATAGGGTGTAACACACAACTGAGCTGTGGTGTCCAATAAAACCATGCGTGACAGAAGATCCCCGGCAAATTGGGCTCCCACAATTTCCTCATCAAAGTAACGCAGTCTATCTATTAGTCCGGTAAAAAAGTCCTGCTTTTCATTATTATTCTTCAAAGGCAGCTCAAAGAGGAAGGCATGAATAAGTACAAATTCATGATTGAAATACGGATGTAGCAGGACAGCCGATAATTTCGGTCTCATTTGGGCATTTTTATGTTTCAAGTGAGTAGCACAGTAGTCTTTGAATTCCTGAACATGCGGTATTGGTGTTGAATTTGATTGTTTTTGACTTTCGAACTGTTTCGTTAGGATTTCTTCACATAGTGTGGCAAATGCGTACTGTTCAATTGCATCCATATTTCCCTCTTTCGATTCATCGGGATCCATTGCGGCCTGATAACGGTATGCCTTGGCATAGTCTAATAGAGTTTTGGTAACTTCTTTTTGTTTCCACACATACTCAAAACCAGCTAAACGCCAACTTCCAGAATCCGTGACGTATATTGAATCAGTGCATATATTTAAGTGACGTGCCATTGCCTGGAATAGTTAATTTCAATCGTTATGATGGCTGTAAATGTAATACATCAATGTTTTACCTTCTCTACCAGAAATATCAAGCTGCATAATATGGTGCGCAATCCTAAACAGATTTGTATATCCGATTGTTGATTTAATACAGATTGTAGAGGACGTACTCGTTCAGTAGCCAAATGCTTTTGACCACCTTGCTCCCAGTTATTAACATACTTTAGTATATATGGATGTCTATATATCATTTGATTCTATGAAACGAAATATGCATAAGAAACAATGTATTCAAATCCAAAGGTGGCTATAAGGTTACCTTTATTGCCCTTTCCATAGGTCCTTGTGACACCCACAACTGTCCTGTCACAACGGGCTCTCCCTGAAATACTGAAAGATAACGAGTTTCTTCTTCAGTAGCCGCACCACTGCCATTGTTGCTCGGAACGGTGGAGGCATTGTACAGAGCCCAGAAATCATTTGCTTCCACAGCATTCTTGTCAATTACCAGACCCTTGCTACCTTCATTCCCCATGTTGTCGTGTTTTGCGAGTTCGTGACGTGTACACTAATAAATCATCGGCAAATATTCCCGCCAAACACAGAGCATAGAAACAACTACCTGTGACTACCAAAATATGATTATTTTTAATATTGTATTTATTTAATTTATAATTATTTTTATTACCAGTGTAAACTCGAAATCATAAAAATCACAAGTAGAGAAAAGAAAACGTCTGGTAAATCCGATCTAAAGCAAATCAACAAAAACAGCTGGTGACAAAGAAAATTAAGGTAGAAGAGAATGCCAAAAGCAGCTGTAGTTTAACATACGAATGTCAAAGCAACAATAGCACAATTGCAAAGGAAATCACAGTTGTCAAATCGATGAGGCAACCCTATCACTCAGTCTTGACTTGTACCGTCAAGACTTACAAGACCGATTATTACATCTATGACATACATAATTACAAAAGGTAAAAGAGCTAACCCCAAAATACGATTTTTTTCTTTGGGTTTCCCTATTCTGTCAAAACATATACACAGTTTGTGTGTGTATTGTTTTGAATAAAAAGAAAAATAATTTGAAATTATTTCATCTTTAGGGACAATATAAATGTATATTTTTCACGTTAACGCGTAAAAAATGTATAATTTTGTTGGGAAATCCCAATATTCCATTCAAATTTTGTGGTTTTCCGCAATATAAATTTTTGCGAAAAAATATATTGATAAACAAAGCCAAGTGCTGCATGTTTGAAAAGTTTAATTGACATAACAAAACTCAAGTACAGAGCTTCTTTTTCTTATTGAGCCATGACTACATCTTTGTGACTATGAAAATGTGATTATAAAGAAATTATATAAAAACGGGCCCATGTCATGTAGGCCATCATGTTATAATGAAGACAAGGTAGGGCACATGGTAGAAGAGTACAGGTAGCTGCAACGGCATAGCTGCTTGGACAATGAAACGTCAAACCAATTGTGAAATTGAAAATGTTGAGTAAAAAATTATTCAAATTTGTAAAAATTGTGTAAAATGCATATCAGAACAACCTGCGATTGGCGCAATATAAGAAAACATAAATCATGCTCTTAGCTTCAGGTTTGTGTTTTTCAAATTTAATCATTTTGCCCCCACCTTCTAATTATCGTAGCCACGGTACATTATACACTGCACAAAAAGGTAAGGGAGAGCTACAAGCTGATAACAATTCTTTTTAAGTGTCTTGATTCTGCTAACATTAGTTGTGTTCCAGTACTTTTTTAGTAGTAAAACTAGCAGAAGAGAGAACAGCTCGAATTGTCATTCTCATTTAGGTTTGCTCAAAAAATAAGGGAACGGAAAATTAGCAGAAATGCGATAAAATGTCAAAATTCAAAATTCCAAAAGTAAACAGCCTAAATCGGACTGGTGAAACCTTACAGAAAAGAGCGCCAACATTTAAAAAATGAGTATTGAAGACGATAAGTTAAAATTAATAATTTATAATAATAATTAATAATCTGATTCCTCATTCAGCCAGTCCTCTTCACTGCTGGAATCATCCAAAAGTGAATACATCAGTTGCTCCATATTTTCTCTTTTTGTTTTTTGCACGACAAATATTAGTTTTTCCTTTAGTTTTCAAGTTGATCATTTTCTTTATTGAAATGTATCAATACATTTTTCAACCTTGTTAGCCCTGCCAATTAAATGTCAAATTTACAATATGCACATTTCTGCTCGGCCAAATTCATGTAGCTAAAACGAGCAGAAATGTGCACCACTCAGCGCCATTTTTTTCTCGAGAGAGCTGCAAGTTTTGCTAGTTTTTTGAGTACGGGAACGCGTTGTAGCAGAATTAGTGCTAATTGGTACTAATTTGCAGGTTCTGGAACACAACTATTATGTATGTATTTTTTGTAAAAAAAAAAATAAATATTTTAGAAATCAACGATAGGAACAAATGTACTTTGTAGGTCGCGCTTTAAGCTATTAACCAGATTGTTGCGTGTGACCCATGAACATATTTTTTATATTAATTTCTAAAAAAGAAACCGGAGGCAATTTTCCCGATTCCATGTCGATTGCTGCCTGCAAATAAAAAGAGAACCGGATACGCTGTTCAAAATTCCAACGTTGCAAATTATTACTTTCTGTGTATAGGGAAATACAAGTCTGCAGAATGGGAGGGATATATAGGTGAACGTAGAATGATAAACAGGAAAATTCCGGGAAAACATGAGAAGGAAAGGGAAATAAGCTTTGGTTTTGACCCTATAAAAAGGCAGAGCAAAAAAAAAAAAAAACAACTAGCGAAACATTTTTTGAGCTTAATACCAAAATCTTTGGTTGGATTTATTGTATTCATCTATGAAAATATGAAATGAAAAATACTTCCTTGATACAATTTTTCATTTGACATTTCTTTAAAATAAAAGTAAAAGTTTTCATTTCACATTTTTATAGAACAAGAATTGAGGCCGTAGTGTGGCCTCAGTGGTGAGTACCGTGTTTTATGTTCAAGGCTTTATAAAATAAAATATTTATTTTGTGTTTAAGGTCTCGCCAAAATTAACCGCCAATCTGAAAAAAACACCAATTTGGTGTGTGTGAAACACTGTGAACCGTCTTGTTCTGTCCTATATTTAATTTTAATGCTTTTACATCATTCCCCTGAATGTATAGTTGTTAGCTGTTGGTCCTAATCTCCCAACACTTCAAGCAATCGCAAGAAAATCGTGGAAAAGGCAACATCCATTCACATTGTCCTGCAGCGAGATTTTATATCAAAAAAGGGTATACCTATTGTATATCAAGAAATGGAATTAAACACAAAACGTCATATCGAGTTCGACACTGGTATTACTATAGAGTCAAATCAGCTGGGACTTGCTGTTACCTGTAACAATTATAACATGATATCAAATAAGTAAAACAATTTGTTGCATATAATAAAATAAAAAGGTAAGGTAGAGAGAGGTACCAACTTTTTTTCTAAGCGTGCCCAACTTTTGCCAATTTTGTGTATGTATTTATTGTTTTAAAAAAAAAATATTTCAAAATCAATGACTTAAAAAAACGCAGGGAGCGCATTTAAGATATCAACCAATTTTGAAATGAAATTTAAAGATTGAAAGCTTTAGATTATATGTTTGAAAGAAAATCCAGGCAATAAATTAATATTTCGCGCTATTTAACACACATTAAAAATGAGGGGAATTATTAAATAAATAAAGTTGTTTTATTATATATTTTTTAGCTTCAGGGCTGTATTTCTGCAGTTTTACGGAGCTGTTTTACCCACTTATTGTGCTATGACGCTGCACTTTAAAATCTTGAGTAATCCAACTATTAAAATTGCTCTTTAAGCGATCTCATTTACTAGATTTTTGGGTTTTCGAACAATGTTTGTAATATTTTGTACAAAGTATCGGTTTATTGGACACACCTAATGATACATTACTCTATAGTTGTTGCATTATATTTGTTGTAGTTTTTCTGCTGTCTTATAATAATTATACTATGAACAGGAGGAAGAAAAAAACTACCTATTAAAAAAGGTTAAGTGCCTTCAAAATTTCGGTTCGTGTTAAAGTTTTTTTTTTATTTAGAAAATTAAAAAATATTTTCATAAATGTATATATTTGTCACACATCTTTATTTAAGGGTCCACTTACAGTCACTCTGAAGTTGGTTGCAGTTCATAATGACGTTTGTTGGATTTCCTTTGTTGTGTCAAAACAACAACACCATCTTTCTTTTCTTTTTTTCACTACGTGTGAAGAACATCGCGTACTTTTTGACGTCGGTGTTTTAATTTAACAAAAAAGTGAAAATGGTAATAAAACGAACAAAAATTCAAGTGGAAAATGTTTGCGAACGAAATAATTAAAAAGAAAAACAAATTATGTGAAAACTTTGAGAATAAGATGTCTAAGAAAAAGTGTGATAATTCGAAAACATATTCCGCCCATCGAGCTATATTGATTGAATGTGTGTACAAGAAGTGAATAGTTTTTAATAAACATTCGTGTGTTTTCCAGGGTTTCGTCAAAGTAGTCAAGAACAAGCAGTACTTCAAGCGCTACCAAGTTAAGTTCCGCAGGCGTCGTGAGGGTAAAACCGATTACTATGCCCGCAAACGTTTGATCTTCCAAGACAAGAACAAATACAACACCCCTAAATACCGTTTGATTGTTCGTTTGTCCAACAAGGACATTACCGTACAAATCGCTTACTCCCGCATCGAGGGTGATCGTATTGTATGCGCTGCCTACTCCCATGAATTGCCCAAATACGGTGTTAAGGTATGTATCGAGATTGTGCTATTGAATTTTTGTGAGGTTAAGTTCTTTTTTTTTTGTTAATTTTCAGGTTGGTTTGACCAACTATGCTGCCGCTTACTGCACTGGTTTGTTGGTTGCCCGCCGTATCTTGAACAAATTGGGCTTGGACACCTTGTACGGTGGTTGCACCGAAGTCACCGGTGAGGAATACAACGTTGAACCTGTCAACGATGGCCCCGGTGCCTTCCGTTGTTATTTGGATGTTGGTTTGGCTCGTACCACCACTGGTGCCCGTGTTTTCGGTGCCATGAAGGGTGCTGTCGATGGTGGTTTGAATATCCCCCACTCCGTCAAGCGTTTCCCCGGTTATTCCGCTGAAAACAAGAGCTTCAACGCTGATGTCCACCGTGCTCACATATTCGGTCAACATGTTGCCGATTATATGCGCACCTTGGAAGAAGAGGATGAAGAGAGCTTCAAACGCCAATTCAGCCGTTACATTAAATTGGGAATCCGTGCTGATGATGT
The DNA here is from genome assembly GCF_030504385.1 of Musca domestica. Lineage (NCBI taxonomy): Eukaryota > Metazoa > Arthropoda > Insecta > Diptera > Muscidae > Musca > Musca domestica. The sequence goes on along the minus strand of NW_026712383.1, from coordinate 11,060,072 downwards.
AAGTACGATAGGTAGAGTGGTAGAATTAAAGAAATTTCGTTTAGATACCACGTCCATTTATAAAATTACCGCTGTGTCTTGTACCCACGACGCTGGCTGTGCCAAAAGTGGACCACATAAAAGTTTAAGAACCTGTGTTCGAAATTTGTCGCCTTTTAAATGGGATAAATTTCCTGTTATGGTTGTACATTTTATGTTGTATATCTTATGTTGCGTATTTAAAAAAACAAATAAGTGAGCATTAAAATTTTAGTGTCGAAATTGGTTGCATATGGGAGACGGCTCCATTGTAAACAATCTGTGTTGATTCTAAAAATAGCGTTGAGTACAAATTGATTTGTTGTTGTCGAACACAAACTTATGCAGTCCTTCTGTAATGTTTGTTGTTATTGACCTAGTACTGCAATTGTTTTCGATAGCCTTTGTCATATATTTTTGTTTAGTTTATGTACATCAATGTAAACATAAAATTTATGACCTATTTAGAACCATCTTTTTTTTTTAAATAATGATTGAAAGCACATTGTCTGAATATATCAGATATGCATATTCCAATTTGAAAAGAAATCTTTAACATGTCTCTATTTTTAAAATTCATTACAGCTTGAAGAAATCTACAAGAAAGCCCACCAAGCTATCCGTGCCGATCCTACCCACAAGAAGGTACAAAAGACCGGCATTACAAAGAAGAGGTGGAATGCTAAGAAACTCACTAATGAGCAACGCAAAGCCAAGGTTGCCGCACACAAAGCTGCTTACATTGCTAAGCTCCAAGCTGAAGCTGATGCTTAAATATTTGTTCCATGAACTATATTATAACAGTCATTTGTGTAACATCAAGAGAATGATTGGAAATGAAATTTTATTATTTTATTATAAAATAATAACCATAAAAATAATATAAAATAAGATGTTTTTATTTTTGCCTAAAACAAATATATAAATAATGATGTGTTTTTAAAAAACCCCCCTCCAAAACTATAGTATGTTCAAACTATAGTAATAGTATTAAGTTTGAAACATGTATTTTTTATAAATACAATATTAATGTTTTCTAGGAATTTTTAAAATAATTTTGGCAACGTTTTGATTTGTTTGCGTGTATCAGCAAGTTGTAGGGTATGGGAGGGTGTTTTTTTTTTAGATATAAACGTAGAAGTAATTCAGACGGTTGTAGCAGAATTGTCGAATAGAAAAAATCATGAAAAAAACACATTCAAATCAGGTTTTATGCGAAAACATTTAATCGAAATCTTAAAAATTAGAAGTGACAAACAGAACGAACATCTTTGATTCTTCAAGGTATCATTATTTTTTGTTTCGTTATATGCTGGTCTGGTTGAAAGAATAGATAAGTAAAAAAGCACTAAGTTCGGCCAGGCCGACCTGAAATACCCTCCACCATTTGGAACAAATTTGGATATTTTCAAAAAAATAACATTCTCCAAAATTTCTTTTAAAAATACCGAATATAGCCGTTATATTGGCCTCTATACGAAGACGATTTCATTGAAAAATGTGGCTAAAATCATCAAAATACCGAATATCGGGGGTACTGTTGTGTGGGGGCTATAGATATCGTGGACCTATATCAAAAATTCTCTTCCTGATGGTAATGTACTCAGAAGAAACTCCTTGTTTGGATTTTCAGTCAATTCTATTGGAAAATGTGGCTAAAATCATCAAAATACCGAATATCGGGGGGTACCGTTATATGGGGGCTATACGATATCGTGGACCGACGTAGCCCATTTTGAAATTGATTCTCTCTATCTTTATTTGTTTTTACTCTAACGTGATTACATATACTTTGTTATGTCTAAAATGATTATTTCGATGAGTTACAAACGGAATGACGAACTTAATATACCCTCCATACTATGTATGGTGAGGGTATAAAAAGAACTAACATTTATGAGCCTCTGCTGAAACTTGATAAATTTATAGAAATAAACCCATCGTAAGCTATGTTATCAATCAAAACCTTATTATTTGCTGCAGCTGGCGCTCAATTCTTAAGACAGAAGGTTAGACATACCGAGAATCGTTGTTGTTTCGAACTCTTTTCTACATCCGGTCACACAAAATAGAACTACCATCCAGGTAGGTATTTTTACTTTTTACAACATTCTCTAACTTACCCTATATTGTACCATGATTGAACCTCTAAAGCCAAAACGACTGCAAAAAGCAGTACATAAAATCATGGACATTTATGGAATTTTAAAAGCCCATATCTCGAGATGTGCAGAGGGGCGCAACCAAATATCATATCGTTGTACTCAGGACCACAATGGGACCTTTGGCATCGACGTCGGTTCCTAGACCGTTCATTTCTCCTCAATTGTACGATTTATCAATCGCAAAGTTCAAATCACCCTTAATCAAAGTATAAAAAAGTATAAATCACCCTTAGCTTAGTAAATTATTAATTGAACAAAGGAACTTGGATATGAAATAACGGCTGTTTAGTTCCACTAGTACTCAGTAGAACGATTTCTTTCGATCTTCAGGAACCTGTAGAAAGATCTATTCCGATCTGTAGAACCCCACAAAAGGAGTTTTTCGATCTTTAGCAACCTTCGGATGTGGTTGTTCTTGAATAAAATAATATTGTTATCTGATTGAGGAAAACAATCCTAAAGGCAAGGCGTTGCTTCACTAGTGCCCAGGACTGTTAATACCGTGAACAAATAATGGCCGAAAATGAGACCCACAGCAGCGTAAGTAAACAATAACAACCACCCACATTCCAGTCAATCATGATGAGTTCATTTTTTGCAATTCCATTGTTTTGATTGTTTTGTTTGTAGGACACTGAGGAAAGTACTTCGGAGGAAATTGAACCCAAATTCAAATATCAGCGCATTGCTCACGATTTGAAAGACATTCTGAACAAAGATGTTGTTACTGCCTGTGCCATACATCCTAAGGTAATGTAATATCTCCCCCGGCTATTTGGATATTGTTAACAAAGAACTGGATTTACATTTGAAATTTCAGTTTCTTATCTTTGGTACATTTCTGGGACGTATCTATTTGGTGGATCATCAAGGCAACACTGTAAATTCTCATTTAAATCACAATCAACACGAATTTGCTCATACGGTAGCCGTTAATCAGGTAGATATCGATTCCAGAGGAGAATATGTAGCTACATGTTCGGACGACGGCAAGGTTAATGTAATTGGCTTATTTAGTAATGATGATAATCAGACAATTAATTGTGGACGTGCCATACGGGCTGCAGTATTAGATCCAGATCCAAAAGTAAGCGAGGGAAAGCGTTTTATAGTAGGTAAATAGAAGTTCTATCCCATATATATTGGTGGCCTCATAAGACTGTTGTTTTATCTTTCAGGTGATGAAAAACTAACTCTGTATGAAAAGAACTTCCTAAAGAAACTTAAACCCAATGTACTCTCAAATGCTGAAGGTCATGTCATTTCTATATGCTGGAATGGACCGTTTGTGGCATGGGCAAGTTGCTTGGGTGTACGTGTATATGATCTAAATGAAAAATGCTCTCTGGGCCTTATGAAATGGGAAGAACCTACAAAGTAAGACCAATTTGTAAAGATGTTTTATTTCACAACTAATTGATCCATTATTTACTAGTGCTCGTTTGGAAAACTTCCGTTGCAATTTTCGTTGGGCCAACTCGAATACTTTACTTATCGGCTGGGTCGATACAATACGTATATGTGTTATACGTAAACGTAATTCTGTTGAGGCAACTTTAAAAGCCTTGCCTGGTTTTATAGTGGATCCAAGTATGTTTGTATATTAAATTGAATTTCCCATCAACACTTAATGCATTTCATTTCACTATACAGTTTCAACTTTCCAAACAACATTCTATATTAGTGGCTTAGCATCGTTGACTTCCAATCAATTAGTTGTACTCGGTTATCCCAAGGAAAAGGACTCAAATCGAAAAGCTTTACGTCCAGTATTATCTGTATTGGAATATAAATTAAATAGCAGCGAAGAAATTTGTACTGATAGTTTATCTTTAAGAGGGTTAGTTTATCTTAACACTCGTTGGAAATATTTATTGACATTTTTTTGTTTTTTGTTTCAGTTACCAAGAATATTCCGTAAACGATTATATCTTAGGTTGTTTGGCCGAAGAAAATCGTTATTATATTATAGCACCTAAGGACATTGTTGTGGCCACCTTGTTTGATACAGAGGACCGGGTACAATGGTTGATAGATCACAGGTAAGTTAACAAATTTGAAAATAGAGATCGTTATGTTCTGAGATTTCCCTTCTTCAATGGCCCTTAATTAAAAAGACAATTTTAATTGTGGCATAAATAACAATGGATGTATTCAAATGTATTAAAATGCCTGCAGAAATGCTTTAACTTTGATTTTTCATGTTTCACTTGGAAAACTTTCAATTTCGTAATTGAACCCATTAAACCGTCAAAAAAACAAACCCAAAGGAAACACTTTTATTATGAATAATAGTTTATTCTATTTAAATTATTTTTATAATTTGAGCTTTGGTTTCATTAATAAAAATTCTTACTAAATATCATTTAAGGCATTAGTTTTTAAGACATTAAATATTTTGTATTTTTTTATAGCTGTCCTTTTAATAATTCTCTAATAATTATGGCACTTTAAATGACTAAATTATCACAGCATTTATCTGCTGTCTTATGCCAGTCGTAATAATATTCCGTTGGACGTTGCAATTGTTTTTCATTGGCCACCTCAAAGGTGCATAGCTTGCCATTGTACAAGTCTCGCATTATTGTTTCATTTCGTTTGTGTAATACAAAATGGTATTTCTTACATTTTCTCGCCATGTATGCTGTGTCGAAACGTGGATCATGGTGACGATAGACATGACGAAATGGCGCCAACCAAGTACCCACCGATATATCCTCGCTGACATATGTGGACAGATGGTGGGAATTGTTGGCCATATATTCGCAGAGTTTACGGGCCAGCACGTAACCACCACCCAAAGCATAGGTATTATAACGCATTGACAGATAATAATTGGGTTCAGCCCATTGACCTTTGGTTTTAATGTTACTACGTCCATTGAAGTAACCCCAATATAAGGCTGGCAGGGGGTTATCTCGATATTCTTTCGAGCGTCTCAGTAGTTTACGATCATACGACACTAATTCATTTAAAAGATAATCCAACTTGACATATGAATCATCATCAACCTTCAACAAATAACTGAAATCGTAATGGTGTGTTAAAGCATCCATGGAATGTAGTAGTTTTTCGGTTAGATTGGCATAAGTGTCGATTAATCTGGGCAAAAGCAATAAATCCAAATGCTTCTTTTGTTCCTTTTCCAATTGGTAGCGCAAATCAGGTGACAATCCTTGTGTGCCAATTGCAAAGAAATGTTTTAACTTGATATTACGTTTTGGCACTTCCGTCTTTGAGTTTTGCACTCCTTCCAACCAGTCCATGAAAATTCGTAAGCGATTTGCCTGATCATTGGTGTTTTCCATTTGTAAATGGCCCATGGGTCCATACAAGGGCAAATAGACAAATTCTTCGGGATAATAGGGCAGAGCCAAAGGTCGACCCAATTTCAGCCAAGTTTCGCGTATAACATTACGTTTTTCCTCATATCGTGGAGCACTCAATATTAAAACCATCAAGAAGAGTTCTGGATGTGGCTCCAATTTATGTACGCCACTTTTTTGTGCAGGACACTTGTCAACGGAAGTCAAGAGAGTTGTTATAAAACAGCCAAAGAAAAAGGCTGACATAGATGTGAATAGGGTCAGTAGATTGTTCATTCGCCTCATCTTGCTGCTGGTTTTGAGTGAATTTTCTCGATTGGACCAGACCGTCAAGTGATGGTTATTGAAAGAAACAGAAAATCAACCCCCTTTTGTAAAACTTCTGCCTAAAGTTAACACATTGTTTTTGTCGTAATTAATTCTTTTTCCGAATTGTTGAGATGTGTTAGCAGTCACTTCATTTGAAACGATTTATTTTTACTCAAATTTATGTTTTATTTTTTACAAAACAAAAAATATTTTTTGTTTATAATCAGATGTGTCAACAACAAATAATCTATGCCGGTGTTGTGCGGCAAGGGTATTATTTGACATAAATGCAGAGGTGTATAATAGAGTATGATTAGTGTTATGTGTAGTTTGATTACGTACGCGTAATCGTAGCGAACACGTAAGACCGTAACGGCAGTGAGAAAAGTAAGGTAAGACGTATCAGTACAGATATTTGAAAGGTATTAGAAATTACAAAACTTGAGTTTAAGAACGGCAAATTTAAAAGTAAAAATTGTTAATCTAATAGATTGAAGGAAATATTTTCCACCAGCACATGGTGGAATTAATAGCGCTACTATTGACGATTAATGCGCACGCTTTTTTAGATACAGTGGGTTAATCTAAAGTGTTTAGGCACACCCTTGAAGGATATAAATGCAGCTCAGCTGATGTTTGTTTACGTATACATAAAAAAACAGTAAAATATGTTTCCATTCACATTGTTGACCTTCTGCAAGGAAAATAATGTATTTTCCAAATAAAATGTTTTTATACCCTCCACTTTGAAAAGGAGGGTATATTAATTTTGTCATTCCGTTTGTAAAATCTCTAAAAATTCGTCGTATACCCCATAAAGTATTATATTATATAAAGATCTCCGTCCGCCCGTCAAGTGATTGTTATTGAATGTCTGTTAAAATTACGGTACAGCCAACATTATTTGACGCAGAGCTTCAAAATTTGGCAGAACAATTTGTATTGTGTCTAGGATGGTTGGTATTGAAAATTATATATATGTCGGCCCACGTTTTGGTACAGCCGCCATATTTGATGATTATCGACACATATTTGCACGAATTTGTATAAAAATTGGTATTTGTAGGTCGTAATGGGTTATAACTCCGGTGGCAACATATTTCTACGGATTTGTCTAAAATTGGCATTTCTAAGTCATAATGGGTTCTACCTCCGGTGGCGAAATATTGCATGCATAGGTTCACATTTTTGTATAGCCCCCACATAACTGTATCTCGGAATATTCAGTACTTTGATGATTGTAGCCAAATTTTTCAATGAAATTGTTTGAAAATCCACAAAAGGAGTTCCTTCTGAGTACTTTACCCTCTGGAGGAGTATTGTTTATATAGGTTCGTGATATCGTATATCCCCCATATAAAGTTACCTCCCTATATTCAGTATTTCTATGATTTCAGTTACATTTTTCAATGGAATTATTTAAAAACCCAAACTAGAAGTTCTTTCTATGCACTTTACCCTCTGGAAGAGAAATTCCTATACAGGTCTACGATATCATATAGCCCACATACAACGATACCCCCCGATATCAGATATTTGACGAATTTAAGGACATTATTCACCGAAGTTGTTTTAAATTTCGAATTCGTAAAGAGTACTACAGCCTATGACAAAAAATTGCAACGTCTTCGTATGGCCTCCATATAACGGTACCTCCCAATATTCAATATTTTGATGATTTTAGCGATATTATCACCGGAGTTGTTTCAAATTTCTTATTTAGAGATTGTAATGGGTAATACAGCCTATGACAAAAAATTTCGTATGCAGATTCAAGTTTTCGTGTATCCCCCGTATAACGGTACCTCCCTATATTCGATATTTTAATGTTTTTTTGTGACGTTATTCACCTATGACAAAAAATTTCGTAAGCAGGTCTAGGTCTAGGTATTAGTACCTCCCTATATTTGGTATTTTGACGATTTTGAATATTTCAATGGCTCATGACAAAAGTGGCCTATGCATGTCCAAGTCTTCGCATAGACTCCAAAATAACGGCTATTTTTTTAGGATTTTTAAAAAATTTTAACGGATTTTATTTTTTTTTTGAAAATTTTCAAATTCGTTCCAAAGTTCGACCCGGCCGAACATACTGCTTTTTACTTGTTTTATGTTAAATCTGATGGAATGAATCCGGTTCAGCAATAAATCCTTATAATGTGGATTAAACCGGTTATTTTCTAATCGTGCTATAAGAGAAATCAGGCTGGTGAGATAATTTGTAAGAGGGTCGTGTCCGGTACTGATTTATACAGGATTTAGTTATTTACTAACACCCTGCCTTTACATCTAATAATTCTAAAATATTAACAACAGGTTACTGAACATGTATTTCACCTTTCTTATTTTCCTTTGCAGAAAGTTTGAAGAAGCCATGGAAATTCTATCATTGCATGGTGGCAATGTTTTACCTGTAGCAAGGTAATGTTTTAGCATTAGTCTCTTAACGGTACACAAAATCACGGATCCTATTTTCAGACTTTATATCAATCATTTGTTGTCACAAAAACACTACGATACAGCAGGGAAATTGTGTCTCAGAGTTTTGGGTAACAACAAGGCATTGTGGGAAGAGGAAGTCTTTAAATTTGTCAAACACAAGCAGCTGAGATCCGTTAGTGCCTATTTACCCACCTCAGATGATTGTAAACTGGATCCGCATGTCTATGAAATGGTGTTGTATGAGTTTCTAAAAAATGACGTCAAAGGATTTCTAACCTTAATCAAAGAGTGGCCATCAAATTTGTACGACTGTTCGGCGGTCATCAATGCCATACATGATAATTTTCACAAGCAATATGCCAACGAACTGTTGGAGGCTTTGGCCATATTGTATTCGTACAAAAAGGAATATGAAAGTGCACTACGGATGTATTTGAAGTGAGTTTTTGTACTTAAATTTTAGGCAAACAGAATATTTTGTTTTTTTATAATTCCATATAGATTGGAGAATAAGGATGTTTTCAATTTGATCCGGCGCTATGATCTCTATGGTGTTATACACAAAATGATAATGCCACTCATACAAATCGACCAAGAACGGGCCTTTCAAATATTGTTAGATAAAAACAAAATACCCCCGGAAATTGTTGTTCAACAATTGGAATCGAATCAAGAGTATTTGTATTTGGTAAGTATTGTTAAATGCTTCATTTAAAATCAATAATAACATTTTTGCCTTTAGTATTTAGATGCCCTAGACAAGGTCGATAGCCGTGGCACATTCCACTGGAAATTGGTTAGTTTATATGCAAAGTATAATCGTTCCAAACTGTTACCATTTCTAAGACGTTCCAAACATTATCCCATACAAGAAGCATTGGATATTTGTAAAAGTCAATTGTTTTACCCGGAAACGGTATATCTACTGGGACAAATGGGCAATGTGGTGGAAGCTTTAAATATTATTATACATAAGGTAGGCAATTAATTTCGACTTTGTCCTAATGTCCTAAATTCTATTCAATTTATTACCCATCCAGATAAAAGACATAAAAATGGCAATAGAGTTTTGTAAAGAACATGATGACTCAGATCTGTGGAATTTGTTAATCGATGAGTCTGTAGATAATCCCGAAATTGTAACAAAACTTTTGGATGGCATTATTGGTAAGTATTGCGGTTTTAAGCAGAGAAAATTATGTTCTCCACATTTTGTGAAGCAAATTATCATGTCATACTCATAAAGTGGGGACTGCCGTCTGGTCTATTCTCAGACCGTTTTCCTGATCGCTGGCCGAAGTGCTTAACTTCTCAGCAGATGTAGCAGGTGAAAGTGAATAAACACTAATCTCAGAGCCAGGAAACTGACAAGTAATTGATAGATTGAAATATGTAAAACAAGTAAAAAAAACAAAAGTTCGTTCGAACTTTTAATACCCTCCACTTTTGGGTAAAGAAAACATTGTTATATAAAAGTATCTGAATTTCAAAAAACCATAAAGTGGTTGGTGAGGCCGTTGTATGGGTGCCATACCAGAACTGAAACTTCTATAGACAATTTTATACTTCAAGGATTGTCATCTACCCCTTCTTCTTAAATACCAAATTTGAAACAAGTTCGTGGGTAAATGTGACTGGGATTAACAAAATACCAAATTTCGGTGGGTAACGTTATATGTGCGCCATAGGAAAACGTGGAACTAAATATTCAATGTTCTGCCACCAATGCTAGAATCGATTATGTACTACAAATACCAATTTTCAGACAAATCCGTGAAAAAATGTGACAAAAATCATCAAAATACAGAATGTCGGGAGTTACCGTTAAATGGTGTCTATACAAAAACGTGGACCTATACATACAATGTTTTTCCACCGGAGCTAGAACCCATTAGTAACTACAAATACCAATTTTTAGACAAATTCGTAGACAAATGTGGCGAAAATCATCAATATACCGAATATCGGAAGGTACCGTAATATGGAGGCTATACAAAAACGTGGACCTATACATACAATGTTTTGCCACAGGAGCTAGAACCCGTTATGACCGACAAATACCAATTTTTAGACAAATCCTAGAAAATATGTGTCGCAGATCTTCAAAATACCGAATATCGGGAGGTATCGTTACATAGGGGCTATACCAAAACGTAGACCTATATATACTATGTTCCGCCACCGGACCTAGAACCCAATGCGAACTACAAATACCAATTTTTTTACAAATCCGTGGAAGAATGTGGCAAAAATCGTCAAAATTTCGAATATCAGGGGCTACATAAAAACGTGGACCTATACATACAATGTTTCGCCAGCGGTGCTAGAACCTATTATGACCTACAGGGTGAGATGAAAAACCTGTAACAAAGTCAAACGCCATAATTTTTACATTTTTTCATTTAAATTTTATTGAATGAAAGCAAAAAATGTCGGAAATAGCATCAAATTTTAGAATAAGTTTAAATTTGTTAGAATTGGTCACGAATTATGGCTTACAAACGGCCAATAAAACCGTCACACGCTGCCCGAATGTTGCTCTGCGGTATTTTGGTCCATTCCCGGCGAAGCGCTTGCTTGAGGTGATCGACACTTAGGTATTTTTTTAGTGTCAACCTTGCTTTCCAAAATACTCCAGACACAATAGTCCAACGGATTGGTATCGGAGATTTTGGTGGCCATTGTGCGCTGGAAATGAAGCGATGAACCTCATTTTGTAACCATTCTTGGGTGGAGCGTGCTGAGTGCGATGGTCAAAATGTTTGCTCAGGGCTGTTATACACCCTCCAGAATATTTTCGCGATAATATTCGGCATTTATTCTGATTCCACGGTCGATTAATACGAGCGGAGAGCGACCATCGGCTGTTATGGCGGCCCAAACCATGGCCGGCGCTTGAGTTCTGGCGGACAACCGAGGGTGTAATTTTCAGCTGACCTCTTTGGCAAGTAAACACGATCATTTTGTTTGTTTACAAACTGCTGGACAAGGAATGTTTTCTCAACGGAGACGGAGAAAACCATATTCGGCAGTTCACTACTTTCGGCCAAGCGAAGCAACTCTTTAGCTCTTTTGAGTCTATTTTCTTTCTGTGTAAGTTCTTGCATTTTTTGGAATTTCAATGGCTTTACCCCGAGTTCATTTTTCAATATTTGCCGAATGGAATATTGCGATATGTTCAGGTCACGAGCCAATTTTTCGGCCACTGCGACGCGGATTTCGATCAAATCGCTTCTTTAATTTTTCGAACCATTTCTGCTGATGTTGTTGTTTTCTTCCGTCCACTGCACTTCAAGGCTACGCTACCAGTATCACGGTAACGAGCGATGGAACGAGACACAAAAGATTTATTCACATTTAAACGCTGGAGTGCTCTAACGATAGCCACTTGTGGTTTTCCAGCCAAATATAAAGAAATCACACTATCACGCTTGAATTCCATCATGAATAACTTTTTTTCTCAAAAATTCTCATCAAAATGCTTTTGAATAATTTTAAAAGCTGTCGGACGAGTGACTTAGGAATGACAGCAGTCTGAAGTTGGTTGCAGTTTTTTCATTTTACCCTATACATACAATGTTTCGCCACCGGAGCTAGAACCAATTCCAGACTACAAAATACCAATTTTTAGACAAAACTGTAAAAAAATGTAGTGAAAATCATAAAAATACCGAATGTCAGAAGGTGCCATTTAAGGCGACTATAACAAAACGTGGACCGATGTATCTGATTTTCAATATCAACTATCCTAGACATAATACACATTGTTGTGCCAGATTTTGAAGCTCTAGATCAAATAATCAAATGCATCCTGATTTTAACAGACATAGGAACGGACACCGTTACATCGACTTAGAATTTTATGCTGATTATGAATATATATACTTTATTGGGTGTACGGCGAATATTTAGGGATGTTACAAATGGAATGACAAAGTTAATATAACCTCCTTTTCAAGGTGGAGGGTATAAAAGTGTGGTTAAGACGTGTTGCAACATTTGATGTCATATTAGAAACTCAGGAAACGTCCCCGCTTCTTGAGAAAAAGGCAACAGTATTTTTTATATGTGTAGGTTAAAAAAATAATCAAAGTATGTTTCATATATTTTTGAAATTTTTGTTGCATTTTCGTTCAAAAAGGATAACACTTTTATTACATTTTTTGCAGGATATGTTAATCCCGAATTTTTAATAAATAAAATAAAAATGGGTCAAATAATACCAAAATTGCGAGAATCATTGTACAAACTGCTGATGGATTATCGTTTGCAGGTAATTTTTTTCTATGACAAACATGTGTTCCACTTTCCAATATATTGCCTTATTTTGTTTGATTATTTTGGGTATTTGAGAGATTTAAAATATTTTAAACCTGAACATATTCCCAGTTATTTACATTTTGTCTTGAACTGCCATTAAATTTATATTTATTCATCTCGGTACCTTTTTCCAGGTTAACATACAGCAGGATATTAACAAAATCCAATTGCTGGACTATTTCAATACCCATGCGCAGATAGTGCGGCAACAACATCGTGGCATTGGCATCAGCTATGACAGTGCATGTCCGAAATGTGGTCGTCATATTTTGTGCAAGGATGCAATACCGCGCAATGCAATTGTGGCATTTCAATGTGGTCATATATACCATGAACCCTGCGTGCCCGGGCGATTTATACAGGAGCGCTGTGATGTGTGTACAGTTAATGTAGAAAATTGTGATTAATCGTAATTGAAAAGAGAAAAATAATACATTTGTACTCACTCACACTCATCCACTCTGAGAGAAGAGACAAAACTACAACAAAATGTAATAGTCTTTAGCCTATTTATTTATTAAATAAAAAAATGAAACATAATATTGTATTTACAAACAAAAATGTTAGCTATAATTTTTATTTACCCCATAACAATTTAAGCTTTATGTGTATTTTTATACGAATATATGCTTGAAAAAATAAAAAAGAAAATATTAAAATTATAAGCAGTGGTACTTACTTCTTTTTTGATCACTAATCAAGAAGTCGTTACGATGACCAAATAAAAATACATTCAGATAATGAAACCTTTATAAATAAAAGTATCGGTATCCAATATTGGGATTTTTTTTACCCCCGATGAAATCAAAATACAAAATATCAGGTAAATAGATTGGAAAATATGACCAAACCCATGGCATTAACTAATATCAGAGGGTATATTTATGCAAGGGCTGAACCAAAACACGGACATATATTGATATTAACAATAGCCAATTTTTAAACCAATGATCCTTAAAGTAATCCAAAAGTCTATATAAATGTTGAAAACTCTATATTAAATGTTGAAAAACATATCTCAAAATATTGGGTTATAAAGACCTTAAAAAAGTTTGGCATAAAAATCCAAAACTCTTTTCGGGTTTAGATATACAAACCGTTTACTATCAAATCCACTTGGAATTTTTCATAGCCCAGACTGGCTATTGGACAGTAAAATTACAAGAAAATTGTCTATGAACTGAAATTGATGATATATTTTACCCAAATTTAAAATAAGAATATCCGTTATTCTCAAATCCTCTTGAGACAAAAATTCGTTTCGTTTCAAAATCTTTTTTTATACTCAATCATCCATTCAAAAAGATTTTACCTCATTTCTCCATCTTCCAAAGGAAACTAATTCTCAAATTTTTTAGTTGAAATTTATTGTTTTTCTTTTTTCATATTTCGTGTTTTTCTTTTGTATATAATTTATATAGCCGCATTTTTCTCAATGTTATAATTTGTTTGCCGTTTTCCTTAGGGTTTCAGTTTTGTGTAAAATATGCAAATACATAATAATAAATAATAATAATAATTGAAATTTCTTGTTATTCATCCTCCTTAAAACTATGGTTCACTTTTTTTAATATGATTATATATTTTTTTATTTAAACATTGTGTTTGTGTTTTCATTTATATTGTTTGTGTGTCTATATATTTGTTTTGTTTTTTATTTATAAATTTGAAATTGGTGTTATCTTTTCTATTTATATTAAATTAAAATAATAATAATAGCATAAAAGGTTAACAAATTTAGATGAGCAACAATTAAGTAGGGTACATTCATATCAAAAAAAGCTGTGGTCCGCCATATATAATAAAGAAATATCAGAAAATCGAAATGATGCTGTGTGCCATAAACATAGATAGATAAAGATTTTTTGGGAGTAATTTTCTTTATCTGACTATGTTTTCTGATTTTTTTTCAAAACGCAACTGCCTAAAGAAAACAGGATAATAGGAGAAAATAGGATATTAGGACTTAGTTCCATTTATCATTCCCAGCACTTGTTTTTTCTTAAATTTGTATTTTAATAAAATATTGTGGTAAATTGTATACTGAAAATTGTTGCATACTTCTAGGATGAACATTTATTAAAAGTAATAAATTAAAAGTGATGCATATTGAGAAATCAGGGTCCAAATTCTTACGTTCGATGTCGAAATAATTGTGATCTAAAATTGATGGGAATGAAAATGTTGATAGAAACCAAAAGGGCCAAGTTTTTGCATTAAATATCTAAAAATCGATCAAAATGAATTTATGCACTCTTGTATAAATAACGCATCATACCTCCCCTCTTTGTGAGGGAGGTACCAGAAGGGATTGGCAGATATATATTATCTTTAGATCATTATTTAGTTTTCTTTGCCTGAAAAAATGGGCAGGGTGGTCCCGCTACTGAAGCCAGGCACGGAGGCCTGCAAAAGTGATTTATACAGGCCGATATCAATTTTGTCATCCGTTGCAAAGATGCTTGAGGCTTTACTCCTCCCCAGCATAAGAGAGTGTTTCCCAGTAGCTGATCATCAACACGGATTCCGAAAATTGCACAGCACAACAAAAGCTTTACACGCCATTTCCACACATGTCAGCAGAGGACTCAACCAGAAAAGGCCGTGTGACAGAACAGTTAAGGTGGCACTTGATTTATCAAAAGCTTTTCATACTGTCAATCATGCCACACTGTTCGAGGACATTAACCGCACCGCCCTCCGCCCAAATTTGAAACGTTGGATTGTAAACTACATGTGTGGACGCCAATCGAACCTTGAATTCAGAAACAAGAAGTCGAGCTACCGCAGAGTGAAACAGGGAGTTCCCCAAGGTGGGGTGATATCTCCGGTAGTGTTTAACCTCTTCCTAAAAATAACGTACGCAGATGATTGTACGATCGTGGCGTCCGGACCCATCGTAGATGAGATATGCCTACTTAGTTGATCTAACTTTTTTTTCACTGCGAGGAATATGAAGATATCCGCCACTAAATCGACGGCCACACTTTTCACCACATGGACTGCGGAGATGAGGCTATCTTTGAATGTGTATGTCGATGGAGTTGTAATTCCGACTATCAACTACCCCAAGCTCTTAGGTGTCACATTCCAAATCCTTTTCAAGTCATCCGCGCATGCCACAGCTAGCTGCGATAAGATAAGAAGTAGGAACAAGGTTCTCATGTTTCTTGCCGGCAGCATTTGGGGAGCTGATAAGGAAACTTTGTTGACCTCTTACAACGCAATAGGCCGGTTTGTGATAACTATGCGGCTCCGGTGTGGTCCGCCAACGTTAATGCTACGCAATGTGGAAATTATTCAGTCCTGCCAGAATGCCGCCCTTAGAACAGCAAAAGGGTTCCTTCTCATTACACCTGTCCACCTGTCGACTACATGAGGAAGGTAAGGTCTTACCGGTGCGACAGCATAATAAAATGTTGTCAATGCAATACCTATTTGGGTGTTATCGACAGAGCCATCCGGATCACAATCTGGTGGATAGGCAACCTCCGCCCAGACACGTAAGGAAAGACCTTCATGATCTAGAGAGAGAGGTACAAAGGTATAAGAGAGAGCCTCTGGATCAACAGACCTTTAAAGCGGGACTGAATAGTATTCACTCTAAAGCGGTTTCAGAAGTAATGGAAGGATATAAAGTAAATACTGTATTAGGAGACCATCCCCCTCCCATCGCAACTGAAGAACGAGAGCTGCTCCGACAAACCCGAGTTGTGTTGGCTCAACTAAGATCCGGATGGTGCAGCCGCCTCAATTCCTATTGGGCCCGGTTCGACAGCGATGTGCAGAACATCTGCCCAGCTTGTGGCACAGGACCACATGACACGATGCACCTTTTTCGCTGTCTAGCCAAACTCCAGTCTCGTTGTGAACTCAACCCGTACAGGTTGCATCCTTTTTGAGACTGGACTTAGAGGCAGAACCCGATTGAGAAGAGTCAGATCGAACACAGCAGTATGAGCTGCTACAACAAGACAGACGGACGGACATTGCTAGATCGACCCCAAATGTCGTGAAACGGATTTGGTTCAAAGAGACCTAGAGTCTAAAACCGTTGTTTCGATGAGGAACGTTTTGGCCGTATCAAATGGTATATATCCTCTTTAGCCATAGGGCTGAAGGTATAAAAAATTAGATGTTTTGAAAATTAGACATTCGTTACTGTCCCAAAATCTAGGCAGTTTTTTAAGAAATTTTTCAAAAAGGCTACTAAATAGATTTCTTAAACTCGCAAACTCCATATTCTTTGTAGCTTGGCTAGCACTATTTAAAAAAATTAAATTGAAATAAAAACAGTTTGTTTAAAAAAGAATTGAATATATTTAAATAACATATATGAAGTTTCTATATAACAGTAATACAAATTTGAATATTAATTTCCCTTGAATTATTATTATTTTGTACAAAACGACGAATATTGTTATGAAAATTTTGAGTTTAAAATCGAAATACAAGTTGTATTAAATTTGTTTTACTGTTACATTTAATATTTTCTGTGTGGATTTGGATAAAGAGAAAATACTTCTGGTTAAACAAATTTCATTTATTTGTACAAACACAAATATTGTTTTGTTGTTGGATTCTTGTTTAATAATTATCATCATAATAATAGTGTTGTGATTTAAAATCTATGCTGTTGTTGTTGTTGCTCTCAATAAGAAACAGTTTTAAAAAAGAGTTGTTTAAAATATATTTTTCATAAAAAATAATTAAAATTAAATACTTAAAAATATATAGATATTGGATAGATGGATAGATTATATGTATATATGTAGAAGTTGTAGAAATATATATTGTTTAGAAAAAAAATTACATATATTTAGTTTTAAAAAAATACAAATGTTGTTGTTGTTAATGTTTCATAAGGTCTGTTCTGCTTTGAATTTCTATTTCTTCTGCTGCTCGTTTCGTTTGCTTTAATTATGTATTTTTCAACAATAATTTATTTATTTTTTTGTTTTGAATTTTATCTTCGTTTATTTAAAATGGAATATAGATTGTTTTGCATTTGTGGTTTCCTTTGTAAAGGTATGAAGAATTTAATAGCGTTTTGTTTTTAAATACAATATTAAAAATTAAAATAAAAAATTATTTAATAATTATAAAATAAGAAAAAAATACTACAGGCTTATTATTTTCAATTTTTTTTGTTATTAATTGTTCTTGTTTTTTTTTTCTCCTATATATATGCATGTATATTTTTCTTTTAGTTTCCTCTGACATCTTAACACAAAAATGTTAGTTTTGAACCAGCCACATTACATAAAGGTGTGTGTGTGTGTATTTTGTTTCTTAATAAACGAACTTAGAGCGGGAATTGGTTTTACAGCTGTGTTCTTGTTATTTCTTTTTCTATTCACCATCGTTTATCATTCAGCTGCTGTATTCATTGATAATGTCATCATTACCCATTGTCCAATAATGGTCGAGGATATCTTCGCTGGTAAAACGTACATCTGGATCGGATTGTAACATATTGGCAATAAGATCACGCACCCCATTGCCAATGCCCGACCAATAGGGATCGGGAAATTCATAAATACCCGAGATAATTGCATCGAATAGCGGTTCCTGTTGATTGTCGGGCGAAACAAATGGTGGGAAACCGCACAGGAGTATATATAATATAATACCGGCTGCCCAAACATCGATCTGCAAGAGATAACAAATGAAATTAAAGGATTAATTTTAACATTTCATCAATTGTGGGTTTTGTGTGCAATACATACTTTTAAACCATAACCAGTTTCCATTAGGATTTCCGGAGCCACATATGTTGGTGTACCACATACAGCATACAGTGGCTCGGTAACTTCACATGCTAAACCAAAATCGGCCAATTTTAAGACAATTACATTGCCACTATCGTCAAGCTCGACCTGAAATTAAAAGAGGAAATGGAACATATGCAAATAGTAATAAAGAGTTACATTTGTGTCATTTTCACAGAGGACAGGGCGTGACGTTCTTCTGATTGAATTATGTATTGACCTTAACAACTGTTGCCCAAAGAACCCTTTTGGGTTTAATCTTAAAATGAGTATTATCTAGTCCACTTGACATTCTCCACAGCCCAGACTGGCTATTGTGCATTAGAATTGTAAATAAATATAAAGGGAGATTTTGACTCGAATTGGATACGTGCTAAATTAATAGTAAGAAAAGCCAACACATAATTTTCACTTTTAGTACATAAATTTTGAGAATATTTTTCATTAAAACTATTGAAGATAGATATATGGTTTATTCTGAGATTTATAGTGAAAAATGGTGCAGAATATTTCTTCCGCCTACAACGCAATTTTATAAAACTTTCAGGCGTCAAGTCAAAAAAAATCCGAGGAAAACTTAAAAAAAAGTTATTATTTCCGGTTTCTTTGGGAACTTTGATGGAAGTATTTGTTTCAAAAACAATAGAGATTTCTTTTCTTAGTGAGGTTTCATGTAGAATAATTTTGTCTTTGACGTCAACCTTTTAAATTAAGTTTTAACCATAACCCTGTGTTCACTCGCTTCAGGGTTAATATTTTCGACGGCTAGGGAGGGTATATATCATTTTATACGGTCAAAACGTAAATCATCGAAATAACCAATTTAAACCCTACGTCTCTTTGTACCAAATCCCTTTCAGGATATTTGGAGTCGATCTAGCGATGTCCATCCATCTGTCTGCGTGGCTGGTGCTTACGAAAACTCTCGAAGTGTGTATCCAATTTCATCCAAACTTGGTACATCGTAATATTATTGTCAAACTTTGATGGAGTTTGGAGATGGGCAATATCGATCCACTACTTCTGGTACCTCCCCCACAAAATGTCAATATTTTCAATGAAAATCATTTACTGCACAGAAAGAGAAAAGAAAATCCTATTTTTCTCAAACTTTGCAAATTCTAATATTTGCATCAGTGCAATGTCAGGTGCGAAAAGCAAACAAAGGGTCGAAAAGCAAACAAAGGGTCGAAATTTGGAATAATTATAACTCTTATAAAAGGTGAAGTAAGAGTCCGATTGTCTTCAAATTACACAGATCACAATAATTTTATCAACCCAAGGACTGTTGTGAAGATGGAATATATCGACCCACTTCTTCTGGTACCTCCCCCACAAAAGAATCAAAATGTTGAATATTCATAAAAGACGAAATTAACAACCGATTCCATTTAGACTTGGTACATCTCAATATTTCCATCAACACAATATATGTTATAAAGATGGTAGAGATCGGCTCTCAAGAGAGATCGGTACTTCTGGTACCTCCACCACAAAGAATCAAAGTGTAGAGTAAAAAAAAACAATCATAAAACAAACCCAAAATAAGCATTCGGTTCTCTTCAAATTACTCACATCACAATATTTTTATTGTCCCAAGGTCTGGTGTGGAGAAGGGATATATCGGTCCACTCCTTCTGGTACCTCACCCACAAAGGTCCAAAATATTGTATATCCATGAAGCTCATAAGACGCGAATTTAATATCCGACTCCATTTAGACTTGGTACATCTCAGTATTTACATCAACAAGATCTGTTATAAAGATGGTATAGATCGAAACATTTCTTCTGGTACCTCCCCCACAAAGGGTCAAAAATTTGAATAACCAAACCAATTATAAAATCGAAAATAAACATATTACACACATCGTAATATTTTTATTAACCTTCTGGTACCTCCTCCACAAAGGGTCAAAGTTTTGAATAACCAAAACGATCACAAAATCCTAAATAAGCCTCCGGTTCTCTTTAAACTCCACACACCACAATATTTTTATTAACCCAAAGTCTGGTGTGAATATGGGATATATCGGTTCACTCCTTCTGGTACCTCCCCCACAAAGGGTCAAAATTTTTAACATATAAGGCTCATAAAACACGAAATTAAAATCCGATTCCATTCAGACTTGCCACATCGCAACATTTCCATAAACACAAGATTCGCTGTAAAGATCGTAGAGAACGGTCCATTTCTTCTGGCACCTCCCCAACATAGGGTTCAACTTTTTGAAAAACAAATTTCACACATCCAAATATTTTTGCTAACACAAGATCTGTTGTGAAGATGATATATATCTGCCAACCCCTTCTGGGACCTCACGAACAAAGGATCACAATTTTCAATACTTATATCTGTCATAACTTGCGAAACAAGTCGGCGATTCTTTACAACTTGCTACATCTAAATATTTCTCTTAACGAGAAACCTGATATGAATATGTAATTTATCGAAATTTATGATTTCGCATAAAATAGGATATATATATGTTTGAAATGGAATACTTCGGTCCGCTATATCTGTTACCTCCCACATATTTCCACATTTTCCAAAAATTTGCACATATCTCATATAAAGTATAAAGAAGAAGCCGATATAGTCCAAATCTGGCACGTTGTAATATTTATATCAGCCTTAGGTCAGATATGAATTGGTCAATATTGGCCAACTGAACCTCCCCCCATAAAGAGTCAACAACAACAACACAATTATTTAAGAATCATAACTCAAGGCCGGGGGTAAACATATGTTGGCAAAACTGACTGATACTATTTTAATCGTTTTTCTTTAACATTTCTATGCCTGGAAAGAAAAAATAACTTACCAATAAATTCTCTGGTTTAATGTCCCGATGTACAATACTCATGGAATGTAGATAAGCCATAGCAGATGCTAAATGTTTGATCATGACACGAGACTGATCTTCAGAGAATCGGGTAACACGTGTAATAGCATCAAATAAATCACCACCTAGTTGCGGGAAACAAGGCATCAAATGTTAAACATTGGTAAGAAGAATTCGAATAACAACAAATTATAACAACTTACCACCAACATACTCAAGCACCAAATACATATTAGCCTGTTGATCAACATCCATTATTAGCGATATAATATGTGGATGTGATAATTTCTTCATGACGCGCACTTCATCATCGATATAGTGTTCCTTGCCTTTGCACTTGCTTTTGTCGATAATCTTCAAAGCATATGTGTAGCCACTTTGACGATCTTTACACTTTAGGACAATGGCAAAATTACCATCACCAATTATCTGTCCCAAGACATAACGTTCACGAATAACAGCTGGCAGCTCTTGGGGATCGATTCCACTTTCATTTAACAGCTTCTCTTCGTCCAAAGCCGAGGTATCATAGGTCTTCTTGCTCTTTACAGGCATCTTTGGTTTGGGACCTTTACATGTGGTGCCAGCGGTACGTAAATTTTTACGTATTGCCTGCAGTGCCTTCTGTTCGTCGGTTTCGAGGCGAAAATCATCCGGATTATTAACACGCTCTGTGCCATAGGCAAAGAACACATCATCGGGACCAAAGAAATCGGCTAGATTTGTAACTGGCGAACCAGACAGTGTGAACACTTTACGTACATAACCCGTATCGAGTTTGACTTTTTGCGTTATTGCCGTCAGGACATGATCGAAACTGGGACTGTTACGTTTATTCAATAGCAGACGCATAAGTTTACGTGGCCGTGTACCGTTGCGTATCAGTGTAACAATACGGGGATGTACAATGCTGTCGCGTTCACTCATTCTCACCAGAATTGGACTGCCATTTGTATTGGTTGTGGCCGATGCGCTGCCATTGCCCATGGCGTTGGTGTTTGTTGAACCATTCTTCAATGGGGACGAGGGCCGATAATATTTGGATAGACGATTTGATGTTTTGTTGGATATCGATAGATTGGTAAGTGGTTGTGATGTTGTATTGTATTCGACTTTTTTGAAATTCTCATTATTACAGGAACACACATAGCTTTGACCATCTTCAAGTTCTTCCAATGTAGAGATCTGAAAAAAAGCAAAGGAAAATTAACATATTTGAAAGAGTGGAAGACACAGAGGTCCCTTTGTATGTGATCAAAACTATAGAAAGAACTTAACAAAGTTCGACCTTAGAACCCGAAACTTCATTGTGCTGATTTACAAACGAGTAACCTCAAATCCTTTCTGAACTTACCTACAGTGAAATAATGCAAAAATTTACAGCAAAACCGAAAAAGTACCAAATTTTTTAAAAATAATTTTTTTATTAAATGTTCGATCATTTTTTCATGTTACATATTGATTATACACATTTCTTTTCTTCAAAGACTCACAATGAGATTAGGTCTAGAATAATACTTCCTTTAATACTTTCCTCAAAAAATGAGGGAGATTTCGTATTGGATTGGATACGTGTTCTATTAACAGCAAAAAAGGAAATACATCGTTCAAACTTGTAGTACATTAATTTGGAATGTATTTTTTTTTAAATTATTCAACTTAGATATATGGTTTATTCTGAGATTTATAGTGAAATTTCGTGTAGAACATATCTAATTTTAATACCTTCCGCCTAAAACGATATTTTCAGGCATCAAATCGAAAAAAGTCCAAGGAAAAGTTAATAAAGAAATAAGTTGAAATATTTTCGTTTTTTTTTTTGGGAATATTGATGCAATAATTTTTTTGATATACAATGGAAATATAGATTTCCTTTCTTTGGTGACTCATAGTGAAATTTGATGAAGAATAATTTTGTCTTTGACATAATCCTTGAAAAAATGATGCTTTGTAGGAGGTTTTAGCCATAAACTCATACAAAGTACGGTTTAAATCCTAAAATGTGTTTTTAGTTTATATAAATTCCTGTCGTTTAGGTAAGATTTATACTTTTGACGTCTTCTAGGACCTGTAGAATTTCATGGTAAATAACTTTGTGTAGTATTTTGTCATGCTACCATCCCTTTTAAATGAAGTTTTTAAATATATATTGAAAAAAAGGGGCTAAAACGATCAGTTTGTTGACTCGCTTGTGGTTTCCAAGGAATATTAATCCAAAATTTTCAAAATATGTCAAGCAGAGGATCTTGTCTTCTCTATTTATGGTTACTCTGGTGAAGTAAACTTTCGAAACGTCCATAATAATCTTCTATTTTTAATAATATACCCTGCATATTCCCTGAAATTATTGAAAAAACTTAAATTTCGTGACCTGTCGACTTCATTATCAATTGTTGATGGACGACTGAACTTTTTCCAATGCATTCTTGCACTCCAAAACTGGTATAGATTAAATGGTACATGAAATAATCGCTTTCAGGACCATTGACTATTGATTTGCCAACAAGTCCATGGTTTTTTTATAGCAAAAATTTCCGCCTGGAAAACGCTATTGTTGTTGTTAAATTTCAGGAGTAGCTGATGTTCAGGCTTTCGCAGAAGACCCGTCGGTATAGGCAGCTATATGGTTTTGAAGAATGTCCAAGGGCGAATTCTCAGAGACTTAGTCCCCACCCTACTGCTTGTTTATCTACCAAAACACTTGAGGGATTCAACAGTGCAGCTTGGGTTGTACTCAGAAATACACCCGTTATCAATAGTGTCGCGGCTCTTTGAACTTTATCAATATTTCGCTTGTAGGATGTTTCCCTAAAGAGTGCCAACAAACGAGAGCTCCATAGGTGGGAATCGGATACATATACCCTCAGTCATAGAGAGGGTATATATATATATCATTTGATACGGCCAAAACGTGCCTAATCGAAATAACGGTTTTAGACCTTTTGTCTCTTTGGACCAAATCCGTTTCAGGGCATTTGGAGTCGATCTAGCGATGTCCATCCAGATGTCTGGCTGGCTGCTGGTGCGCACGATAACTCTCGAAGGGAGCATCCGATTTGATTAAAACTTTTTACATCGTAATATTATTGTCAAACTTAGATCGAGTTCGGAGATAGGCACTATCGGTCCACTCCATCTGATACCCCCACATAAAATGCCAATATTTTCAAAGAAAATTATTTACTGCACAAAAAGAGAAAGGATGATGCGATTTTGCTACAACTTTGCGAAACCTAGTATTTGCATCAGTGATAGGTCAGGTGCGAAAATGGACAATATCGGTCCACTCCATTAAGTACCTCCCCCACAAAGGCTCTAAATTTTGAATAATTATAGCTCTTATAAAATGTGATGTAAATGTACGATTCAAATTACACACATAACAATATTTTTATTAACCCAAGGTCGGGACCATTCCTTCTGGTACCTCCCTCACAAAGGGTCAAAGTTTTGAATAACCAAAACGATCATAAGTATTTTTTTCTTCAAACTATACACTTCAAAACATATTTATTAACCAAATGTTTGGTGTGAAAATGGGATATATCGGTCCACTCCTTCTAGAACCTCACCCACAAATGGTTAAAATTTTGAATATCCACGTAGCTCATAAAACGAGAAATTAACATTCGATTTCATTCAGACTTGGTACATCTCAATATTTGTTTCAACACAAGATCTGTTATAAAGTTGGGAGATGTCGGACCATTTATTCTGGTACCTCCCCCACATAGGGTTTAGAATTTTGAAAAACAAAACACTCAAAGAAAACGAAAAAAGTATCAAAATCTCTTCAAATTTTACACACACAACCATTTTTGTTAACACAAGATCTGGTGTGAAGATGAATATATATTTGTGAACCCCCTCTGGTACCTCACCCACAAAGGGACAAAAAATTTAATTTTGCGAAACAACTCAGCAATTCCTTACAACTTGCTATATCTAAATATATGTCTCTCATCCAGAATCCTGCGATGATTTCCCATAAATTGGATATAAGTGTTCGATTTTTTATATATTCATAATAATATTTAAATCATATTCATTTATGTCCGATACGGAATGGACAATATTGACCCATACTTTCCAAACGCACTCCATGAGAGTCAAGAGTTTGAAAATTCATAACAGAAGTCAAAATATTTTAAAATAATGGAACATTGGCTGAGGGTATACAAATGTCGGCGAAACCGACTGATACTTTTTTACTTGTTTATATCATATTTATATTGGTCCTACTCCATAGAGGGTCAAATATTTGAATAATCATAACAAAAGTCAAAATATAAATAATTAATCGAACATTGGCTGAGGGTATACATCTGTCGGCAAAACCGACTGATACTTTTTAACTTGTTATATGTGGTTTTAGTCCTCAGCTCTTACATATAGACTTTTTGCAAGAATAAAGTGCGATTAAGGCCCTCCCCGCGCGCTTCTCGATATTTCTCTTTCAATTTTGTCAATGGTCGAGAACCGAGTACCGAGGTAATGAGGATATGCTAAGCGTGACTCCATCTAGCATAGGTTTTGAAAATTCTAAGAGTTTAGGCTCCGTGTTAGGTGGATTTACACATAAGCTGTTGCTCTTTACATTGGATCTGAGATTGTTTGCAACAATTCTCCTTCTCTACATAATAAGTAAAAAAGGGGAAATGTCTTTAGTTCTTTGTTAATTAATGACCTGAATTTTCAGCTTTGGGACTACATGTGACAGAAATATATCAATTTATTGACTTACCTTTTTACCACACATGGTATATATGGTACGTACAGCACCTGGAATTTTAACATTTTCTTCTAAAAGTCTCGTTAGGTCTTCAAATAGGCTTTCAAATGATCTGCGAAATTTTAAGAATAAAAGACCATGTTTGAATCAGTTTTCAAATATTTTTGAATTGTTAAAAACACCCACCTATAACGTTCATTTGAAACTGGAATGGTTATGCCTGGATAAAAACGATCACCATTTCGATAGAACTTTATTCGTCTAGCTTTTCGTGTTGGTGTTCGACTCGATGAAATGCGTTTCTTAATATTTGCCGCAGCCACTGCGGCTGTGGTCAAATTATTGGCTGCATTACTACTTCCATTCGTTGTGGTGTTTGCAGTCTTTGCCGCAGACGCATCGCCACCATTTTCAGCGCCGCCATTGCCCACGACCGCTGTACCACCTCCCACAAGGCCTTGTGTTGATGATGATGAGGCACCGCTTAGTGAACCATTCGATTTGCAATTTAATTCGGCACCCAAACTTATGCTGCCACTATTCATGGAACTATTCAAATCCAAATCCTGTAATTCTTTTTCAATTTCAGAATTTGAACTGGCTGGACTATCGCTGCGACTTAGCTGTGTTAGGCTGTCGTTCATTTGCATGGCGGCCTTTTGCAAATGTACAGCTGTTGCGGCAACAGATGGTGGAGTTACTGCTGCCGATGTTGCTTGTGGTGGTGACGGAGATGATGACGATGATGCTGCTGATGTGTTGCTGGTGGTCAACGTTTGAGGATTTGTGGCGGATAAAGGTGATATAAGAGAATTGTTCATGTGATTCGTTTGAACTTCCATTCTGTAAAATAAGGAGGGAAGAGGAGAGGAAGATAATTAATATTTCGGAAACTTGAAAAATATATTTTGTTTATATTTTCTGTTAACGTTTTTTTTGTTATTTTCTTGAAAATAAAAGTTAATTTTCTGTCATGTTTTTAGTTGGCAAACTGGGAAGTCTTTGCAATTTTCAAAGCATACTTTTAGGCATGTGGTCATTGCAGTCTTTGAGTGCAAGTGGGAAATAAACAATTGAGGGACTTTGCATGAGTTTCTTGATTTGTCTGATATATGAGGAGAAGAATATTAGATCTGTGATCGTGGAAATCCATGGATATTAATCAAGACCCATTCGGGATGGGTTTGTATGAATTTAAGAGTTATATTTGTAGAATTTTGAGAAATTTATTCGATGAAAGAAGAATTTTCGATATGTTTGAATTAATATTGGTACTAGAGTTGTGAAATTAGTCGAGCGTAATTTAAAGGGGTATTAGGGTAACAATAGGTGTTTTTTAAGAATGCGTCTTTTAGGACAATTAGAGCGAAAATTGCGAAAAAAATTGGGTGAGATGAAAAAAACTGGAACCAAGTTCAGACTTTTGTCATTTTTAAGCCACTCGTCCGACAGATGTTAAAATTAATCCAGTTATAGCTCATTATATTGTTTACAAGCGTACAAAGGCATTTTGGTGAAAATTTTCCAGAAAAAAAGTTATTCGTGAAGGAATTCAAGCGTGATTTCTTTATATTTCGCTGGAAAACAACAAGTGGCTATTGTTAGAGCACTCCAGCATTTAAATGTAAAAAAATCTTTTGCGTCTCGTACCATCGCTCGTTACCGTGATACTGGTAGCGTAGCCCGAAGTCAAGGAAGTGGACGAAAGAAAACAGCAACATCAGCAGAAATGTTTCGAAATGTAAAAGAAGCGACTTGATCGAAACCAGCATCGTAGTAGCCGAAAAATGGCTCGTGTGCTGAACATGTGGCAATATTCCATTCGGCAAATATTGAAAAATGAGCTCGGGGTAAAGCCAATGAAATTCCAAAAAGTGCAAGAGCTAAAGAGTTGGTTCGCTTGGCCGAAATAGGTGAACAGCCGAATTTGGGTTTCTCCGATGAGAAAACATTCGTTGTCCGGCAGTTTGTAAACAAACAAAATGATCGTGTTTACTTGCCAAAGAGGTCAGCTGAAAATGTGCACCTTCGGTTGGCCACCAGAACTCAAGCGCCGGCCTTGATTATGGCGTGGGCCGCCATGACAGCCGATGTTCGCTCTCCGCTCGTATAAATCGACCAAATTCTAAACTTATTTCCAACATTTTTTGCTTTCATTCAATAAAATTAAAAAAATGTAAAAATTATGGCGTTAGACGTTTGAATGACTTCGAGAATCAATAATTTTTGAAATGCGACAGGGCATTGCACTTTTGGCTATTGTCCCTTTTTATTCACATTTTCCATTTGATTTCGCCAAAAAATCTCTTTAGTTCTCATAAAATTTCCTCACGCCCCTCGTATATATTGTAATATTAATTAAAATGTAACAGTTTGCATTTTTGTATTATTAAAAATATTCGAATAAAAAATTTATGAAGCGTGTATTAAACGCTCTCAACGAAATATTCCATTCACACGGCACGTCAATCTGGCTGGCTAATCATATTTCTTTTGAAACCGTAACATTTTCTTTACATTTAGGCATAAACTATTAAAAGATAATCCACACTCACACATACACACACGCACACATCCAAACATATCAGAAAGTTAAGAAACAACTTTGTTAATAAATACATAATTATGTACATAGCTGGTTATTTTTTTGTGGTAGACCCAATGGCTAGCCAACTGTAATTATTTGAGTTTTTGTTAATTTCATAGAAATTTTTAGCTATTACGACTGTAAAAATATTTACAGCCAAAATGTATAAAACACAACAACATGAGTATTGAAAATATCATGTACGCTGCCAGCGCAGCTCAATTCTGAGGTAAAGGTGTTGCAATCAAAATTCAAAACTGGTTACTACCAAAGTTCTTCATGGGAAAATTCTATTGAAGTTGTCAGTAATTCTTAAGAGAATTACTCAGGTTGTCTTCATGTAGGTCTTAGCTAAAAATCAAATCAAAATATTGAACCTATAGTACCACATATAGCAGTCTTAAAACTACATGGTGAGATAAAAAAAAAAACTTCAATAAAATCAAATGCCATAATTTTAATTTTTTTTTTTTAATTTTATTGAATGAAAACAAAAAAATGTCAGAAATAGCATAAAATGTTTTATTAAGTTTAGATTTGTTCGAATTGATCACCTTTAGCACGAATTATGGCCTTCAAACGGCCAATGAAACCGTCACACGCTGCCCAAATGTTGCTCTGCGGTATTTTGGCCCATTCCCGGCGAAACGCTTGCTTGAGGTTATCGACACGTTGGTATTTCTTTAGTGCCAACCTTGCTTTCCAAAATACTCCAGACACAATAGTCCAACGGATCGGAGATTTTGGTGACCATTGTGCGCTGGAAATGAAGCTAGGAACCTCATTTTGTAACCATTCTCGACACGTTGGTATTTTTTTAGTGCCAACCTTGCTTTCCAAAATACTCCAGACACAATAGTCCAACGGATCGGAGATTTTGGTGGCCATTGTGCGCTGAAAATGAAGCTAGGAACCTCATTTTGTAACCATTCTCGACACGTTGGTATTTTTTTAGTGCCAACCTTGCTTTCCAAAATACTCCAGACACAATAGTCCAACGGATCGGAGATTTTGGTGGCCATTGTGCGCTGAAAATGAAGCTAGGAACCTCATTTTGTAACCATTCTCGACATGTTGGTATTTTTTTAGTGCCAACCTTGCTTTCCAAAATACTCCAGACACAATAGTCCAACGGATGGGAGATTTTGGTGGCCATTGTTCGCTGGAAATGAAGCTAGGAACCTCATTTTGTAACCATTCTTGGGTGGCGCGTGCTGGAATGTCCAAGGTCTGCGGCCAAAATGATTGCGTGCCAAGGCTTTAATACAGCCTCAGGAATATTTTCGCAATATTTTCGGCATTTATTCAGATGCCACGGTTGATTAATACGAGAGGAGAGCGACCATCGGCTGTTATGACGGCCCACACCATCACCATGTCCGGCGCTTGAGTTTTGGGGTCAACCGAAGATGCACATTTTCAGCTGACCTCTTTGGCAAATAAACACGATCATTTTGTTTGTTTACAAACTGCTGGACAACGAATGTTTTCTCATCGGAGACGGAGAAAACCAAATTCGGCGGTTTACCACTTGCGGCCAACCGAATCAACTCTTTAGCTCTTTTGAGTCTCTTTCCTTTCTGTTGCGGTGTAAGTTCTGGCACTTTTTGCAATTTTAATGGTTTTACCCCGAACTCATTTTTCAATACTTGCCGAATGTAATATTGCGATATGTGCAGCTCACGAGCCATTTTTCGGCCACTGCGACGCGGGGTTTGATCAATTCGCTTCTTCACTTTTCGAACGATTTCTGCTGATGTTGCTGTTTTCTTCCGTCCACTTTCTTGACGACGGGCTACGCTACCATATGCACACCACAACAATGATCTTTGGTACCAGATATCAGATACAGCTCTGAAATAAGTGTTTCAAATTTTGTCAAGACTGGTTCAGATTTGGATATAGATCCCATATATATCTTCAACCAATTTCGGGTTAATCGTGCACCAAATTGCTAATATAAGCCCAAATGGACTAAATTCATCGTAGAAACAAAGACTTCAAATTTGTTGTAAATGGGATCAGATATAGCTATAGCTCCCATATATATGTTTTATCCGATTTGGGCTTTAAAGTCCCTCACATGCGTAATATGCAATAAGTGTTTAACATTTTGTGGAGATCGGTTCAGATTTTGATATAGCTCCCATATATACTTTTATTCGATTTCAGTCCAAATGGACTGCATTTTGGTACTTCCGACGGAATTCAGCCCAAAAGCAAGTGCATCAGATTTTGGTGAAAATCGGTTCAGATATATCTCCCATATATATATGTTTTATCCAATTTTGTGTTAATGATATTTGATACCGAACATCAGATACAACTGGAAAATACCTGTGCCAAGCTTTATCGAGATCAGCTCAGATCTTTATATACCTTCGGGAGCTCTACTTTATGCTCATAGTAGTGTAGGGTATCATATAGTCGGCCCCGTGACGGAGCCGTTGTAAAGGTTTTAGCTGATGATTCAATCAACTGATGGGATGGCCTGAGATGGGTACAAGAGTTAAGACGGTGTCAACTCCTTTGTTTGCTTGCAACATTATTCCCTATTGTTCGGGAGATTGACACCTGCAGCTTTGGCACTTCTTTAAAAGCTTCTTTGGACAGGTCTCCTTCGACACAACGTTTTCAATGATGGATATGTACTCCAAACTTTTAAAAGATCTTTTGACCCGATTTTAAGGTAATTTCTGTTGAGGTTGTTGATAAACTTCGCACTTGTAGCTTTGTTGACTGAGGTTGCCAAGACGTCATTCGAA
This sequence comes from Musca domestica, assembly GCF_030504385.1. NCBI lineage: Eukaryota > Metazoa > Arthropoda > Insecta > Diptera > Muscidae > Musca > Musca domestica. The sequence continues at coordinate 11,028,793 of NW_026712383.1, read as the reverse complement.
CCAGCTTCATTTAAAATAGAGCTGGTTGTTTTTTAAGGGGTTTTTCAGAATTTGTGTTCCATACGACCATGACAAGGACTCGGTAATGAAAACTAATATTCGTTGTGGCGTCCACGTATCAACAAAGCCTCGTTAGAATGAAAACTGATATTCGTTGTGGCCCCAGATATGAACGAAGCCTAGTTAGAATACACTTGGTGCACCGAATGCAACCAGTAACATTGATAGGTACAGGTTTTTATAACACCCCGGGCCTCGTCTGTCTAAGGATCATTGCCACTCGTTTAAGCCCAGACTCTCCCACCCAGAGTCTGTTTAAGCCCAGACTCTCCCACCCAGACCCGCTGACTGCCCGCGACTGCTTTTTTAATTACCAATCTCTCCTCTATCCGTAAACTGTGGAAGCATCCGATAGCAATTAGCTATGCTCTCCGAAGACGGATATTAATGTAGTTTTGTTTTGTAGTTTGTCCTAAATATTTGTCGTAGACCCCATAAAGTATATGTGTTCATTCAGCATAACGATGTCCGTCTGTCTCTCAGATACAGCCCACATTATTTAACGTAGAGCTTAAAAACTTGGCAGAACAATTTGTATTATGTCTAGTATGGTTGGTATTGAAAAACAGATATATCGGTCCACGTTTTGGAATAGTCGCCATATAACGATATCTCCCAATATTCGGTATTTTGATGATTTTTGCCACATTTTTTACGGTTTTTTTTTAGAAATTTGTATTTGTAGGTCATAGTGGTTTCTAGCTCCGGTGGCGAAATATTGTATGTATAGGTCCTCGTTTTTGTATATCCCCCATATGTTTTGCCACATTTTTCACGGATATGTTTAAAAATTGGTATTTGTAGGTCATAGTGGGTTCTAGCTCACGTGGCGAAACATTTTATGTATAGGTCCACGTTTTTGTATCGCCCCTATATCCGGTATTTTGATGATTTTTGCAACACTTTTTACACGGATTTTTCTACAAATTGGTATAGGTCCACGTTTTTTAAAAGTTCCCATATAACGGTACCTCCCAAAATTCCGTATTTTGTATTTCGCCACATTTGTTCACAGACTTGTTTAAAATTGGTATTTGTCGGTCATAATGGGTTGTAGCTTCCGTGGCAGAACATTGAAAATTTAGGTCCACTTTTTCATGTGGCGCACATTCAACGGTACCTCCCGATATTCGGTATTTCGATGCTTATTAACACATTTTTCCACGGGTTTATCTAAAATCTGGTGTATGTAGTTCATACTGTGTAATAGTTCCCGTGGCAGAACATTGAAAATTTAGGTCTACGTTTTCCCATGGCGCACATATAACGATACCCACCGATATTCGGTATTTTGATAATACTAAATTTTTTCAAGTTTGGCATTTTAGAAGATTTGGTAGATGACATTCCTTGAAGTATAAAATTGTCTATGGAGGTTCCCGTTTTGGTATGGGCCCCATATAACAGCCTCACCCACTTTATGATTTTTTTCTAAAGTTTAGCAGCATTACCCAAACGGTCATAGTGGTATTTGGAGTTTAATTAATTTGAATTCAGATACTTTTATATAAAAATTGTTTTCTCTACCCAAAGGTGGAGGGTATTAAAAATTCGGACTGGTAGAACTTTATGTTTTTTACTAGTTAGCTGTACTTCTATAATCTTTTCGGGTTTTTCCTGATATTTTGAAAAAAATTGAATTGTGTCGCCCAATCTAATAGTTATCTGATTTCCAAGAATTTGAAGATGGGCCACCATTAAAGCTAAGAGGGATTTTGTTGCTATAAAAAAAAACTTTGCTGATGTGGATTTTCTGAAAATGTATAATAAGTTATAATAAAGTATACGTTTTTGTGATTCACCTCCCAAACTTCAAATTGTTAAATCGGTCTAATTACCACAACAAATAGAAAGCCAATATTATTCTGTTATGTTACCATTATTCTCTGAAATTGATATTAGATTTATTCCCTTCCCACCCTCGGTGTTTGAATTTGTTTATTTGATTATCAACACAGCTGACCTTAATATTTTTTTCTCTTTTTTATAAAGAAAATATGACGCAATTTTATTTAAAACCTCTGTCAAAATTCCCAAGGAATTGTGGCGGTGATTTAATCAAAACAACGAAACTAGACTAACTACACGCATAGCTGGCTGACATATGAGATTATGATATTTTTTTTTCAGGGCGTACATGACAGGGAGAGGTCCTTTCTCCGAACATTAATAAAAAAACAACGAAAAACAAACATACCCACGCAATTTCATTTTATTTGAAGACCATGCCAGGGGGGTACCTACATTGGTGTTGTTATTTATGGTTAATGTGTCACCTCAAAACGGAAGAGCTTAATGAATGACGCTTTTACCATATCCACGTCACATTTTTCTGATAAGTTGAACATGCAACTGAAAATACTTGGTAATACAATTTAATCTTAAATCCAAAAATTGATTTAGGTGGGCGATATAATTTTTATACCCTCCACCATACATAGTATGGAGGGTATATTAAGTGCGTCATTCCGTTTGTAACTCATCGAAATAATGATTGTAGACCCAACAAATTATATATATTCTTGATCAGCGTAAAATTCTAAGGCGATTTAGCCTGGCCGTCCGTCCGTCTGTACGTCTGTTGTAATCACGTTAGATTCAAAACGAATTAAGATAGGAAGCTAACATTTTCAGTCTTTTGTGTGTCGGCAGGTCAGGTTCGAAGATGGGCTATATCCAAAAATTGCAAGAACTTATACCGCAACAGAAGGAAAATAGACTCAAAAGTGCTAAAGAGTTGCTTCGCTTGGACGAAGGTGGTGAACTGCCGAAATTGGTTTTCTCCGATGAGGAAACATTCGTTGTCCAGCCGTTTGTAAACAAATAAAATGATCGTGTTTACTTGCCAAAGAGGTCAGCTGAAAATATACCTTCGTTTGGCCACCAGAACTCAAGCGCCGGCCATGGTGATGGTGTGGGCCGCCATAACAGCCGATGGTCGCTCTACGCTCGTATTAATCGGTCTCGAAAATATTCTGGAGGGTGTATTAAAGCCTTGGGCACGCAAACATTTTGGCCGCAGATCTTGGACATTCCATGAGGTTCCTCGCTTCATTTGCGGGGCACAATGGCCACCTAAATCTCCGGATACCAATCCGTTGGACTTTGTCTGGAGTATTTTGGAAAGCAAGGTTGGCACTAAAAATACCAAAGTCTCGTTCACCTCAAGCAAGCGCTTCGCCGGAAATACCTAAGAGGAACATTCGGGCAGCGTGTGACGGTTTCATTGGCCGTTTGAAGGCCATAATTCGTGCCAAATGTGACCAATTCGAACAAATCTAAACTTATTCTAAAATTTTAGGCTATTTCCGCCATTTAATAAATGTTGCCGTTTTTTTATCTCACACTGTATAGCTCCACGATATCGTATAGCCCCCATATTTTGATGATTTTAGCAACATTTTTCAATGGACTAGTGTGAAAATCCACTCACGGGGTTCCCCTAAGTACTTTACTTCCTATAAGAGGTCTAGGTCTATAGGGCTACGTTTTAGTATAGCACCATATAATATAATGCTACACCGAGATATTAGGTATTTCCAGGATTTTCGCAACATTATTCACCGAAATTGCGTCAAATTTCATATTTGGAGTTAGTAATGGGTAATACAAGCTATGACGGAAAACTGTCTATCCAGGTCCAAATCTTAGTTTAGCCTCCATACAACGGTGCCTCCCTTTATTCGGTATGTTGATGATATTAGCGACATTATTCGCCGGAATTGTTTCGAATTTCGTATTTGAAGTTCGGAGTTGTTACTACGGTCTTTGACAGAAAATCACTTATCCAGCACCACCCATTCGTATAGCCTCCATATAAAGGTTTTTATTTGAGCGGCATTTTTCGACGGATTTTTTTTTTTTTTGAAAAATTTTCAAATTTCTTTCGAATGGTGGAGGGTATAAAAATTTCTCTTAGCTTAGCTGCCTTCTTACTTATTTTCTTTAGAACAACTCTAATATAATATAGGGAAATCCCTTATAAACAACTGTATTTTATTCTTGCTTCTGCCGATTTTAAAATTAAGGGACTCTTAGGTTCAGTTTGGCTTCTTTATTTTGAGCACTCCAATCACACATACTGCCCACTTTCCAGAGTCTTTCTTTTCTAGTCCCAGCTCTATTATTACAGAAATTCCGTGACAATCCGACGTTAGCAATTTTCATCCTGGTATCCTCTTTTCCTAATATTTACGGGACATTCAGTTATATAGACACAATAACCAAAACTGCTGTACACACCTTTCCATATCAATTCAGGGCTCACAATTATATCTGGACACACACAGATTTTAGTCGAAGCTCACTTGTGGTCTACACATTTCTAATTCCTTCGAAGCTTGCCGGGGATTTCTATAAAGATCCTTCTTGGACCCACAACATTTTAAAATGAGAACACATCCTTCTTGTTCTATGGGTCGACACACTCTGGGCCCCTAACCCATTTTGAGACTATTTGTAAGGCCTTTTCGAGTCCCATACAAAACTAAACCAAAGGCATGTTTACTAGGAATTATAAACTATGACTTGATAGGCAGACCACCATTGCATTTCCTTGGCAACAAAATCTATTCAAAATCTGTTGCAACTTGTCATAGTGAACAATGTGAGTTTTAAAAACAAAACTGAAACGTGATGTCTAGTTCTTATCTCTCCAAGTTTTATAATCACAAACCCCCTGTGAATTTAGTTCTTGCGTCATCTTCAGAAAATCTTGAACAAAGATTTCTTTATTGAATTTTGCTCTAAGATTATAAGGAAGGCTGTGAGTTAAAAAGGTGGTGTCTACAAAAAAAAGTATTACACTTCAACCCTCGATAAAACCGAAGCCTACCTGGCTGGCTGGTGCGCACGATAACTCTCGAAGGCAGTATCCCAATTGGTCCAAACTTGGTGCATCGTAATATAATTGTCAAACTTAAATCGAGTTCAGAGTTGGCCAATATCTGTCCACTCCTTGAGATACCTCCCCCACAAAGGGTCAAAATTTTCATTTCCATGAAGCACATAAAACGCGAAGTGTTTTAGCCAATGTTCGAGTATTCAAATATATTTTGACGTCTGTTATGATTATTCAAATTGTTGACCCTCTATGGAGTAGGTTCCGAAGAATGGGCCAGTATTGTCTATTTCATATCGGACCAAAATAAATATGATATATGAGGTACCAGATATTCCATTTTTATACTTCATCTAATACAGATAAAAATATTGGTATGTGCGAAATTGCAAGAAATCGAACATTTATATTCAATTCAATGGTATGATTTCAACCATATTTTAAAGATATCTTGTGTTGATGGAAATATTGAAATCTGATTGGAATCGGATATTAATTTCGCGTTTTATGAGTTTCATGGATATTCAAAATTTTGAGCCTTTGTGGGGAGGGTACCAAAAGGAGTGGATCGATATATCCCACCTTCACACCAGATCTTGAGTTAGTAGAAATAAAGGGACGTGTGTAATATGAAGAGAACCGGATGTTTATTTCGGATTCTGTGCTCGTTTTGATTATTCAAAACTTAGGTTCTTTTTTGTGGGAGGTACTAGAACGAATGGTCCGATCTCTACCATTTTTATAAAAGATCTTGCGTTTATGAAAATATTGAGATGTGCCAAGTCTGAATGAAATCGGATGTTAATTTAGTGTTTTAAGAGCTTGATGGATTTTCAAAATTTCGACCTTTTGTGGGGGAGGTACTTGATGGAGTTGGCCGATATTATCTATTTTTGCACCTGACCTAGAACTAACGTAAATATCAGGATTTGCAAAGTTGCAACAAAATCGGATTATCGATTTTCTTTCCGTGCAGGAAATATATATTTTTTGAAACTCTCGATCATTTGTGTGGGAGGTACACGAAGAAGTGGACCGATATATTCCATCTTCACACCAGACCTTGGGTTAATAAAAATATTGTAATGTGTGTAATTTGAAGACAATCGGCCTCTTACATCACATTTTATAAGAATTATAATTATTCAAAATTTTGACCCTTTTTGGGGGAGGTACCAAAAGGAGTGATCCGCAATAATTCATCTTTACACCAGATTATGTAATGGTAAAAATATAGGTATGTGTGAGATATGAAGAGAATGTGAAGGATATCTCGCATTTTATGCGCGTTTTAGATATTCCAAATTTGTACCCTTTGTGTTGGAGGTACTAGAAGCAGTAGTTCGATATATCCCATCTTCATATCGGATATTTTTTTGGTGGAAATATTGAGATGTGCGAAGTTTAAAAAATAATCGGATGTTTTTTTTTCGCATTTTATGAGCGTTTAGGTTATTCAAAATATTAACCCTTTGTGAAGGAGGTACCAGAAGGTGTGGTACGCAATACTTCATCTCCACACCAGATTATGTAATGGTAAAAATATTGGTATGTGTGAAATATGAAGAGAATCTGATGCATATCTCGCATTTTAGGCATTCCAAATTTGGACTCTTTGTGTGGGTGGTACTAGAAGGAGTGGTCCGATATATCCCATCTTTCTATCGGATATTGTTTTGGTGGAAATATTGAGATGTGTGAAGTTTAAAAAATAATCGGATGTTTTTTTTCGCTTTTTATGAGCGCTTAGGTTATTCAAATTTTTTATCCTTTGTGGGGGAGGTGCCAAAAGGAGTGATCCGCTATACTCCATCTTTACACCAGATTTTGTAATGGTAGAAATATTTGTATGTGTGAAATATGAATAGAATCTGATGCATATCTCGCATTTTGGGTGGTACCAGAAGGAGTGGTCCGATATATCCCATCTTCATATCAGATATTGTTTTGGTGGAAATATTAAGATGTACGAAGTTTAAAAAATTATCGGATGTTTTTTTTCGCATTTATTTAGGTTATTCAAAATTTTGACCCTTGGTGGGGGAGTAATCAGAAGGAGTGATCCGCTATACTCCATCTTTACACCAGATTTTGTAATGATAAAAATATTGATATATGTGAAATATGAAGAGAATCTGATGCATATCTCGCATTTTATGCGCATTTTAGATATTCCAAATTTGGACCCTTTGTGTGGGAGGTACTAGAAGGAGTAATCCGATCTTTTCTATTTCCGCACCCGATGTTGCGGTAATGACAACATCACGATTTGCAAAGTGTGAACAAAATAAGATTATCCGCTCTCTTCTATGCGGTAAATTATTTTCTATGAAAATTGTTATATTTTAAGGGGGAGGTACCAGAAGGAGTGTACCGATGTTGCCTATATCCGAACACGATCTAAGTTTAACAAAAATATTACGATCAAATCGGATACTGCCTTCGAGTGTTATCGTGTGCACGAGACATACGGACGGATATCGCTGAATTGACTCGAATGTCCTGAAACGGATTTGGTCCAAAGAAACCTAGGGTCTAAAAGCATTATTTCCACTAGGCACGCTGTAGCCTTATCCAATGATATATACTCTCTCTAGCCATATGGCTGAGGGTATAATGGGCAACAAACAAGCAACTGCAACAGTTGATCTGCAACAACAGCGTCATCTAATCCGAGCTGTGCAAAATTTGCAGTGCAATTTTGCATTTTCGAAAACGCCCATGCTGTGGGACGACTTTCGTGAGCAGCTTTTAATTCCTTCTAAACATCTGCAAATTTCCCACTTTCCTGCAATAACTTCTTTGCCACTTTTCGCCTTACAAGGTAATTATAAAATCATGTCCTCTTTATCACCAGGACACCTTAAAATATGGAGAATAATATAGCTTTAGCTTTATCCTGTGAGTAAGTTATTCCCGATAAACTGGGAGGCAAAATAACTAACTTTTCTCCCAATATTTTGCTTGTTTCCTTTTTTTCTAAATTCTTGTCCTCTATAACTTCATTTCATTCCCCATTTAATTTCCATTTTTTCTCGGCTCTTCGTTTAATTTATTAAATAAAAATTCAGCGGCCAAGCCCCCCACCCAACTGCCGCAAACTGTAATTAAGCATTTACCCATTAAACTAATAAAACGTCTATGGGACGCTCTCATAACTTCATAATTTGTCCTTTTACACCCTATATTAATTTTGTTTTATGATTTTTTCATTTTCTAGTTCTAGTTAGGAAAAGGAACTAAAGAGGGTTGGAGAGCTAAAATGTGTATCATTTATTAAAACAATGCCAGAATTTCGCGTCTTTTACACTTTGTTACTAGTCGTAGTTGTGGCTGTCGTGTTATGGTCGCCATAATATGAACCACACCTGTCGTCGTCGTCGCCATCAACACGGCCAACAACATCAGAAATGTCTGTTTTGAAAGCCATTCCCATTTCGTTCTCATAGCTACCGCAAGGCACAGGTGCCAGTGCACCAGTAACCTTTCTAATAAAAATTCACCCTCCTCCCCCCCAATTAGTGGCTAAGACTTTTTAAGTTAATATGAAATAGTGATGTGATATTCTTTGTAACATGTCTGCAGGCGGTTTCACTTTTTCGTCGTTAGCCGTTTTGTCTCAAAAAAAAAAAAAAAAAGTTTTAGTAACCTATTTTCCACCTTGGAAAATTCACTTGTGCAGGGTGTTTCTCGGCTGTAATGATGAAGTTTTTTGTAAGGATTTCGATTTCATGGAAAACCAGGTGGAAACATTTGCTACATTTACATTTAGATTAGGGTGGGTTTTCACACCGAAGTCTGCGTTGAGTGACCCAGGAATGTCTGCAGAATCGTAACACACATCTGTAGGGTATTTTTGAGCACTACTTCAAGGGAAATTGCTATTCATCTGGCCAGAGTTCTGAAGTTCTGAATCTTACACAAAGTGGAGCAAAAGTAAACGTCCGATGTTTCTTTTTGTGATTTAAAAAAATTAAAAATTTGATTCTTTTTGTGGATTATTTTTATACCTTCAGTCATATGGCTAGAGAGGGTATATATCGTTTGATACGGCCAAAACGTGGCTCATCGAAATAACGGTTTTAGACCCTAGGTCTCTTTGGACCAAATCCGTTTCCGGACATTTGGAGTCGATCTAGCGATGTCCGTCTGTGCGTCTGGTGGCTGGCTGGTTCGCACGATCACTTTCGAAGGGAGGATCCGATTTGGTCCAAGCTTGGTATATCGTAATATTATTTTGAAACTTAGATCGAGTTCAGATATGGGAAATATCCATCCACTCCTTCTGGTACCACTCCCAAAAAATGTCGAAATTTTCCAACAAAAAAAAAATATTTTACTGCACAGAGAGAGGATAATCAGATTTTTCTGCAACTATTGCAAGTCCTAATATTTTCATCAGCACTTCATCAAGTACCTCCCCCACAAAGGGTCAAAATTTTGAATAATAATAACACTTATAAAATGTGAGGTAAGATTCCGATTTCCTTCCAATTACACACATCTCATTATTTTTATTATCCCAATATCTGGTGTACCTCCCCCACAAAGGGTCAAAATTTTGATAATGAAATTTTTTTTTCAAATTTTTTTGCGAAATTAACATCCGTTTCCATTTAGACTTGGTTGTTCTCAATATTTCCATCAACACAAGATCTGTTATAAATATGGTAGAGATCGGACCATTTCTTCTAGAACCTCCCCCACAAAGGGTCAAAATTTTGAATAACAAAAATCCGGAATAAGCATCAAGGCTGGGGGTTTTTACATTCTATTTTTAAATTTAATTCAACGAAAGAAAAAAATGTCGGAAATAGCACCAAATTTTAGAATAAGTTTAGATTTGTTCGAACTGGTCACCTTTGGCACGAATTATGGCCTTCAAACCGTCACAGGCTGCCCGAATGTTGCTTTGAGGTATTTTGGCCCATTACCGGGGAAGCGCTTGCTTGAGGTGATCGACACTTTGGTATTTTTAGTGCCAACACTGCTTTACAAAAAACTCCAGACACAATAGTCCAACGGATTGGCATCCGAAGATTTTGGTGGCCATTGTGCCCTGGAAATGAAGCGAGGAAACTTATTTTGTAATCATTCTTGGGTGGCGCGTGTTGAGTGCGATGGTCCTGTTGGAATGTCCAAGGTCTGCGGCCAAAATGTTTGCGTACCCAAGGCTTTAAGGCTTTAATACACTCTCCAGAATATTTTCGCCATAAAATTCGGCATTTTTTCTGATACCACGGTCCATTAAAACGATCGGCTGTTATGGCAGTCCACACCCTCACCATGGTCGGCGCTTGAGTTCTCGTGGCCAACCGAAGGTGCACATTTTCAGCTGACCTCTTTGGCAAGTAAACACGATAATTTTGTTTGTTTAAAAACTGCTGGACTACGAATGTTTTCTTATCGGAGAAAATCAAATTCGGCAGTTCACCACTTTCGGCCAAGCGAAGCAACTCTTTAGCTCTTTTGAGTCTATTTTTTTCCGTTGCGGTGCAAGTTCTTGCACTTTTTGGAATTTCAATGGCTTTACCCCGAGATCATTTTTCAATATTTGCCAAATGGAATATTGCGATATGTTCAGCTCACGAGCCATTTTTCGGTCACTACGACGCGGGTTTCGATCAAGTCGCTTGTTTACTTTTCGAACCGTTTTTGCTTATGTTGCTGTTTTCTTTCGTCCACTTCCTTGACGGACCGGGTTACCAGTATCACGGTAACGAGCGATGATACGAGACACAAAAGATTTATTCACATTTAAATGCTGGAGTGCCCTAACGATAGCCACTTGTGGTTTTCCAGCCAAATATAAGGGAATCACACTATCACGCTTGAATTCCATCATGAATAACTTTTTTCCTGGAAAATTCTAAGCATTTGTACGCTAGTATACAATATAATGAACTGTCACTGGAATAATTTTAACAGCTGTGGGGCGAGTGGCTTGGAAATGACAGCAGTCTGAAATCATTCGGCAAAACCGTCTGATACTACTTTACTTGTTGTTACTTAATTAAGATAAAATAAATAATTTTTACAAAAATCTTATGTCCAATTTAAATATTTCATTTTGCCAAAGGCCTCTGGCACTACCATATTTAAGTAGATTCATAGCTTTTAACACGATCTGTGTGTGAGTGTGTTCTTTTTTGGAAAGTGAGACGCATTTTAGGTCATTTAGTAATTTTCTTAAAATGTATACTCAGTGTCTATCCCTCTAGTTTGCGTGCTGCCATTATCGCCGTCCGCCTCCCCGCCCCATCGTCCCCTGTGAAAGCATCAAATGCCAAACACCAAACTTGCCTAAATGTATGCCAGCAAATTTATTACATTCTCAACTATACACTGCAATATAGTGTAGACTTTTAGGCGCGCGTCCGTTATACATTTGTGTTTTGATGGCGTTAAACAAAGGCATTATGTTTGAAAATATGATACCATGGTGATGATGATGAGGGAGAGATAGAGAGAGAGGGGAAAAACGTTGATATTTACCATCAAATTAATGTTTGCAAGAACAGGTGTGTTCAGTTTATCCGCCTTAAAATATGCAATCATTTTTAAGGGTTTAAAGGAATAGACTTCTAAGATGAGAGAAATTGTGGAAGTGCCAATGATTAGATAAAAATCCAAATTGATAAAGGGAGATTTGGACGAAAAATTGACTCGAAGGACCAATGTAAACAGGTGCCTTAAAAGTCAACACGTCTTGGTCCTTCGAGCCGGATCAGTGCCCACAGTAGAGAAAAATAGCTCTGAATAAATGTTGGAGAATTTGCCTTAATGTCGAGAGTCAAAGAGAAAGTTATGGGACTAATAATATAGCGGGATTATTCGTAAATTTATCAGCCAATAAAAAAGATGCTGAGTCGGAAAGAGATTTCAGCAGAAAAGACTGCAGTGACGGTATACACACTTACCAAGGGGGTTTCATATGTGATATCTTCAGACAGAAAGGTTGGGGCTATTAGTCCATATCCTCAGGAGGACGAATCGAATGTCCGCCTTTCACGAATTTCGAGAATGAAATCAACCACGTACAAGAGTCGTGCAATGCCTGTAAAGAAGTTGGGCACAACAGGACAAAATATGGAAAATTCGTTTCTACGACATCAATTGAGAGAAAGTCCCTTGCTAAAAATTTAGGAATTGATTGCTCAGCGACAAGAGGTTCTAAATATGCGATGCAAGGCATCATACGAAACAACACGAGAACGATGAACGGATGACGGTTGAAGATGTTAAAAGGAATAGACAGAGCATTTCTATAGCTCTGTCTCTGTCTGCCGTGTCTAATAATTATGTTCAGTTATTAGAGGAAGCAAAACATGAAACGGCGAAATTACGAGCCTCGAACATAAAGCTTCAATGCAGGCGGAAGGTTTCTGTAGATGTCAATGTTGGCCTTAAAGAATGTTGGCTGTTATTGAACGTCCAGGGATTCAACGAGACCCAAGATTGAAGGAAGATTAGTATGAAAATAAATGCAGTGTCCTACAAAACCAAGTGAGGGAACTCAAGTCCGAATTGGTGACTACTAATGAAACGACACATGCAGTAAGAATTCAAGTAAATCACACCGTTAAGTCCGTGGAGGAGGAAGTAAAACTGTGAGAGTTTAGCTTCTTCTTCGTAGAGGTCTGTCGAAAAGCTTAACGCAAATGCGATAAGTCCACTGCAAAAGTAGCAGAAAATACCAGTAGAGACGACAGAGTTGGAGAAGAAAATCCCATTACCAAAGTTAATATACTTGGGGAAGAACAAGAATCAAATCGTGGAGACTTGAAAGGGCAGATATTAAATATTGAAGAATCGAAGTGGAAAAAGAAGCAAGATGTCCTATTCATATGGGAACGAAAGGAAAAGAAAATAGTGATAAGGCCCATAACAAGAAGATACCGCCAAATGGAAGTAGTGTAGGCTGGCAGAAGTGACAGAAAATGATGGAAGTATGCAACGCCGGAAAGATAAGCTAATGAAGTTCCGTAAGATGAAACTACTAGAAAGGGATGATCTCAGAAAGAAGACGCTTCTTGAAGAGGATACAGTCTGAAAAAAGTTGCGGACAGACAAAAGATGTGAGACCTTTAAGAGAGATCGGTGGGTAAGATGGAGGAGTTAAAAAAACATTTTTATACCCTTAACCTTATGACTACAGAGGGTATATATCATTTGATAAGGCCAAAACGTGCCTCATCGAAATAATGGTTTAAGACCCAACGTCTCTTTGGACCAAATACGTTCCAGGACATTTGGAGTCGATCTAGCGATATCCGTCCGTCCGTCTGTCTGGCTGACTGGTGTGCACGATAACAATCGAAGGGAGTATCGTATTTAATCCAAACTTGGTACATTGTAATATTATTGTCAAACATAGATCGAGTTCGGAGATGGGCAATATCGGTTCACTCCTTCTGGTACCTTCTCCATAAAAAGTCGAAATTTTCCAAAAAAATATTTTACTGCACAGAAAGAGAAAGGATGATTTGATTTTGCTCCAACTTTGCAAATGCTTGCATCAGTGTTAGGTTAGTTGAGAAAAGGGACAATATCAGTCCATTCCATGAAGTACCTCCCCCACAAAGGGTCAAAATTTTGAATAATTTTAACCTTTATAAAATGTGATGTAATGTTTGTCTTCAAATTCACAATATTTTTATTAATCCAGGGTTTGGTGTGAAGATGAAATATATCGGTCCACTCCTTCTGCTTCCTCCTACACAAAGGGTCATAATTTAAATATGCATGAAGCTCATAAAACGTGAAATTAACATCCGATTCCAATTAGACTTGGTACATCTCAATATTTCCATCAAAACAAGATCTGTTATAAAAATGAGATGTATCGGACGATTCCTTCTGGTACCTTCCCCACAATGGGTCAAAATTTGAATAGCCAAAACGATCATAAAATCCGAACCAAGCATCCGGTTCTCTTCGTATTTCACACATCTGCTGTGAAGATCTGCTGTGAAGATGGGACATATCGGTCCACTCCTTTTGGCACCTCCATTACAAAGGGTCAAAATTTCGAATATCCATGAAACTCATAAAGCGGGAAATTACCATAAGATTTCATTCAGACTTGGTACATCTCAATATATCCATCAACATAAGATCTGTTATAAAGATGGTAGAGATCGGACCAATATTTCTGGTACCTCCCCCACATTGGCTTCAAGATTTGTGAAAATAAAACGCTCAAAGAAAGCGAAATAAGCATCCAAGTCTCTTCAAATTTCACACACAAACCGTTTTGCTAACACATGATCTGTTGTGAAGATGTCATAAAACTGCGAACCCCTTCTGGTATCTCACCCTCAAAGCGTCACAATTTTCAATACTTTTATCTGTTATAACAAGTTGTAAAGAATCACTGACTTCTTTGATTCTTTACAACTTGCTATATCTAAATAATTCTATTAACCAGAAAACTGAGATAAATACGGAACTCATGATTTCTCATAAAAATGGATATAAATGCTCGATTTCCTTGTAATTTTCCCCATACCGATATTTTTGTCTGCATTAGATGAAGTATGAAAATGGAATACTTCGGTCGACTATATCCGGCCCCCTAAACATTTAAATATTTTCTAAAAATTATCACATATCTCATATAAAGTGAAGGAAGTAGGCAATATGGTCCAAATGTGGCACGTCGCAAATTTATATCATATTTATTTAGGTCCGGCACGAAATGGACAATATTGGGCCATTCTTTCGGAACCTACTCCATTAGAGGGTCAACAATTTGAATAATCGTAACATAACATCAAATATATTTATATATTGGAAAATTGGCTGAGGATATACATCTGTCGGCGAAACCGGCTGATACTTTCAAATTTGTTATAATTTTCATGTTTATTTTCCAATATTTCGACAACAGCCTTGTTATTAACAAAAATTGATGACATCTTTTCATGGTACATATTGAATATACAAATTTCTTTTGTTCAGAGACTCTCAATGAAATTTGATCTTGAATAATTCTCCCTTTGAGTTTTCCCCCAAAAATTGAAGTATCAAGGGCGATTTTTACATGGAATGGAGATATGTTAAATTAGCAGCAAACAACTAAAACACATAATTTTCTCCTGTAGCACATAAATTTCGAATGTAATTTTTTCAAAAACTATTGTAACTAGATATACAGGCTAAGATGAAAAAACTGCAACCAACTTCAGACTGCTCTCATTTCTAAGCCACTCGTCCGACAGCTGTTAAAATTACTCCAGTGACAGCTAATTATATTGTTTACAAGCGCACAAAAGCATTTTGGTGAGAATTTTCCAGAACAAAAGTTATTCGTGATGGAATTCAAGCGTGATTTCTTAATATTTGGTTGGAAAACCACAAGTGGCTATCGTTAGAGCACTCCAGCATTTAAATGTGAATAAATCTTTTGGTTCTCATACCAAAGATTTATTCACCGTGATACTGGTAGCGAACATATCGTTATATTCCATTCGGCAAATATTGAGCAATGAGCTCGGGGTAAAGCTATTGAAACTCCAAAAAGTGCAAGATCTTACACCGCAACAGAAGGGAAATAGACTCAAAAGATCTAAAGTGTTGCTTCGCTTGGCCGAAAGTGGTGAACTGCCGCATTTGGTTTTCTACGATGAGAATACATTCGTTATCCAGCAGTTTGTAAACAAACAAAATGTTTACTTGCCAAAGAGGTCGGCTGAAAACTGAAAATGAGCACCTTCAAGTGCCGGTCATGGTGATGGTGTGGGCCGCCATATTAATTCGCCATGGCATTAGAATAAATGGGGAATATTATCGCAAAAATATTCTGGAGGGTGTATTAAAGCCTTGGGCACGCAAAAATTTTGGCCAAAATACCGCAGAGCAACTTTCGGGCAGCATGTGACGGTGACCAATTCGAACATATCTAAACTTATTCCAAAATTTGATCCTATTTCATTCAATAAAATTAAAAAAAAAACAAGTTAAAAAGCAGTAAGTTCGGCCGGGCCGAACTTTTAATACCCTCCACCATTTGCAACGAATTTGGAAATTTTCAAAAAATAAAATCCTTAAAAAATTCTGTTAAAATTTTAAAAATACCGAATATAGCCGTTATATTGGGGTCTATACGACGTGGACATACATATGTATTGTTTGTCATAAGCCATTACCATATTCAAATTCGAAACTGGACCCGCACTGACAATTTTCTGTCACAGACTGTAGTTCCCATAACGAACTTCAAATACCAAATTTTAAACAGTTCCGGTTAATAATGTCGCTAAAATCATCAAAATATCGAACATAGCGAGGTGCCGTTATATGGGGGCTATACGAAGACGTGGACCTACACAGACAATTTTCAGTCTTAGGGTGTAGTATCCATTTGGAACTTCAAATACCAAATTTGAAACAATTCCGGTGAATAACGTCGCTAAAATCATCAAAATACCGAATATAGGGAGGTACCGTTATATTGGGGCTATACGAAGACGTGGACCTGCAAAGACAATTTTCTGTCTTAGGGTGTAGTATCCATTTGGAACTTCAAATACCAGATTTGAAACAATTCCCGTGAATAATGTCGCTAAAATCATCAAAATACCGAATATAGGGGGGTTACCGTTATATGGTAGCTATATGAAAACGTGGACCTACATGGCCCATTTACGAACTTAACCTGCCTACTGGAAAAATAAACATGTGTGCAAAATTTTAGCCATCTATCTCAATTCATTCGAAAGATAGCGTGATTACAACAGACAGACGGACAGACAGACAGACGGACGGACGGACAGACAGACAGACGGACACCGCTAAATCGACTTAGAATTTTACGCTGATCAAGAATATATATACTTTGTTGGGTCTGACATGAGTATTTCGAGGAGTTACAAACGGAATGACAAAGTTAATATACCCTCCATAGTATGGTGGAGGGTATAAAAAAATAAAATTAAAAAATTAAAATTATGTCGTTTGACTTTGTTGAAGTTTTTTACCGATATTTCTTAACTTGTTTTTTATGTTGCTCAGTATAATCCAAATCTTCAGTATCGATTGTAGGATTAATTTTTCAACGTCTTCAAAAAAAGTGGTCGAGAGGTGGGGTCTCCCCTATATATTTTGAGGTTCTTTAAAAGATAGAATTTCCACGAAAGGTATTTATATGAAGTTTTTTTTTCGTCTCTAAAAGACCCTCCGTATATTTTCTACATAAAAAAAACGTTCACAAGCTCTTCCGGTCTTGAAAAAAGAGACTCCCCTTACTTATCTCCAAAAACTAATATTTTCTCAAGTTATTCTCCACTACTCGCAATCAACGGTTAAATTAAATACCTTTCTAATGCCAGCACTTAAGTATCTACTTATGCATGTCTTTACTGCAAATATTCTGATCTATAAACCTCTACAACAAATCACAAATACCAACAACAACTACAACTACTGTTATTGTGTTCAATAGTTAATGACAGACGTGTATTATTGTTGTTCGATACGATTTGCTTTTCTTTCGTGTCGTGTTTTCTTCTACTGCCTTTTTTCCATTCGATTTTCCTTTTTTTATTTTTTTGCATAAAACGTTTTCAAGATTGTTTTGTTATAGAAATGCTTAGCTCAACATTATTCTTTTGCTTCTTCTTCATCGGCTTGTTGGTTGGTTGATTGCTGTTGCTGTTGTTGTAAAGAAAAGTAGTCGTCGTCGTCTGTCTGCCTGGGTGCCTGCTTAGGGGCTTTTTCGTCGATTATTTCCTCATCGCCCGGCCACAATCAAACAAAGTTCCATGGAATATGAAGCCGTAGTTTATTCTTGCCATTTGCCGCCGCCGTCGCTATTTCTTTTGCTCTAAGCGTTTTTCAACTCTTCTTTTTGTGTTGTTGTAGTTGTTGGCTTTCTCTTGTAGAGGCAAAGAAAAAAAAACCGAACGTAAATGAGTTCTATTTTCTTGCATAGACAAAATAATTCACCGACACACACATGTCTATATTTACCAATACACCATTGAAGGAACACTAAAGTAAACAGAGGGGCCATGAGGAAGTCTCAAGAAATGAATGGCCTGAAAAGGATTGGAACAAAATCCTAAGGCAACATTTCTGAAGGAAAATCAAGAAAAATGCCCATTTTCTGAGATAATACAATGTGAGAGATTATCTATGAGATAAAAAGCAATTAGACGCATTATCTTTGAGATAAAATAAGCTAGGCGAATTATTTTTGAGATAAGGGTCAATTATATCATTATATCCGAAGGGGCCGAAGCAGTCCGTTTTCTAAGAGATTATGTTTGAGACAGAGGCCGGTGGAAGGCATTATGTGCAAGATAACGGCCAGTGAAATGAAATATCTCTAAGATAAGGTCTGACTATTGACTTTGAGATAATAATTAGCAAACAAATGAGGGATTACCTGTGAAGCCGGTGAAACGCATTATCTGTGAGATAACGGCCAGTGAGATGGACTATCTAGATAACAACTGACTCTAAGATAATGATTAGCAAAATGTAGATTAGATAATAGTAGTCCCGTCGCAGAATCTCTTAGATAATGGTGTCTTATACATCTTGTATCTGTGAGATAAGGACCGTCGAGGGGCATTATCTCTAAGTTACAGATAAGGGCAAATGAGGTGCATTATTTCGGAGATATGGGCCGATGCGGTTAGTTATCTCAGGGATTACCTGTGACGCCGGTGAAACGCATTATCTGTGAGATAACGCCCAGTGAGATGGACTATCTAAGATAAGGACTGGCTCAGAGATAATGATAAGAAAAATATAGATTAGATAAGAGCAGCCTCGGTGTAGTATCTCTTAGAAAATGGTGTGTTATAAACATTGTATCTGTGAGATAAGGGCCGTCGAAGGGCATTATCTCCAAGTTATAGATAAGGGCAAATGGGTGCATTATCTCGGCGATATGGACCGATGCGGTCCATTGTCTCAGAGATATGGGCAGATGCGGTCCATTACATCAGAGGTTATATTTGGGGTCGGTGAAACGCATTATGATATAACGGCCAGTGAGATGGACTATCTAGATAACATCTGACTCTGAGATAATGATTACAAGTAGATTAGATAATAACAGCCCCGGTGCAGTTTCTCTTAGATAATGTATGTACCTTGTATCTGTGAGATAAGGACCGTCTGTAAGGTCGGTGAAACGCATTATCTGTGAGATGGACTATCTATATAACATCTGACTCTGATATAATGATTAGCAAAATGTAGATTAAATAATAGCAGCCCTGGGACGTCGAAGTTATAGATAAGTGCAAATGAGGTGCATTATCTTGGTGATATGGACCGATATTGTCCGTTATCTCAGGGATTATCTGTGAGGTCGGTGAAACGCATTATCTGTGAGATAACGGCCATTGAGATGGACTATCTAAGATAACATCTGACTCTGAGATAATTATTAGCAAAATGTAGATAAGATACTAGCAGCCCCGGTGCAGTATCTCTTAGATAATGGTGTGTTATAAACATTGTATCTGTAAGATAAGGATAGTGGAGAAGCATTATCTCCAAGTTATAGATAAGGGCAAATGAGGTACATTATCTCGGAGATATGGGCCGATGCGGTCCATTATCACATATATTATTTGTGAGGTCGGTGAAACGCATTAGTTGTGAGATAACGGCCAGTGAGATGGACTATCTAAGATAAGGACTGACTCGGAGATATCGATAAGTAAAATGTAGATTAGATAATAGTGGTCCCGGTGCAGTATCTCTTAGATAATGGTTTGTTATAAACATTGTATCGTGAGATAAGGGTCGTGGAGGGACATTATTTCCAAGTTATTCGCCGATCTTATGCTTTATCCGTTGCATAAGGATTGTTCAAATGCATTATCTCTAAGTTAAAAACTGTGGGGGGGTTAATATGTAAGATAAGAGCATCTGAAGAGCACTAACTTTGAGATAAAGGCTGCTGACTTTATCTTTTAGTTAATACACACTACATCTGATCAATGATCGGTTACAGAATTATCTCTGTGACGAAGGCCACTCAAGATAAGGGTAGTCTGATACTTTATTTGAGAGATAAACTGCATAATCTCCGAGTTAAAAAAAAAACTGTCCATGAAGTATGATATGTAAGATAAGAGTCTCTGAAGAACATTAGGGTCAGTGACGTACTTTATCTCTGAAATAACACATATTACGTCTGATCAAATGATCGGTAACAGAATTATCTCTGTGATAAAGGCCACTCAGTTCCATAGGATAATGATTGGATAGGTTCCTTATATACGAGATAATCACTGGATCGGTGAGGCCCTTTGTCTTTGGGATGAGGGCCGGTAAGGATCATTACTTACCAGATGATGCCCCGTGAAAGTCATTTCCATAATGACCCAACAGTCACATTGTCTTTAAGATAATGATGGTCTTCCTTGGGGAGCATTATCTCCGAGATAAATGCTAGCGATGGGTATTCTCTGAGGAAATGGCCAGCCAGTCGTACAATCTTTCTAATAATGATCGATCACGCTCAATGCCTCTTAAATAAAGCCCGGTTTGAGGCCTCAACTTTGACATCAAATCTGGTGAGAGAAAGTACTTCTTAGATAAGGAGTGTTCTCTCTGAGTTGAGAGACATGTCCAGGTAAGATAAATTTTCTATAAGATTATAAATGATGACACAATTATCTCCGAGATAAATGCTGTCTAGACACATATCTCCAGGTAATGACCAGCTACATGGAGGTGGATTATATCCAAGATAAATGACGATGAAGCACGTTATCTGAGGTAATGACCAGTATCAGAATTATCTGTATTATAAAGACCAGCCTGTCGATTTTTCTGATAATGGCCGATCAGACTCAATGCCTCTGAAATAAAGACCGGTTTGAGAGCTTAACTTTGACGTAAAATCCAGTGAGAGGTATTATCTATAGGGTAAGGGGAGATCTTTCTGAGATTCGGCCAGGTGAGAGACTTTTTCTACTAGAAAATAAATGGTGGCACATTTATTTGAGACAAATTCTGGCCAGGTATATATCTCCAAGGTAATGGCCAGTTTCTTTGAGGTGGATTATCTCTGCCGGTGAAGGCCATTATCTGAGGTAATGAGCAGAATCAGAATTATATCTAAGATAAAGGTCAGCTAGACGCACGATATGTAAGATAATGACCGAAATATAGTAAGACGTGAGGTCTGAACTGTGACGTAAAGTCCGGTGAGAGACATAGCCTATGGGATAAGGGATATTCTCTCTGAGATTCGGCAAGGTGAGAACCATTTTCTATTAAATAATAAATGGTGACACAATTATTTCTGGGATAACTGCTGGTCAGGCCTATATCTCCAAGGTATTGGCCTGCTAGATTGAAGTGGTTTATCTCCGAGATAAGAATCGGTTAAGTGCATTATCTTAGGCTGAGGAGCAGTATTGTCTCTGAGATAAGGACATTTTGGTGATAAAACGATGATGAGCGGCTTAATCTATGACATAACGGCTAGTATAACAATTATTTCTACGATTTTAAATATTTATGAGAAACATTGTATTTGAGCAGAGGGCCGGTGAAGGAATCTTGGATAAGATCCAATGAGCGACATTATATCTCAGATAAGGGTCAATGAGGGGCAATTACTTCGAGATAAGGGCCGGCGAGCGGCATAATCTTTGGGAAATGGATCGGGCAGGGGCATTATATCTTAGATTAGAGCCGTTTAGGAGCTCTATCTCTGAGATAATGGTCAGGGAGAGGCAGTATCTAGAAGGTAACGGCCAGCAAGGAATATGTATGTCATGCGAGGGTCATTATCTCTGATATAAGTACATTATCACTGAGATAATGACCGATGAAATAATTTTTAAGGATTTTAGATAACAGCCGGTCAAGCTCATTAACTCCGGCATTATCTTTGAGATAGTGGCCAGAAAGTCACATTACCTCTGTGTTAAGTACTTGAGAGGCACATTATTTCGGAGATAAGTGAGATATGGACCAACGAGGACCAAAGATAATAGTCGCCAATGAGAATAATAATAATTTTTAAAATGAATACTAGTGAGAATCATTATCTTTCAAATAATGATCGATAAGGATCATATCTCAGAAAAAATACGGTTTTTTTTCTTTGAAATAATGGGCGGTTGCATTATGACCAGGTTCATTATGCCTGGCGAGAAATATCTCAGACATGACAAATGAGGACCGTTGAGCATCATGTTTTTCTTTGATTTGGACGAAAAGAAATACTATCTCTGGAAGAATCGTCTTTGATGAGTGAAGTATCTGAGCTAAGGAACCTAATCTTTATCTTATGATAATCTAGATAATTGCTGGAGAGAGGTATTGTCTTGGTTTTACGATGTAGATAATTATCTATGAGATTATGTATGATAAAAACATTTATCTATGTAGAGCCGATGAATAGCATTCTCCTCTAAAGAGAGTATTACTGAGACAATGGCCGGTGAGGAGCATTATCTCTGGGATAACAAATTATTAGGAGCATTATCTATAAGATAATGGAATGTGAGAAACTCTCTTTCTCAGATAAGCAGAATATTCGCGGTAAAGGTCGGTAGAAAGTATTATCTATTGAGTAATGATCGGTTCAGTTAGAAGCATTATCTGTATATAAGACCTAGGGGGCGTTTAGGCTTCAATGTAGAAGTTGCGGACTGGGGTATTACCTCTGACAAAGAGACCACCTTAGTATGAAGGGTATATTAAGTGTGTGTTTACGTTTGTAACACCTCGAAATATACATTTTAGATCCCACAAAGAAGCATAACATTCTTTGTCGATTTAGGGTCCGTCCGTCTGTTAAAATCACTTTAGCTTCCGAACGAATTGAAGTAGATTGAAAAAATTTTACCTATACGTGTATTATGTCTGCAATACTTTTGGTATTGAAAATTTGCCATGTAGGTACACGTTTTGGTATAGATGGTACCTCCCTATTCTCGGTATTTTGACGATTTTTGGGACATTATTTACCGGAATTGTTTCAAATTTGGTATTTGAAGTTCGTAATAGATGCTACAGCCTGTGACAGAAAATTGTCTGTGCAGGTCCACGTCTTCGTATAGCCCCCATATAACGGTACCTCACGATATTCCGTATTTTGATTATTTTAGCGACATTATTCACCGGAATTGTTTCAAATTTGGTATTTGAAGTTCGTAATGTATACTACAGCTTATGATAGAAAATTGTAGGTCCACGTTTTCGTATAGCCACCATATAATGGTACCTCCCGATATTCGTTATTTTGACGATTTTAGCTAAATTTTTCGCCGAAATTGTTTCAAATTTGGTATTTGAAGTTCGTAATGGATACTACAGCCTATGACAGAAAATTGTCTGTGCAGGTCCACAACTTCGTATTGCACCCATGTGACGGTACCTCCCGATATTCCGATATTTAGCGACATTATTCATCGGGATTGTTTAAAATTTGGTATTTGAAGTTCCTAATGGATACAGCAGCCTATGACAGATAACGGTACCCACGCATATTCGGTATTTTGATTATTTTAGCTCAATTTTTCGCCGAAATAGTTCCATATTTGGTATTTGAAGTTCGTAATGGATACTACAGCCTATGGCAGAAAATTGTCTGATTACGTCCAGGTCTTCGTATAGCCTCCATATAATGGTACCTTCCTATTTTCGGTATTTTGATGACTTTAGCTACATTATTCACCGGATTTTTTTAAAGTTTCGTATTTGAATATTGTAATGGCTTATGACAAAAGTTGCCTTTGCAGATCCACGTCTTCGTATAGACCTCGATATAACGTTTATATACGGTATTTTAGAATTTTTAACGGATTTTTTTTTTGAAAATTTGCCAAATTTGTTCCAAATGGTGAAGGGTATTCAAAGTTCGTTCGGGCCAAATTTACAGCTTTTTACTTGTTGTGGTTTTTCTTTTTTCCCCAAAGGCCCATTTTCGGTTGGGCCCCATACATATTACCCTGCTGTTTTTTGAAATATCTTCATAGAATTTTTTTTGTTTTCGTTTCGTAGCACTCTCCCAGTCGCCCGAGCTGCCATGCCCTCTTCACTGCACTTATTTTTTGTTGTTGTTGTTAATGGATTTTCCATCAACAATAGCATTGCAATCATGCATAGAAAGAGTCGTATTACTGTAAATACTACCGAACGACCAAACGACCGAACGACACAAAAATAAACCGCAAATCTTTAAATGTGATCTGCTATATATATTCGAACACAATCAACCGAAAAAAAAAAAACAATAACAACAACAACACCAATAAAAAAAAAAGAAAATAGCAACAGAAATAAAATATCTTTACATGACTTTTGAAAGAAACGAAGGAACACGTTGTGGAGAACGAGGAGCAATGACTTGATTTTGATAACGCGCTGAGCTATAATAGCGGAATTTACAGCATATCATCTGCTGTGAATTATTATTTTTTTCTTTTTCTTTTTTCAAAAAATTATTCCAGTTTCAGTTAAACTTTCGTTTAGAGTTACAATTATTTTTTTTATCTAAAATCTTCTTCAAAATATGAAAGCAAAAAAAAAAAATAGTTATTCAACGGAATTCCAAAACTGTATTTAGAAAACTAAAAGTGGAGAAACTAACAAAAACCGAAAGAAAGAAACTTGTATTAAGTTGTAATTAAGTCGTTCACTAAAATTACACTCTCCGTTAGGCCATGGAACATATTAAGCGGACGGCGGCCAGGCTAGCCGGCCGAATGGCCATTAAAAGCACAAAGTGCAATACTCCAATTTTGTTTCACGTTTCTTGCGCAAAAACCAGAGCAGAAGTGGTCAATTTAATATTTGCAAGTTTTTTTTTGCTTGCTTTCGATGACGCTCCCCCCAAATGAAAGTCAATGATTGTTTAATGGCCAGCCGTTATAGCCATAGTTTGGTTGGCCTTTAAGGAATTCTGCCTGCCATAATTCAGCGAGAAACAAATTTGACATGACGACTTTAATCTGTCTTCAATCTTTGGCCAAAAGTTTTCGTGAATGCAGAACATTTAGAAGTTCTGTTTGTTTTCATTACTTTTTCAATTTTCCATTTAATCAACTTTGACTTTTTCAAGTGGCATCGGCAGCGGTTGGTTGTTGTGGCCTGACATGCCATGCAAAATGGCAGTAAGGCATGAAATTATTGATTTGATGGTGGTTGGAACAAGTTTTATTAGCTCTTAAGATTATACATTTAATAATATAATTTCGAAAAAGCTGTAAGTACCAGTTGGCAGCAATATCTCTGTGAAAATTGCCGGTTAGGGGCATTATCTTTAAGATAAAGGCCGAATAGAAACATTGTCTTTGAGACAAAACATGAAAAAAAGCTGAAGTTCGACCGGGTCGAACTTTGAATACCCTCCACCATTTGGAACGAATTTGGAAAATTAAAAAAAAAAAAAAATTCTGGTAAAATTTTAAAAATACCGAATGTAGCCGTGTAGTCTATACGACGACGTATACCTGCATAGGCCACTTTTATCATAAGCCATTACAATATTCAAATGCGAAACTTGGAAAAAAATCGGTGAATAATGTAGCTAAAATCATCAAAATACCGAATATCGGGAGGTGCCATTATATAGAGGCTATACGAAGACGTTGACCTGCAAAGGCAATTTTCTATCATAGGCTGTAGCATCCATTACGAACTTCAAATAAGACATCTCAAGCAATTTCGGTGGATATTGTACCTAAACTTGTCAAAATACCGAATATAGGGAGGTACTGATATATGAGGCCTATACGATGACCTGGACCTCCATAGGCAATTTTCTGTCACAGACTGTAGTTCCCATCACGAACTCTGAATACGTAATTTGAAACAATTCCGGTGAATAATGTAGCTAGAATCACCAAAATACCGAATATCGGGAGGTACCGTTATATAGAGGCTATACGAAGGCGTTGACCTGCACAGACAATTTTCTGTCTTAGGCTGTAGTATCCATTGCGAACTTCAAATACCAAATTTGAAATAATTCCGCTGAATAATGACGTTACAATCATCAAAATACCGAATATAGGAAGGTACTGATATATGAGGCCTATACGAAGACCTGGACCTCCATAGACAATTTTCCGTCACAGACTGTAGTTCCCATCACGAACTCTAAATACGTAATTTGAAACAATTCCGGTGAATAATGACGCTACAATCATTAAAATACCGAATATCGGGAGGTACCGTTATATAGAGGCTATACGAAGGCGTTGACCTACACAGACAATTTTCGGTCTTAGGCTGTAGTGTCCATTATGAGATTCAAATACCAAATTTGAAACAATTCCGGTGGATAATATCGCTAAAATCATAAAAAATACCAAATATCGGAAGGTAACCTAATATGGATGCTATACCAAAACGTGGACCTACGTGGCCCATTTTCAATACCAAAAGTCCTGCATACATAATACACATTTGAGTAAAATTTGATCAACCTACTTCATTTCGTTCGGAAGCTGAAGTGATTTCCATAGACAGATGGACAGACATCGCTATCGACGTAGAATTTTACTCTGATCAAGAATATACAGGGTAAGATAAAAAAAAACTGCAACAAAGTCAAACGCCATAATTTTTACATTTTTTTTTAATGAAACCAAAAAATGTCGGAATTATCATCAAATTTTAGAATACGTTCAGATTTGTTCGAATTGGTCACTTTTGGCACGAATTATGGCCTTCAAACGGCCAATGAAACCGTCACACGCTGCCCGAATGTTGTTCTGCGGTATTTTGGCCCATTCCCGGCAAAGCGCTTGCTTGAGGTGATCGACACTTTGGTATTTTTTAATGCCAACCTTGCTTTCCAAAATACTCCAGACACTGTAGTCCAACGGATTGTTATCCGGAGATTTTGGTGGTCACTGTGCGCCGGAAATGAAGCGAGGAACCTTATTTTGTAACCATTCTTGGGTGGCGCGTGCTGAGTGCGATGGTGGTGCTGAGTCCTCTTGGAATGTCCAAGGTCTGCGGCTAAAAAGTTTGTGAGCCCAAGGCTTTAATACACCCTCCACAATATTTTCGCGATAAAATTCGGTATTTATTCTAAAGCTGATTTCGATTCGATTAATACGAGCGGAGAGCGATTGCAGCTGTTATGGCGGCCCACACCATCACCATGGCCGGCGCTTGAGTTCTGGTGGTCAACCGAAGGGGCACATTTTCAGCTGGCCTCTTTGGCAAGTAAACACGACGATCATTATGTTTGTTTACAAAATGCTGGTCAACGAATGTTTTCTCATCGGAGAAAACCAAATTCGGCAATTCACCATATTCGGCCAAGCGAAGCAACTCTTTAGCTCTTTTAAGTCTATTTTCTTTCTGTTGCGGTGTAAGTTCTTGCACTTTTTGGAATTTCAATGGCTCCAACCCCGAACTCATTTTTCAATATTTGCCGAATGGAATATTTCGATATGTTCAGCTCACGAGCCATTTTTCGACCATTGTGACGCAGGTTTCGATCAAGTCGCTTCTTTAATTTTCAAACTATTTTTGCAGATGTGGCTGTTTTCTTCCGTCCTCTTCCCTGACGTAGGTCTACGCTACCAGTATCACGTTAACGAGCGATGGTACGAGACACAAAAGATTTATTCACACTTAAATGCTGGAGTGCTCTAACGATAGCCACTTGAGGCTTTCCAGCCAAATATAAAGAAATCACACTATCACGCTTGAATTCCATCGCGAATAACTTTTTTTCTGGAAAATTCTCCCCAAAATGCTTTTGTACGCTTGTAAACAATATAATGAACTGTCACTGGAATAATTTTAACAGCTTTCGGACAAGTCGCTTAGAAATGACAGCAGTCTTGAGTTGGTTGCAGTTTTTTCATTTCACCTTGTATGTTTATGACGGTTATTTTTGAGATTCTCTTGTCTCTTAGGTAATTTCCTTGACTTAAATCTCAAAGTTAATGCCCATTTAAGACCATTGCCTTCCAGATAGTGCCAATAAGCTATTGGTCATTATCTGAGCGACGACATATACCATTTTTATTATACCCTTCACCACCAGGTGGTCAGGGTATTATGTCTTTGTGCAGTTGTTTTGTAACAGGCAAATAGGAAACGAGATAGACCAATACTTCCTTTTGATAATCTGCATAGAATCACTTTCTGAGTCGATTAATGCATGTCCGTCCGTCTGTGTAAACAAACTACAGGTCGCATTTATTGTCCGATCCAGATGAAATTTTGCAGAAATAATTTCTTTGACCCAAGGACGAACCCTACTGAAATTGGAGATAATCGGTCAAAATTGAGATACAGCTCCCATATATATCTTCCTTCGATTTGCCTTTTATTGTGCACCAAACGTGTAATATTAGCCCAAATATTATGGAATTCTGCACATACGACCAGATTAGGCCTGAAAATAAGTATGCCGAATTTTATCGAAATCGGTTCAGATATAGCTATAGCTCCCATACCAGTCGACAACGCCCGACTTTAAGAATTCTGGATTTATAACCCAATTCTCTATCCTATAAATATCAATTTTCCCATCCATTATGAACAACATTTGCGTCGGAGCCTTTTGTTTTCCCCTCAATTTGTTGACGTCAAATGTAATGAATTTTGTCATTAACAAAAAAAAAAAAAAACACTTAATTCCGGATACTAATAATTTCACCCACAATATCAACATAATCTATTGGTTGGTTGAGCTTATCAATCAATCAATGGAATGGGAAGAGTGCCCTAATGAATATTGGAATGTTGGGAAAAACAATTTTTGGAATTTTTGGGGTTTTGATAACAAGTTGCCATTAATGTCATCTTCCCCGCTGAATGTTCCAAAGAATAAAAGATAATAATAATACTAACCGATAAGCTTCTTCTTGATGGTCATGTTGCAAATAATTAAAATAAATCAAACACTTCAACTTTTGATGTTGACGATGACGAGGAGAATGGTGATGCCAGCAATGGCCTCAAGTATCAAGTCATCCTTTCTTGTCCTTAAGCTATGACACTCATTTAGACACACCATCATCAGCATCATCACCATGAAGGCAGCTAGGCAGTCAGGCAGCACAAAATAAAACCTACGTGCTTAGATTTAAAAATAAATTACCTCATTTAAGGTTGGGGAAAATAAAACAAAGGCAAAAATACCAAAAAGAAAGAAAACATGCATTAAAAGGAGATGGAGGGCATGAAGAAGAACACCAGGCAAACAATGCACCACCACCACCAATGACAAGGTTTACATCTGATATCTGACACCAAGGCGTTCTACATAGGCGTAAATATATATGAAAGAAAAAGAAAAACACAAGCTTAAACCCCTCTCCGACCAAAAGCAGACCTCTAAAGCAGCAACGAAAGTTCCCCCTCCTACCCCCTATTCATTGTGTTGGAGAAAAGTGTTGAGAGCACGCATTCACCGGCACTCATACACACTTTCTTTGTGGGTAGGTATGTATGCGTGTGTGGGTGATAACATTGGGGGTGTCAGCTGTGCAAATTTCATTGAGACAAACACAACGGTGCTTAGCTTAGCAGCAGCAACAACAATGGTAATTATTGAGATAAACCACGATCTGTGACGATCTCAGCCCGTTGACAATTGTGTAATCTTATCTATGGTCTCAAGGTTAAAATATTAATTTGTGGATGATAATATCAATGATGTATATATTGAAATGATAATATATATAAATAACCAGTAAAAAAGCTGTTAGTTCGGCCAGACCGAATTTTGAATACCCTTCATCATTTGGAACTAGTATGGAAATTTTCAAAAAATTAAAATCCATTAAAAATTCTGTTAAAATCTTAAAAATACCGAATATAGCCGCTATGTTGGGGGGTCTATGTTGCCATAAGCCATTACATATGAAACTTGAATGTGAATAATGTAGCTAAAATCATCAAAATACCGATTATTGGGAGGTACCCTTATATGGGGCCACACGATGACGGTGACCTGCACAGACAATTTTCTGTCAAAGGCTGTAGTATCCATTACGAACTTGAAATACCAAATTTGAAACAATTCCGGTAAATAATGTCGATAAAATCATCAAAATACCGAATACCGGGAGGTACAGTTATATTCGGGCTATACGAAGACGTGGACCTGCACGGACAATTTTCTGTCATAGGCTGTAGTGCCTATTAGGAACTTTAACTACGAAATTTCAAACAATTTCGGTAAATATTGTACCTGAAATCGTTAATATACCGTATATAGGGATTTACTGATATATGGGGCCTATCCGAAGACCTGGACCAGCACAGACAATTTTCTGTCATAGGCTGTAGTATCCATTACGAACTTGAAAGACCAAATTTGAAACAATTATGATGAATAATGTCGCTACAATCATCAAAGTACCGAATATCGGCAGGTACCGTTATATGAGGGCTATAGGAACGAGGGTCTCCATACTCAATTTTTCGTCGTAGGCTACAGTACCCATTACGAATTCTAAATACGAAATTTGAAACAACTCCGATGAATAATGTCCCTAAAATCGTCAAAATATCGAATATCGGCGGGTACCGTCGTATGTGGGCTATACGATATCATGGTCCTATATAGACATATCTCTTCCAGGGCATAAAGTGCTTAGAAAAAATTTTTAGTATGGATTTTTAAACAACTCCATTGAAAAATCATCAAAATAGCGAATATCGGGAGGTAAAATTATACGGAGGATATACGATATCGTGGACCTATATAGACAATACTCTTTCAGGGGGTAAAGTACTCGGAAGGAATCACTTTTGTGGATTTTCCGATAATTTCATTGAATACCAAATATGGGGGGGGGGGGTGGTTTTACCAATAGAGCTCATCTTCGAACTTGCCCTGTCTGCAGACAAAAGACTGATATGTGCAAAAATTTAGCGTGATTACCACAGACAGACAGAGGGACGAATGGACAGGGCTAAATCGTCTTAGAATTTTACGCAGATAAGGAATATACAGGGTGAGATGAAAAAACTGCCGACAAATTCAGACTGCTGTCATTTCCAAGGCACTTGTCCGACATCTGTTAAAATTATTTCAGTGACAGTTTATTATATTGTTTACAAGCGTACAATAGCATTTTGGTGAGAATTTCCCCCAATAAAAATTATTCGTGATGGAATTCAAGCATGATAGTGTGATTTCTTAATATTTAGCTGCAAAAGCACAAGTGGCTATCGTTAGAGCACTCCAACATTTAAATGTGAATAAACCTTTTGTGTCTCGTACCATCGCTCGTTACCGTGATAGCCCGACGTCAAGGAAGTGGACAGAAGAAGACAGCAACATCAGCAGAAGTGGTTCGAAAAGTAAAAAAGCGACTTGATCGAAACCCGCGTCGTAGTGGCCAAAAAATGGCTCTTGAGCTGAACATATCGCAATATTCCATTCGGCAAATATTGAAAAATGAGCTCGGGATTAGAGCCATTGAAATTCCAAAAAGTGCAAGAACCTACACCGCAACAGAAAGAAAATAGACTCAAAAGTGCTAAAGAGTTGATTCGCTCGGCCGAAAGTGATGAACTGCGGAATTTGGGTTTCTCCGATGAGAAAACATTCGTTGTCCAGCAGTTTGTAAAGAAACAAACAAAAGGATCGTGTTTACATGCCAAATAGTGCACCTTCGCTTGGCCACCGGAACTCAAGCGCCGGCCATGGTGATGGTGTGGGCCGCCATAACAGCCTATGGTCGCTCCCCGCTCGTATTAATCGACCGTGGCATCAGAATAAATGCCGAATATTATCGCGAAAATATTCTGGAGGGTGTATTAAGGCCTTGGGTACACAAATATTGGACATTCCAACAGGACTCAGCACCATCGCACGCAGCACGCGCCACCCAAGAATGGTTACAACATTATGTTCCCCGGTTCATTTCCAGCTCAGAATGGCCGCCAAAATCTCTGGATACCAATCCGTTGGACTATTGTGTCTGGAAAGCAAGGATACTCACTAAAAAATACCAAAGTGTCGATTACCTCAAGCAAGCGCTTCGCCAATGAATGGACCAAAATACCACAGAGCAACATTCGGGCAGCAGGTTTCATTGACCTTTGACAGACCATAATTCGTGCCAAAGGTGACCCATTCGAAGACATCTACTTTTTCTAAAATTTGATGCTATTTCCGAAATTTATTGCTTTCATTCAATAAAATTAAAAAAAAAAAAACAAGTAAAAAGCAGCTAAGTTCGGCCGGGCCGAACTTTTAATACTAACACTCCAACATTTGAAAATTTTCAAAAAAAAAAAAAAAATCCGAATACTACCACTCAATTGAAAACCGGTACATGGGGACTATACGAAGACGTGGAACTGCGTACGAAAATGTTTGTCATAGGCTGTAGCACCTATTACGAACTTCAAATACGAAATTTGAAATAATTCCGATAAATAATATCGCTAAAATCATAAAAAAAAACGAATATCGGGTGGTACCGTTATATGTTGGCTATAGGAAGATCTGAACCTGCATACACATTTTTTTGCCATGGGTTGTAGTACCCATTTCGATCTTCCAGTACGAAATTTGAAACGATTCGGTGAATAATGTTGCTGAAATCATCAAAATACCGAAAATCGGGAGCTTCCGTTATATGGGGGCTATACGAAGACTTGGACCTGCATTCAAAAATGTTTATCATAGGCTGTAGTACCTATTACGAATTTCAAATACGAAATTAGAAACAATTCTGGTAAATAATGTCACTAAAATCGTGAAAATACCGAATATCGGGAAGTACCGTTATATGGGGGCTATACGAAGACATGACCCATTTACGAACTTAAAATGCCTACTGGTAAACTATGCATGTACGCAAAATTTCAGCCTTCTATCTCAATTCAGACAGAATTAGAATTTTACGCTGATCCAGAATATATATATTTGTAGGGTCTATTATGAATATTTCGAGGAGTTACAAACGGAATGACAAAGTTAATATACCCTCCATAGAATGGTGGAGAGTATAAAAATGTAAAAATTATGGCGTTTGACTTTGTTGCAGTTTTTTAATCTCACCCTGTATGTATGGTGGAGGGTATAAAAAAAGTCAGAACCATTTTGTCTGAGTTAATGATCACCTGGACTAATAGTGACAGGACAGGACCATTATCTCGGAGATAATAGAGAGTCTCATCATCATCTCCAGTACATTGAATCGATAAGTTGCATAGTTGACCATAACAATCTTTGTCTCTGTTATACGAGATAATTGCTCTTTTCTAGCTCTTCCTCTCTCCCTCTCTCTCTCTCTTCTCAACCCTCCCTTTCAATTCCTTTATCCTTTTCTCTTAAATCAGGACAAATAAAGCTACATATTTTTCATTATCTCAGAGGTATTGATGTCACTCATTGTCATACAGTCTGGTACTTTTCCTAAGGCCTTCAACTTCGGAATTTCAAAGGAGTGGCTATTTCACATTCCACATCCTCTCTTCCTTTCACCCTTTCTCTTAAATCAGACCAAATACAGGTGCATATTTTTCATTATTTCAGAGGTAATGATGTCAATCATTGTCATACCCTTCCCGATGCCTTCAACTTCGGAATTTCAAAGAAATTTTTCTGCAATAGAGTGGCTGTTTCACATTCTCCACGCCACAAACTTACCCTTGGCAAGTGAGAGAGTCTCATCATCATCTCCAGACTATTGGATCGATAAGTTAACCGTACCAATTTGTGTCTCAGTTAACATCTTCCTCTCTTCAAGCTCTCCCTATCTCTCTCTCGTCTCAACCCTATCTTCCAATTCCTCTCTCCTTTTTTCTTCGATCAGACCAAATAAAGGTTCATATTTTTCATTATTTCAGAGGTACTGATGTCACTCATTATCATACCCTCTGGAACTTTTCCCGATGCCTCCTCCAACTTTGGGATTTCAAAGAAAAAACTTTTACGTTTTCCCTTTTTCTGCAAAGGAGTGGCTGTTCCACATTCTCCACACCACAAACTCACCTTTGGCAAACGAAGTAATTTTACAGTATTTTGCAAATCGAATGAGAATCAGATAAAATACTCCATCACACACAAAACAATGGCTAAGTTTTATACGTTATATTTTTAAAATTCTGCAAGTGTCTGCATGCATGCCATCCACAAAAACCAATCCCTTTTCATGGCATTCACCCAAGAATAAGCAGCCACTCCGACCGGCTGATTGGTGACTTACTCTCCTGCCTGCCTGATTTCCCCCAATGGATTCCTCTTCACTGCCCGGCATCCATAACATAAACTGGAAAAAATATCTCTGTGGTGTTTACTCTTCGGGGCAGCAGCAGAAAAATTGTTGAAAATTTGTCAAGTTAAACATAAAATTAACAGCATTCCATGATAAAGTGGTGCACTCGCTCTACCACAAGCCACAATTACCACCACTCTCCGGCTGCAGACACACAAAGTCGAGAAGGGGGCAGACTCCCGGCAAATGACAATGGCATGGCATTCATTCCCCCGGATTTGTGAGCTTGTTTGTTTGTTATTGCTGCTGTTATATGCTTAGCCCGGTGACGTCTTTGTCTGGAATTTTGCTGCTTCTTTGTTCACCCGATTTTTTTCGGTTTTTGTTTTGCCCAAAATAAAATAAAAAATAAAAACGTTACCCCAAAATGCCATTGCCACAAAATATGTAAATTTAAGAGCAAATTTTAGTTGGCATGAACACCAACACCACCACCACCAACAACAACAAAGTCAAGCAAAAAAAACTTGGGCCAAGAAATTTACATGTCGCTTATCAAAATATGCTTTTAATATAGCCGAAGCAAACTATTTCGAACAATAAGAGATTTTTTTCTGTCTCTAATAATGGAACAAAAAGAGGTCAATAGCACAAAATAGCTGCTGGGGAATGTGGGATATTATAACGGGTGTTAGGAATTTGGGGGGTCAAAGACAGATATTAATTATAAGATAGGGCATTATCTCCGAGATATAAGCTCTAAATTGATATTATCTCTAAGATAATGTTATTAACTGAACAATTTCTTAGATATAATGGTCATCGTGGGAAAGTTAACACTGTGCGACAAAATTCACTTTTTTACCAAAATTATGGGAAATATCGAAAAGATTATGGAAGTAAAGTTGAAAATATCAAACACGTGTATCAGTGTTTTGAAATTTTGCATTGGTAGGTAGCCATTGGAGGTTTCGCCCATTTATACTTTCTATTTTAACTTTTATTTTAAAATTCCTCGACACGACCCTCTACTGAAAGTTAATTTGGTTTTACAAAAATATTCCCCAGCTTATTGTCAAAGATGCTATTTAGGATCTTAAACCGAAAATTTCAAAAAATGTGAAAGAGGAGGAAATTGTCCCCGTCTATTTAGGTTACTTTTCGATTTAAACTATCAAAACACCGATACACTTGTCTTCTATTTTAAGCACTACTTGCATAATCTGCAGGATTTTCTTCTAATTATTTTTCGTGCTTCACAGTGTTAATTTTCATAGCTGGTCATGAAAAATATCTTCGAGTTGATGTTCGGTCAGGACAAGTATCTTTGAGATAATGTTTAGTAAAGACCAATATCTCTGATATAGTCTCCAAGATATTGGCCAGTTAGGACCATAATCTCGGAGATAATTGCCAGTCAGGATTATTATCTCGGAAGTAATGGTCAGTCAGGACTATTATCTCGGATAAATAGACAGTCAGTACCATTATATCGGAGATAATGCCCAGTCAGGACCATTATCTCGAAGATCATGCCCAGTAAGGACAATTATCA
The DNA here is from genome assembly GCF_030504385.1 of Musca domestica. Lineage (NCBI taxonomy): Eukaryota > Metazoa > Arthropoda > Insecta > Diptera > Muscidae > Musca > Musca domestica. Next base: position 10,993,194 of record NW_026712383.1, on the reverse strand, counting down.
CGGAGATAATGGCCAGTTAGGACTATTATCTCGGAGACAATGGCCAGTCAGGACCATTATCTCAGAGATAATGGCTAGTCAGCACCATTATCTCAGTCAGGATTATTATCTCGGAAATAATGGTCAGTCAGGACTATTGCCTCGGAGATAATGGCCAGTCAGGACCATTATCTCGCAGATAATGGCCAGTCAGACCCATAATATCAGAGATAATGGACAGTCAGAACCATTGTCTCGGAGATAATGCCCAGTTAGGGCCATTATCTCGAAGATCATGCCCAGTAAGAACAATTATTATGGAGATAATGGCCAATCGGTGACATTATCTCGGAGATAATGGCCGGTTAGGACTATTATCTTGAAGATAATGACCAGTCAGGACTATTATCGCGGAGATAATGGTCAGTCAGGATCATTATTTCGGAGATAATGACCAGTCAGGACTATTAGCTTGGAGACAATGGCCAGTCAGCACCATTATCTCGGAAATAAGGCCAGTCAGTACCATTATCTCGGATATAATAGCCAGTCATTACCATTATCTCGGAGATAATGCCCAGTCAGGACCATTATCTCGAAGATCATGCCCAGTAAGGACAATTATCACGGAGATAATGGCCAATCGATGACATTATCTCGAAGATAATGGCCAGTTAGGACTATTGTCTCTGAGAAATGGGCCAGTCAGCACAATTATCTAGGAGATAATGACCAATCAGATCTTGGAGATAATGACCAGTCAGACCTTTTATCTTGGAGATAATATACAATCGGCGACATTATCTCGGAGATAACTGCCAGTCAGGACTATTATCTAGGAGATAACGACCAGTCGGAACTATTATCTCGGAGATAATGACCAGTCAGGAGCAACATCTCGGATATAATGGCCAGTCAGGACCTTTATCTCGAAGATAATGGCCAATTAAAATTAAATTATCGGAGATAATGGCCAGTTAGGACCATTATCACGGAGATAATGGCCAGTCGGGGACATTTTTTGACACTGGTCATTATCTCCGAGATAATGTCCTTGATTGGTCATTATCTCGAAGTCCCAAAAAATCATCCTCTCAAACATAACAGCCAGTCAGGACCATGATCTGTAAGATATTATCCGGTCGGTTGTATGGCTGATTACAGTCGAGATCATTCCCAATATAGATTATTACCTTTAAGGTAAGTGTATATAAGGATGATACCTCCGAGGCTATGTAAAATGAGAACTATAATAACTAAAATTACTGAACTTCAGAATCATTATCTTTAAGATAAATGCATTATCATTTGATTAGCATTTTTCTTCCGGATTATAGGACGATTATCTCGGAGGGAATTTTTATAAAGACAATTATTTTTCGGGTAATGATCGATTAAGGCTGTCCCTGTCCCTTAAAAATAAAAATAAAACCCTTTCCAAATCCTTTAAACCATCCTCCCGTCCCCAAAATTTCTTGCAAACGCCCCTCTCATCTTCACTGAAGTGTGTGTTTTTTTTCTTCCTTCTAAGACAAAATGAAAGTGAAAAAGCGGACCCTTAAGAAAAATGCTTTAAAACGCCAGACCTATTCACGGCGAATGTAAACAAATCGTTTGACATTCATTGACAACCCAAAAAAAGAGAAACACGACGATACCATTTTGTGTTGATTCTTTGGCTGCATTTCTATTCAAAGGAATTGGTTAAACAGGCAATTCCGGGCAGCTGTTATCCGGGTTGGGGATACTTGTAGGTGGAGATGGGTGTCTGCTAAATGAAAGGGGTTCAGAGAAAACGGAAAAAGGAAGACCATTGTTGCCAATATATATTAAAGTAGTGAAATAAGTTACTGACCGACAAAGAATCAACGCCTGAGGAAACGGCTGAAGCTGGAATTATGACATTTTTCATGAAATTCTTACTAAAAGGGTATGATAGGTACTAAAATGTATTAAACATTGAATACTTTGTATTGGACAAACGGAATAAGTAAGAATTCTGAACTCTGAAGTGAGTGTCACTGATGGGGTGTAGGATAGGTTTTTATGAGAAAGGATAGAGCTAAAAACTCGAAATATGTTATGAGAATCAAGGTTGGGAAGTAAGTTTGACATTTTAAGCTGGAATTCCGGATGAAGCTGGAATTTTGAAGTTTTGTTGTTGGGTTGACTGTTTTTGGTAGGTTTGTGATTAAGAGGTGGTACTATATTTGGTACAATTTCATACTGGATAATCAGATGGTGCTTTAAATCTGAAATTCGATATTAGAGGACGTAAGTTTGGTATGGAGGTGATTTCGGAAATGTGCACAATAATTGTACGAAAAGTACTAAATGGTACTATATTTGGTATTGGGTAAAGGAACAGAGCTGAAATACTGAAATTCGATATGGACGTCACTGTTGGTGTCTGTGGATGAGAGAAGCAACTTTTTTTTGGCAATGCGTCCTATATTTGTACGAAACGTACTTAATTGTACTAAATTTGGTATTTGGTGAAATGGTAGGAAAATCTGAAATCCTCAAACTTGATCTTGAGTCTTTGTTGCTGTCTGGAATTGAGATCTGGTGGTGGTTTTGGAAATGTTTACTTTAATTGTAGAAAAAGTACTAAATAGTACTAAATCTGGTATTGGGTGAAAGAGTAGTGCTGAAATACTGAAATTTGATATTGAGGTATCTATTGGTATCCGAATTTGAGATATGAGAGTGGTTTTGAAAATGCGTACCATAATTATTCGAAAAGTACTAAGGGGTACTAAATTGGGTATTGGGTGAAGGATAAAGCTGAAATCCTGAAATTTAATACAGATGCCACTGTTGGTGTCTGAGGTTAGAAGGTATGGAGGTGGTTTTGGAATGTGTACCATAATTGTACAAAAAGTACTAAATAGTACCAAATCTGGTATTAGGTGAAGGAATAGTGCTGAAATACTGAAATTTGATCTTGAGATCTCTGTTGGTATCTGGAATTGAAATACAGAGGTGGTTTTGGAAATGTGTACCATAATTAGGCGGTTTTGGAAATGTGTGCCATAACTGTACTAAAAGTACTAATTGGTATTATATTGGGTATTGAAAGAATGTGTAGAGCTGGTTTCCCGAAATTTGTTATTGAGGTCTCTGTTGGTATGTGGTGTTGAGGCCTAATGATGGTTTTGCAATCTTGGTGTCTAGGATGTAGAATTATAGATTGTTTTGGATATGCGTACTAAATGGTACAACATTTGCTATTGGGTGAAGGGATAGAAGTGAAATTCAGAAATTTGATATTGTGGTCACTGTTGGTTTCTAGTCCGGAACATAATCCCAGAGATAATGGTGCCTTCTAAGCATTTAACGATTATATCTGAGATCTTTGCCAGTCAGGACAATTTCGGGAAAGTGTCATTGAGATAATCGTCAGTTAGGAAGATTATCTTCGATATAATTGTCACACCTCGATATAATTTTCTTACCGACTATTTGTCATCCACTAACGCAATAAATTCCCATTGCAGAACCATTTTTTCTCCTTTCTCCGTTCAAACCCTCAAACACGTTTGATGGCAACCCTATTGCCAACATAAAACCAATTCTAATATCTAAGTAAAATACCACGTTAAAGATAACAAATATAAAATATAGGGGGGAGATAGACAACAAATTCAATGAATGGTTGACTGCATGCCTTGAGGGGTAATATGAATATACAATCACACACACACACACCTACATACCAGTGCATATGGATTCATTCAAACATATTCGTACCTGTTAGGGCCAGCTGGCTATTGGCTGTGCATCATACAGGTTGGAGGAATTCAAATGAAAAAAAAAACTACTTACAACTGAAAAGCGGTCGGTAAATGAACAAAAAGTGATCGTTGAGGGTGAAAAGGAACTAAGTGGAATTTTTTAAAATTGTTGACATTATACAAAATAACTGTACTAAGGTCCTTTCCAACAATCTGGTTAAAAAAATCAACAATTGTATGCTCTGAGTTAAGCACCTTTACCCCTGGACCACTGGATTTTATTAAGGGAATTTTCTTGTTTTTTTTATACCCTCCAATATACTATGGAGGGTATATTAACTTTGTCATTCCGTTTGCAACTCCTCGAAATACTCATGTCAGACACAACAAAGTATATATATTCTTGATCAGCATAAAATTCTAAGTCGATTTAGCGATGTCCGTCTGTCCGTGTGTCTGTCTGTCTGTCGTCTGTCTGTTGTAATCACGCTATCTTTCGAACGAATTGAGATACAAGGCTAAAATTTTGCACACTGGTTTATTTTTACAGTAGGCAGGTTAAGTTCGTAAATGGGCAATGTAGGTCCACGTTTTCATATAGCCCCCATATAACGGTACCTCCCGATATTTGGTATTTTCATGATTTTAGCGACATTATTCACCGGAATTGTTTCAAATTTGGTATTTGAAGTTCGAAATGGATACTACAGCCTAAGACAAAAATTGTCTGTGCAGGTCCACGTCTTCGTATAGCCCCCATATAACGATACCTCCCGATATTCGGTATTTCGATGATTTTAGCGACATTATTAATCGGAATTGTTCAAAATTTGGTATTTGAATTTCGCAATGGATACTACAGCCTAAGACAGAAAATTGTCTATTCAGGTCCACGTCTTCGTATAGCCCCCATATAACGGTACCTCCCTATATTCGGTATTTTGGTGATTTTAGCGTCTTTATTCACCAAAATTTGTTCAAATTACGCATTTAGAGTTCGTAATGGAAACTCCAGTCTGTGACAGAAAATTGTCTATGCAGGTCCAGGTCTTCGTATAGGCCCCATATACCAGTACCTCCCTATATTCGGTATTTTGACGAGTTTAGGTACAATACTCACCGAAGTTGTTTGAAATGTCATATTTGAAGTTCGTAATGGATGCTACAGAATATGACAAAATATTGTCTACGCAGGTTCAGGTCTTCGCACAGCTCCGATATAACGGTACCCCCCTATATTCTATACTTTGATGATTTTAGCTACATTATTCGCGTTTATTTCAAGATCCGAATTTGAATTTGGTAATGACTCATGACAAATAATGCCTGTGTGGGTCCACGTCGTATAGGCACCAATATAACGGCAATATTCGGTATTTTTAAAATTTTACCAAAATTTTTTCAGGATTTTATTTCCAAATACGTTCCAAATGGTGCAGGGTATTCAAAGTTCGGCCCGGCCGAACTTACTGCTTTTTAACTTGTTTTTTTTTTAACAACTCACCTTTTTTTGAGTTCTGAGCTATTAGCTATTTTTATACCCTACACCACATAGTGATAGGGGCCTTATTTCTTTATTCATTTGTTTGTAACAACGTATACCAAATTTGGAGAAAATTGGTTCAGATATAGCTATAGCTCCCATATATATGTTTCATACGATTTAGGGTTATACGTCCCCCACATTCGTAATATGCATTCGACAACAATAAAATTTGGTACCAGATATCAGATACAGCCCAGAAATATCCCTGCCGAATTCTATCAAAATCGGTTCAGGTATGGATAAAGCTCACATATATATCTTCAACCGATTTCGGGTTAATTGTGCATCAAATGCCCGATATCAGTCCAAATGTTCTGAATTTTGGTACATCCGACCGAATTCAGTCCAGAAGCGAGTACATCAAATTTGATGAAAATCTGTTCAGATATAGCTATAGCCCCCATATATATTTTTCATCCGATTCGGGTTTAAGTCCCTCACATGCGTAAAATACATTCGACACCAATGATATTTGGTACCAGATATCTTATAGAGGTTAGAAATGCCTTTGCGAGATCGGCTAAGATTTGCATATAGCCAAATGTTGATATGTGGTATGATCTACTTCAAATAAATTCTTTTTTTACAGAAGCTCTACTATATATGCATAGTGGTGTAGGGTATCATATAGTCGGCCCCGCTCGACTTATGACTTTTCCTTACTGGTTTTCAAATAATACATTCCTTTATCTTGAAACCTTTTTTTTTCAATTTTGACTTAAGCTCTTCTTCCCACAATAAGGATGTAGGTTCCAAAATACCTCACCCCACCATTGTAATTGGTTACATTTTTTTGTTTTATTTATTTATGATGCAGTTGTTTTTCGAAGTAGGGACACATTTTGCCATTTCAAAAGACATAGTAAGCTTGGGGTGAGGTAGGTAGCAAAATAGATTCCATTCACAATAACAATGCGGAAGACTAAACGAATGGGAGAGCTACATATATGTATTTATGTGGCGGAGGTATGGCAACAGATGGAAGGAAGGAAGGGAGGGAGGACGGTCAATATTAATGCCTATGCAATTTCGTCAATGCTTGAATGAAAATTCCAGCAAATGTCGAAGGTAAATGGGTTTTCGTGGAAGGGTGAATAGAATGTTGAAATGTCTGCGGGGAACGAGGTTTGGAAGGAAGAACAGTATGGTTTATAGAAGACACAAATAAAGACTTACAAAAAATTATAAAAAATAAAAATAGGCTAGACTTCAAATACAGATAATAAATAGTCCAATATACAATATAAGACCCTGAAACTCCATTGTAACAGTTCGATGCGAAAATAATTTCGAAAACTCTAGAAGCTTCTTTTCGTTGGCGCTGTCGAAGCATTCTTCCCCAATCCTGTGTTAAACACTCATTATGTCAGAAATTATTTCTCCGACTGGCCATCATACATATTTCAGGCATAACAATCCTCAGCGACAACTTTTTGTGAGATAACGGTCTGAAGTTTTAATTAACTCAAAAATTTCAATGAGCTTTAATCTCAAAGATTATTAACCTAACTTGACAGGATTAATGTAAGTGATTGGAAATGATAACATATACAATGGTTCTAATTGATCCTTACCTTAAAAATATACCTGGCATGGACACATATTTTTATTGAACCCATAAAAAATAAAGATATATTCATAATATAATAATAATGTATTTCCATAAACTTACAAAATTCGACAATATAGTACACTATTGTATCCAAAATTTACCTGAAAAGAAAAAAAAATGAAATTTATTATTAATCAATAATAAACAAATAAAAAGCAGTAATTTCGTCCGGGTCGCACTTTAAATGCACCCCACCATTTTGAACGAATTTGAAATTTTCAAAATAAATCATTAAACTTTCTGTTAAAGTCTTAAAATTACCGAATATAGCCGTAATATTGGGGTCTATACGAAGACGTGGACCTGCATAGGCAACTTTTGTCGTAAGCCATTCCAATATTCAAATACGAAACTTAAAAAAAATCCGGTGAATAATGTAGTTAAAATCATGAAAATATTGAATAAAAGGAGGTATCGTTATATGTGGGGCTATACGAAGACCTGAACCTGCAAGGACATTTTTTTGTCACAGGCTTTAGTACCTATTAGGCACTTCAAATACAAATTTTAATCAATTTCGGTGAATATTATACCTTAAATACCAAATATAGGGAAATACTGATATATGGGACCTATACGAAGACCTGAACCCGCATATTGTTTCCCATTACGAACTCTAAATACGAAATTTGAAATAAATCCGGTCAATGTCGCTAAAATCATCAAAATACCGAATATCGGGAGATACCGTTATATAGAGGCTATACGATATAGTGGACCAATAAAGCCCATCTTCAAACTTGACCGGACTTGTTCATTTTGAAGTCCACCGAAGAGGAATTTATCTGTCCAAAATCAAATGTTATCTCTAGAAACCAAGAGTGACCTCAATATCAAATATGAGAATTTCAGATCTATCCCTTCACCCAAACAAATTTTATACGCATGCCCATAACAATTTAGATCTTTCCATCCTCAACAACAACGGTGATCCAAAATAAGTACCATTTGGCATTTGTTGAACAATTATAGAAGCATTTGCAATATCAATTCCAGATTTCAGCAGAGATCACAATATCACATTTCGGGATTCCAGCTCATCGAATACTAAATTTAGTGACATTTAGTACGCATATCCATAACAATCCAAATCACTCCATTCTAGACACCAAAAATGATCTAAAATTAGTCCCATTTAGTACTTTTCCAACAAGTATATAACGCATTTCCCATACAAGACATCTATATCAAATTTGAAGATTTCAGCTCTATCCCAATGCCAAATGTAGTACCATATAGTACTTTTCGTACGTTCATAGTAACATTTCCAGATCCATATATTAACCACAGACACCAATAGTGAAATCTATATTAAATTTCAAGGTTTTAGCTCTATCCCTTCACCCTATATCAAATTTAGTACCTATCGTACAACTATAGTACACATTGCCAAAACGAACTTTATATTCAAATCCCAGACACCAACAGTGAAATCCATATTAATTTTCAGTATTTCAACTCTGTTCCTTCACCCAATTACCAAATATAGTACTATTTAGTACTTTTCGTACAATTATGGAACACATTTCCAAAACCACATCCATATCTCAATTCCAGATACAAACGCAGACCTCAATATAAAATTTGAGGATTCCAGCTCTATCCCTTCACTCTATACCAAATCTAGTACCATTCAGTATATTTCGTACAATTGTGGTACATATTTCCGAAACTGCCTCCATTTGTCCAGGCTACACACGAACAGCGACCTTAGTACCATATTTCAGATTTCAAGACCATCTGCTCACCCTATTCTAATTGTACCAAATATAGACTATTAACAGGATGTGATGAATAAACCAACCAACTTCAGACTGCTGTCATTTCTAAGCCGACAGCTGTTAAAATTATTCCAGCGAAACCTCATAATATTGTTTACAAGCGTTCAAAAGAATTTTGGTGAGAATTTTCCAGAAAAAAAGTTATTCGTGATGAAATTCATGCGTGATAGTGTGAGCACATAGAGCACTCCAGAATTTAAATGTGAAGCGACTTGATCGAAACCCGCGTCGCAGTTGCCAAAAATGGCTTGTGAGCTGATCATATCGCAATATTCCATTCGACAAATATTGAAAAATGAGGGTAAAGTCATTGAAATTCCAAAAAGTGCAAGAACTTATACCGCAACAGAAAGAAAATAGACTCAAAAGAGCCGAAAGTGGTGAACTGCCGAATTTGGTTTTCTCCGATTGTAAACCAACAAAATGATCGTGTTTACTTGCCAAAGAGGTTAGCTAAAAATGTGCACCTTCCGTTGGACACCAGAACTCAAGCGCCGACCATGTTGATGGTGTGGGCAGCCATAACAGCCGATGGTCGCTCTCCGTTCGTATTAATCGACCGTGGCATCACAATAAATTCCGAATATTATCGCAAAATTATTCCGGAGGGTGTATTAAAGCTTTGGGCACGTAAACATTTTGGCCGCAGACCTTGGACATTCCAACAGGACTCAGCACCATTACACTCAGCACGCGCCACCTAAGTATAATTAAAAATGAGGTTCCTCGCTTCATTTCCAGCGTACAATGGCCACCAACGGATACCAATCCGTTGGACTATTGTGTCTGGAGTATTTTGGAAAGCAATGTTGGCACTAAAAAATACCAAAGTGTCGATCATCTCAAGCAAGTGCTTCGCCGGGAATTGGCCAAAATACCGCAGAGCAACATTCGGGCAGCGTGTGACGGTTTCATTGGCCGTTTGAAGGCCAATTGGAAAGCAAAGTTGGCACCAAAAATACCAAAGTGTCGATCACCTCAAGCAAGTTCTTCGCCGGGAATAGGCCAAAATACCGCAGATCAACATTCGGGCAGCGTGTGACGGTTTCATTGGCCGTTTCAGCCCATAATTCGTGCCAAATGTGACAAATTCAAACAAATCTAAACTTATTCTAAAATTTGATGCTATTTTCGACAATTTCTGCTTTCATTCAATAAAATTTAAAACAAAAATGTAAAAATTATGGCGTTTGACTTTGTTGTAGGTTTTTTTATCCCACCCTGTATGTATATGGGAGCTATATCCAAATCTTAGCCGATCTCGATAGAATTTGGCAAAGATATTTCCGAGCTCTATAAGATGTCTGGTACGAGATATCATTCTTTGTGGAGTGCATATTACGCACGTGAGGGACTTAAAACCCCATATCGGATGAAACATATATATGGGAGCTATAGATATATCTGAACCGATATTCACCAAATTTTATGTATTTTCTTCTAGTCTGAAATCGGTTGGACTTGCTAAACTCCATTGGGCTGATATTAGCCATTTGGTGCACAATAAACCTGATATCGGATAAAGATATATATGGGAGCTATATACAAATCTGATCCGATATCGATAAAATTTGACAGAGGTTTTTTTTTTGGGCTATATCTAATATCTGGTACCAAAGATAATTTTTGTGGAGTGCATGTTACGCACATGAGGGACTTAAACCCCCATATCGGATGAAACATATACTATGTAGGAGCTATATCTGAACCTATTTTCTTCAAATTTGATGTACTTGCTTCTAGACTGAATTCGTTCGGATGTGCCAGAATTCAGGTCATTTGGACTGATATTGGCCATTTGGTGCACAATTAACCCAAAATCGGTTGAAGATATATGTGGGAGCTATATCTAAATCTGATCCGATTCAATAGGGTTCGTCCTTGGGCCAAACAAATATTGTTTGGAAAATTTCATCTCAATCGGATAATAAATGCGACCTGCATTTTGTTCTCAAAGATAAATGGACAGACGTACGGACAGACAAGTGATTCAATGAAGATCCTCAAAATTAACTATGAGCCTATCTCGCTTCCTTCTCCATGTTACAAACAAATTCACAAAGACATAATACCCTTACCACCACTATGTGGTGTAGGGTATAAAATGGCTCTTCTCCATATCATATCACAGCATTGTGAATGAATCAATTCATACATTTGTATGTACGCCTATGAATGGATGAGTCACATTTGTTTATATGTGACACACATACGTTTTTTTATGATTTAATGGTTTTTTTTTCTTTTCTGTGGCTATCAAGACTCGATGCTTCTTCTTTTTATTGCTGAGACTTTGGAGCCATTGAACTATTGTTGTTGGCAAATTTAACGATAAACTTTCACTCAAAAAAGAAAAAACGACGAAGAAAAAGAAAAAAATCACATTGAGGAGCAGCAATCTTCTTTGGTGTCTCCCCCCCCTTTCGGTTTGTAAAAATTTGTGATACCATTTAGGTAAGGCATTTTTATTAGTTTTGTGTTGTTGTCGTTGTTGCCAAACAACAAAATGCCAAATGCCAAGCCAAATAGCAGTGGAGTGAGGTAGAGAAATATCTACCAAAAAAATGAGTTGCAAAAAAAACCAACGAATAAATGTGGAACGAAAAGTACACAACAGAAGAGGAGAGCCAATTATCTGAATGTCTACGTCATATTTTTTTCAATTTATTGGTATTATTATTAACGCTGTTTATTTTTTTATTATTTCTAACACACTCATACACCTACACACTGGCTGTCATGTCGTTTTGGAGAAGAAATAACCAGGCCATAAAAAGAGATTTAATTATGTCATTACACTGGGTGGATGAGAAGTTAGCATCAAAAATCAAACACTGGGCAACACAAAAAAAAATAATTTCGGGGAAAATCCAGCAGATTATGAAAAAATGTTACATAAATACAGGGTAAGATGAAAAAACTGCAACCAACCAATCAGACTGCTGTCATTTCTAAGCCAATCGTCCGACAGCTGTTAAAATTTTTCCAGCGACAGCTCATGATATTGTTTACAAGCTTACAATGGCATTTTGGGTGAAAATTTTCCAGAAAAAAAGTTAAAGTCGTGATGAAATCCAAGCTACGATAGTGTGATCTTTTATATTTGGCTGGAGAACCACAAGTGGCTATCGTTTGAGCATTAGCGCATTTAAATGTGAATAAATCTTTTGTAAATCTCGTACCATCGCTCGTTACCGTGATACTGGTAGCGTGGTCCCATGTCAAGGAAAATTGACGGAAGAAAACAGCAACATCAGCAGAAATGGTTCGGAAAAAAAAGAAGCGACTTGCTCGAAACCCGCGTCGCAGTGGCTGAAAAATGGCTCGTGAGCTGAACATATCGCAATATTCCATTCGGCAAATATTGAAAAATGAGCTCGGGATAAAGCCATTTAAATTCCAGAAAGTGCAAGAACTGCAAGAACCGCTACAGAAAGAAAATAGACTCAAAAGACCTAAAGAGTTGCGAGTTGCTTCGCCTGGCCGAAAGTGGTGAACTGCCGAATTTGGTTTTCTCCAATGAGAAAACCTTCGTTGTCCAGCAGTTTCGAAACAAACAAAATTATCGTGTTTACTTGCCAAAGAGGTCAGCTGAAAATGTGCACCTTCGATTGGACACGAGAACTCAAGTGCCGGCTTAAGTGGTGTGGGCCGCCATAAGAACCGATGGTCGCTCTCCGCTCGTATTAATCGACCGTGGCATCAGAATAAATGCCGAATGTTATCGCGCAAATATTCTGGATGGTGTATCAAAGCCTTGGGCACACAAACATTTTGGCCGCAGACTTTTGACATTCCAACAGTACTCAGCACCATTGCACTCAGCTCGGGCCACCCAAAAATGGTTACAAAATGAGGTTCCTCGCTTCATTTCCAGCACACAATGACCACCAAAATTTCCGCATACCAATCCGTTGGACTATTGAGTCTGGAGTATTTTGGAAAGCAAGGTTGGCACCAAAAAATACCAAAGTGTCGGTCACCTCCTTGGCCGTTTGAAGGCCCATAATTCGTGCCAAAGGTGACCAATTCGAACAAATCTAAACATATTCTAAAATTTGATGCTATTTCCGACATTTTTTTGCTTTCATTCAATAAAATTTAAAGAAAAATTTACAAATTATGGCGTTTAACTTTGTTGCAGTTTTTTTTTTATCTCACCCTGAATATGATTTATTCTGAGATTTATAATGAAATTTTGCGTAGAATATTTCTTCTTTTGACAGCTTTTGCTTAAAACGAAGTTCTGTGTTACTTTTTAGGCCTCAACATGAAAAAAGTCTGAGAAAAAAATTATCAAAAAAACAGGTGATATTTTCGGACTTTTTAAGGAACATTGATGCAACTTTTCTTTGACATACAATGGAAAGAGGGATTCATTTTCTTTGGTCACTTATAGTGAAATTTGATGTAGAATAAGTTTGTCTCTGACGTCATTCTTTTAAAATGATGTTTTGGGGGAGATTTTTGCATAAACTCCCATAAAGTACGAGTTTAACCCTAAAATGTGCTTTTAAAAAATATGAATTCCTGGCGTTTAGGTAAGATTTAGGCCTTTGATGTGTTCTGATCTGACTAATTAATTTGTAGAGTATTTTTATTTGCTACGATTCCATTTAAAGGTAGTTTTTAATCATATTTTGAAAAATGGACCAAAAAGACCCCTTTGTTGACTCACATGAGGGTTAGAATTTGTGATCAAAATAATCCTCGTATCGTTCTCTGTAATATTGCGGAAAACACTATGTAGCTAAAATCAACAGATTCCAAGGAAATTTAATCCGAAATTAAAAAAAAATGGGAGAAGTGGGTATCTTAACCCCACAATTTAGGTTACTTTGAGATGTAAATTTTCAAAACGCTGATACAGGTGTCTTCTATTTTTAGCTCTATATTCATAATCTTATAAATGTTCCTGTAATTATTGAAAAAATGGAATTTGTGAATATTTTTATATCTATGAACTATTTAAGGTTTTTATTCCCAAATATTTACTTAAACAATCAAAACTTTACTTCCAATGTAATTTCCTTAAAAACTACTAGACCTAGATATATGATTTATTCAGAGATTGATAATGAAATTTTGTATAGAACATTTCTTCTTTTGACAGCTTCTGCCTAAAACGAAATTTTATGCTACTTTGAGGCGTCAACTCGAAAAAAGTCCGTAGAAAAAATTGTAAAAAAAATGAAAAAATATTTTCGGTTTTTTTGGGAACATTGGAGGATGTATTTTTCGGATATGCCGTGGAAATAGAGATTTCTTTTCTTTGGTGGCTTATAGTAAAATTTAATTAGGAATGTTTTTGTCTTTGAAGTCATTCTTCTAAAGAGATGCTTTGATAGAGATTTTTTGCATTAATTCACATGAAGCACCGTTTTAACCCTATCACATAATTTTCACTTGAAGTACATAGACTTTGATTGTAATTTCCTTAAAAACTATTAAACCTAGATGTATGGTTTATTCTGAGAGTTATAATGAAATTTCGTGTAGATAGCTTCTGTCTAAAACGAAATTTTATGCTACTTTGAGGCGTCAACTAAAAAAAGTCGGTAGAAAAATTGACCAAAAAATTAAGAAATATTTTAGGTTTTTTTACAACATTAGAGGAAATATGTTTTGGGTACGCCGTGGAAATATAGATTTCTTTTCTTTGGTGACTTATAGTGAAATTTAATTAGAAATGTTTTCGTCATGGAAGTCATTCTTCTAAAGTGATGCTATGATAGAGATTTTTGCATTAATTCACATGAAGCACTGTTTTAACCCTATTACATAATTTTCATTTGTAGTTCATATATTTTGATTACAATTTTCTTAAAAACTATTAAACCTAGATGTATGGTTTATTCTGGGATTTATAATGAAATTTTGTATAGAATATTTCTTCTTTTGAAAGCTTCGGCCTAAAACGAAATTGCATGCTACTTTGAAGCGTAAACTCGAAAAAAGTCCGTAGAAAAATTTATAAAAAAAATGAAAAAAATATTTTCGGTTTTTTGGAGATTTCTTTTCTTTGCAGACTTATAGTGAAATTTAATTAGAAATGTTTTAGTCTTTGAAGTCATTCTTCTAAAGTGATGCTTTGATAGAGATTTTCGCATTAATTCACATGAAGTACTGTTTTAACCCTATCATATAATTTTCACTTGAAGTACATACATTTCGGTTGTAATTTTCTTAAAATTATTAAACCTAGATGTTTGGTTTATTCTGAGAGTTATAATGAAATTTCGTGTAGAATATGTCTTCTTTTGATAGCTTCTGTCTGAAACGAAATTTTATGCTACATTCAGGCGTCAACTAGAAAAAAAATTTAAAAATTTACCAAAAAATTAAGAACTATTTTAGGTTTTTTTAAAACATTAGAGGAAATATTTTTTGGATACGCCGTGGATATAGAGATTTCATTTCTTTGCTGACTTATAGTGGAATTTAATTAGGAATGTTTTTGTCTTTGAAGTCATTCTTCTAAAGTGATGCTTTGATAGAGATTTTCGCACTAATTCACATGAAGTACTGTTTTAACCCTATCACATAATTTTCACTTGAAGTACACACATTTTGATTGCAATTTTCTTAAAAACTATTAAACCTAGATGTATGGTTTATTCTGAGATTTATAATAAAATTTTGTGTAGAATATTTCTTCTTTTGACAGCTTTTGCCTAAAACGAATTTTTTATGCTACTTTAAGGGGACAACTCAAAAAAGTCCGTAGAAAAATTGACCAAAAAATTAAGAAATATTTTTGGTTTTTTGGGAATATTGGTGGAGGTATTTTTCGGATATGCCGTGGAAATAGAGATTTCTTTTCTTTGGTGACTTATAATAAAATTTGATATAGAATAAGTTAGTCTTTGACGTAATTCTTTTAAAATGATGTTTTGTGGGAGATGTTTGCATAACTCCCATAAAGTACGGTTTTACTGTTGTTTTAATAAATATGAATGAATGAATTTCGAATGTAATTTCCTTAAAAAACTATTAAACCTAGACATATAATTTATTCTGAGCTTTATAATACAATTTTGTGTAGTATATCTCTTCTTTTGACAGTTTCTGCCTAAAACGAAATTTTATGCTACTTTAAGGCGTCAATTTAAAAAAGTCCGTAGAAAAATTTACCAAAAAATTAAGAAATATTTTCGGTTTTTTGGGAACATTGGTGGAGGTATTTTTCGGATATGCCGTGGAAATAGAGATTTATTTTCTTTGGTGACTTATAATAAAATTTGATGTAGAATAAGTTAGTCTTTGATGTTATTCTTTTAAAATGAAGTTTTGTGGGAGATTTTTGCATAAACTCCTATAAAGTACAGCTTTAACCCTAAAATGTTGTTTTAATAAATATGAATGAATGGAAATCGAATGTAATTTCCTTAAAATCTATTAATCCTAGGTATATGGTTTATTCTCAGATTTATAATGAAATTT
Source organism: Musca domestica (assembly GCF_030504385.1). Lineage (NCBI taxonomy): Eukaryota > Metazoa > Arthropoda > Insecta > Diptera > Muscidae > Musca > Musca domestica. Next base: position 10,977,096 of record NW_026712383.1, on the reverse strand, counting down.
TGTATAGAACATCTCTTCTTTTGACAGCTTCTGCCTAAAACAAAATTTTATGCTACTTTCAGGCGTGAACTCGAAAAAAGTCCGTAGAAAAACTAATCAACTAAGAACTAATTTCGTTTTTTTTGGGAACATTGATGTAAGTATTTTTCGGATATGCCGTGGAAATAGAGATTTCTATCCTTTGGTGACTTACAGTGAAATTCGATGAAGAATATTTTTGTCTTTTACGTCTTTTTGCTAAAACGATGTTTTGTAGAAGATATTTGCATAAGCTCACACGAACTCATTACCTTATGCCTCCATAGATTTAAATAGCCAATATATTAATTTTCATTTATTTCCATAAATTAAGAAAATAATTAATTGATTTTGAAATAAATTATTCCAATGGCCGCCAAGCGGGGCCATCTCACAGCAAGTTGCCAAAATTATTGCGGGTAATTCTATGATTATTGTTGTATCAACAAAAAATAAAAAAACAAAAAAATAAATAATTTGTTTAAAAGCAAAACATTCAACCCACACATTTCCCGCTGACCAGGCCAGACCAAAAGGCAGACAAAAATTATTTTTATTGTTGTTGTTGGTATTTTATTTATTTATATATATTGTGGTAAATACATCTGTACCAAAAAAAAAAAAAACAGAAAAGAGTGCAAAAAATGGATGTCTCTGCACTTTTGGGAAATGCCGTGAAATAATAGATGGATTTTTAATTACATCATTGACGAGGTGGGGGTATGATAAGTAGGTGAAATAGCTGGGGGTGGATTTGAATTTTTACATTTTGCATTAGGGGTATCTGTTGGTGTTAGTCTTGTGATTAAGAGGTGGGTTTGAAAATGGGTACAATAATTAAACGAAAAGTACAAAATTATACTAAATTTGGTAAAAACTTAAAATTGAAACTGACATTTGGTATGAGAGAATCAAGGTTGGAATAGAAGTTTGATGTATAAAGTTGGTAGTTTTGGAAATGTGTTCTAAGTGTACGAATTGTACTAAATTTGTTAAAAACTTGAAATTGAAACTGAAATTCGATATGAGAAAATCAAGGTTGGAATGGAAGTTTGAGATATATAAAGTTGTTGGTTTGGAAAATATGTACTAAGTGTACGAACTGTACCAAATGGTACCAAATTTTGAACAGTTTGATTTAGGGTAAATGGGTTGGAGGTGCAATTTTGATTTTTTTTTTTCATTTTTGGAATCTTTGCTATTAGGTTTGTGATATAGAACTGGTTTTAGAAATGTGTATACTATAATTGTACGAAAAGTACTAAATAGTACTATATTTGGTACAATTCGGTAGTGGGTGAACAAAAAGTGCTTGCAGTTTGAAATTGTGTATTAGAGTCACTTACTGTTCTTGGGTGTCCTTGGACATATGGAGATGATTTTGGAAATGTGTACTATGATTGTACGAAAAGTACTAAATGGTACAAAATTTAGTATTGAGAGAAAGAAGAAGAGCTAACATCCTGAAGCATGATATTGAAGTCTCTGTTAATATCTGAAACTGAGATATGAAGGTGGTTTCGGAAATTCGTACTACAATTGCACGAAAAGTACTAAATGGCACTAAATTTGGTATTGGGTGAAGCGATAGGGCTGGAATCTCGAAATATAATATTAAGGTCCCCGTTAGTATCTGAAATTGAGATATGGAGGTGATTTTAGAAATGTGTACTATATTTGGACGAAAAGTACTATCTCTTCACTTAATACCAAATTGAGTACTATAATTTGGTATTAAGTGAAGAGATAGTTCCAGACCTATCTCTCAAATTTGATATAGAGGATTCAGTTGGTATCTTTATTTAATATTGAGGTCTCTGTTGGTATCTGGAATTGAGATATGGTTGAGATGGTTTTGGAAATGTGTACTATAATTGAACGAAAAGTACTAAATGGTACTACATTTGGTATTAGGTAATGGGGTATAAAATAAAATTCTGAAATTTGATGTTCAGATTACAATTGGTATCTGTGTTTGGGATTTGATGGTGGTTTGGAAATGCGTCCTAAATTTGAAGGAAAAGTACCAAATAGTACTAAATTTGGTATTGGGTAAAGAGAAAGGCCTGGAATACTCAAATTTGATATGGAAGTTTCTGTGGGTATCTGGAATTGAGATATTCGGGTGGTTATGGAAATGCGTACTACAATTGTACGAAAAGTACTAAATGGTATTAAATTTGATATTGGGTGACGGAATAGGGCTGGAATTTCGAAATATGACGTTGATGTCCCCGTTGGTATCTGGAATTGAGATATGCAGGTGGTTTTGGAAATGTGGGAAAGTACTAAATTTGGTATTGTGTGAAGGGATAGGGCTGGAATCTCGAAATATGACATTTTAATCCCTATTGGTATCTGAAATTGAGATTTGGAGGTGATGTACTATATTTGAACGAATAGTACAAAATAGTACTAAATTTGGTATTGGGTGAAGGCATAGAGCTGAAATTTGATATTGAAGTAGTCTCTGTTGGTATCAGGAATTGAGATATGGAGGAGGTTCTGGAAATGTGTACTATAATTGAACGATTAGTACTAAATGTGGTGTTGAGTAAAGTAATAGGGTTGAAATACCGAAATTTGATATTGAGGTTCTTGTTGGTATCTGAAATTGAGATTTGGCGGAGGGTTCGCAAATGTGTACTGTATTTGTACGAAAAGTACTAAATTTGAAATGAACTTTGCAATTTCAAAATCTTTCCATTGTAGATCTTCAATTCAGCCAGGGTTGAACAAAGTTTTCCTTTAAAGAACCTGATATTTACAGCTGGTCAGCTGACTGGATTTTAAGTTTGGGGAAACTTGACCTAACCCCTTATTCATTCACAACTTATTTAACCACCCTCGTTGCCAGAAGCCAGCCTGTCTGAGTCATTTTACGAACAACCACTAACATTGGTTGGCCCCGGCATTTTGCCAATATATCTACGTCGCTACAAGTATATATGTACAAAGTTTACGGCAGGGAGGTACGCAGGGTGAAGGGGTCGTGGGGACCGGACGCCTCCTCCAAAATGACTACTATTGAGACAATTGTTGTTCTTTTTGGTTGGAAAATTAAGTTTTTCACCATTTGGCCACCACGAAATGGTCTCGAAATGGCCGAAAGGGATTCCTGTGTACGCCCCTAAATGGCGTTTGGGGAAACTTGACCTAACCCCTTATTCATTCACAACTTATTTAACCACCCTCGTTAACTGAATGCCTCCCTGCCTGATTTATTTTACCAACAACCACTAACTTTGGTTGGCCCCGGCATTTTGCCAATATATGTACGCCGCTGCAAGTATATATGTACAAAGTTTACGGCAGGGAGGTACGCAGAGTGAAGGGGGCGTGGGGACTGGACGCCTCCTCCAATATGACTACTATTAAGACATTCGTTGTTCTTTTTGTTTGGAAAATAAGTTTTTCACCATTTGGGTCCCACGAAATGGTCTCGAAATGGTCGAAAGGGATTCCTGTGTACGCCCCTAAATGGAGTTTTCGTTTGGGGAAACTTGACCTAAACCCCCATTCATTCACAACTTTTTTAACCACCCTCGCTGACTGAATGCCTGCCTGTCTGATTCATTTTACCAACAACCATTAACATTGGTTGGTCCCGGCATTTTGCCAATATATGTACGTCCTCATAACTTTAAGGCAGGGATGTAAAAAAGCAGGGGGAGCGGCCCTGGGTACCGGACTCCCCCGGAATGATAACTATTGAGACATTATTTGTTTCTTTTTGTGTGGATAATTTAGTTGTTTACCAGTTAGGCCCCCCGAAATGGTCTCAATAGGGATTCCTGTGTACGCCTCTGGGTTACGGTAGCGTATATGAGTCTATGAGTTCTACTCGAGCGAGCACACACACATCTGGTGGGTTCATTGAGGTACGCAACAACGAGATCAATGATAATAACAAAATCGGCCACAACTAGTAATTGTGGCTAACGCAGGCAGGCAGGCCGATATGACAGTCAGATAGCTGGCAGCCGACCGACTGACTGATCGGTGTTCTATTGTCGTATTTTGGTTTCGTATGCGGTTTTTTGTTAATAGATCTATCTGCTGCTATTGGCCTGTTATATGAGTTTTTATTATTTTCGCAATAGCGTTTTGTTGAGTGGGTGGGTGGCTAGGTGGTTGCTTGGTTGAATGACTGGCAAAATAGCGTTGAAGATGACGAGCTATTTTGTATTTTTCAGCGTGTTGGCTGGTGGTTGGTGGCACACGCTCCGATTTATTTTTAATAAGCTATTTATTTTTGTTTTTATTTTTCTTCTATTTTTTTGAAATGGGTATTATTTTTAAAAGTAACGACCACAAAAATTGTATAAACATTTGTCGCATGGAAACACCCACCATTGGGTGATTTGAAGATCTCTGAAAATAATCCCTAACCTACCGCAAAAGGAAGCATAATGACCTATTGCGAAACTAAGTGGAATTGTTTTGGGGTCCATTTGGCCAGGAGTGGGCGGGTGCAGAGCCTTATTAGATTATCCATAGTGCTTTTAGAACACGTTGGGTGATTTTTTTAGCTGTTATCTTTTGGCAACACTGGTTTCGTGTTTTGTTTAACTGTCATAAAATTTTCAGTTTACTCCATAATTTAACCATCGGAATCGTCTTACAAAAGAACAACACTTGCAAACCAGTCCAAGTTTGATATAGTTTTTGGGCTATTGATATCATTGGACCGTACTTCTTCTAAGATGCGCTGCTACGAATCGTAACTTAATTGTGAAAGGTGAGCGCTACTGTGAGATGATATCCAACCTTTTGCACACATGTGTATTTTAGCAGTAGGCAGGTTAAGTTCGTAAATTGGTAGGTCCACGATTTCGTATAGCCTCAGATAAATCTATCGTATGGCTATTGAACCGGAATTTTTTATAATTGGTATTTAAAGTTCGAAATGGTTACAACTACAACTTACGACAGAAAATTTTCTATGCAGGTTCACATCTTTGTGTAGCCCCCATGTCACGGTACCTCCCTTTATTAGGTATTTTGATAATATTAGCGACATCATTCACCTGAATTATTTAAAATTTCGTATGTGGAGATCTTCATGGGCACTACAACCTATGACATATACAGGATGAGATGAAAAAACTGCAACCAACTTCAGACTGATGTCATTTCTAAGCTACGCGTCCGACAGCTGTTAAAATTATTCCAGTGACAGCTCATTATGTTGTTTATAAGCGTACAAAAGCATTTTGGGGAGAATTTTCCAGAAAAAAAGTTATTCGTGATGAAATTAAAGCGCGATAGTGTGATTTCTTTATATTTGGCTGGAAAACCACAAGTGGCTATCGTTAGAGCACTGCAGCATTTAAATGTGAAAAAATCTTTTGTGTCTCGTATCATCGCTCGTTACCGTGATACTGGTAGCGTAGCCCGACGTCAAGGAAGTTGACGGAAGAAAACAGTAACATCAGCAGAAATGGTTTCCAAAAGTAAAGAAGCCACTTGATCGAAACCTGCCTCGCAGTGGTCGAAAATGGCTTGTGAGCTGAACATATCGCAATATTCCATTCGGCAAATATTGAAAAATGAGCTCGGGTTAAAGCCATGGAAATTCCAAAAAGTGCAAGAACTTACACCGCAACAGAAAGAAAATAGACCCAAAAGAGCTAAAGAGTTGCTTCGCTTGACCGAAAGTGGTGAACTGCCGAATTTGGGTTTTTGACAAACATTCATTGTCAAAAATGATCGTGTTTACTTGCCAAAGAGGTCTGGCCACCAGAACTCAAGCGCCGGCCATGGTGATGGTGCGGGACGCCATAACAGCCGATGGTCACTCTCCGCTCGTATTAATCGACCGTGGCATCAGAATAAATGCCGAATGTTATCGCGGAAATATTCTGGAGGGTGTATTAAAGCCTTGGGCACTCAAACATTTTGGTCGTAGACATTGGACATTCCAACAGGACTCAGCACCATCCATGGTTAGAAAATGAGGTTTCTCGCTTCATTTCTAGCGCACAATGCCCACCAAAATCTCCGAATACCAATCCGTTGGACTATTGTGTCTGGAGCATTTTGGAAAGAAAGGTTGGCACTAAAAAATGCCAAAGTGTCGATCACCTCAAGCAAGCGCTTCGCCGGGAATGGGCCAAAATATCGCAGAACAACATTCGGGCAGCATGTGACGGTTTTATTGGCCGTTCGAAGGTCATAATTCGTGCCAAAGGTGACCAATTCGAAAGAATCTAAACTTATTCTAAAATTTGATGCTATTTTCAACTTTTTTGCTTTCATTCAAAAAAATTTAAAAAAAATGTAAAAATTATGGCCATATTATTATATGACAACTATATCTAAATTTGATTACTAGAACTCTTTGGAGCCTATAGATTGGCGAAATATGATTTCAGAGTTTTGCCCCCATTCGTTTTTCTACATTTGTAAATGAAATTTCATCGTCCCTCCATATTTCTTCTAGGTCTTGATTTTCTTTTCTGATAAAATAAAAGTGTTAACAATATTTGATTTCGGGAGCTGGAAAACTAACTAAAGCCCAAGCTAGATGACAGTTCTTCCATACCAATATATCAGTCAATCTACTGCTAGAAATCATCCAACTAATTTTTTACTCAACCAAATTTTTCTGCTAAAATTTATTTAAAGTAAACCATAACCTTGTACAATACATTTCGTAAAAAGCTCAAACTTTCACCGTGACACACGTGTCACTCAATTGTAAAATTTGGCGCTATAGCGTGAATACACAAACAAATTCCCTTACAAAAATGTCAATACATATTCAATATATATATGGCAATAGTTCATTACATTAGAATTCAATTAAAAATGCAATTGGCGAATTAGTAGGTGGAAAGATTGGGAGTGATAGTGGTGGGGCTGGCTGGCAGGCAGACAGGCAATTCGCTTTTGAACTAGATGGCATTCCAACACGTTGTCCACTCTTAAGTCAGTCATTTGTCATAATCCCTAACAGCGAATGTCACTCAAAGAGGAGACTAGCTAGAACATGGCACGTAATCAAAGTCAAAGTCATTGCACTCACTGGCTGGCTATTCTACGATGAAGGCAATTTTAAATATTTTGGGGGAACACAGAGCACCGACTTTGAGGTAATCGAAGAGAGGGAGAGAGAGAGAGAGAGAAGTTAGCAAATTGGCAATAATGCTATTATTGACAGTAATTAAATTTTAAACTAATTTGTAATATTAGTTAGTAAATAGGCAGAGGGAGGAAGAGGAGGGTTCAGTTAGGTTTTGAATTAGCATGAATTTCAGGAAAACTAAACTGCCTGAGTTATGAAACAAGTTTAAAAGGTATCAGTCGGTTTTGCCGAGGGATGTATACCTGCAGCCAATTTTCGATTATTTAAATACGGGGTGAGTTTAAAAAACTGCAACGAAGTCAAACGCCATAATTTCTACATTTATTTTTTTAATTTTTATTGAATGAAAGCAGAAAATGTCGGAAATAGCATTACATTTTAGAATGAGTATAGATTTATTCGAATTGGTCACCTTTGGCACGAATGATGGCCTTCAAACGGCCAATGAAACCATCACACGCTGCCCGAATGTTGCTCTGCGGTTTTTTGGCCCATTCCCGCCGAAGCGCTTGCTTGAGGTTATCGACACTTTGGTATTTTTTAGTGCCAACCTTGATTTCCAAAACACTTCAGACACAATAGTCCAAAAGATTGGTATCCGGAGATTTTGGTGGCCATTGTGCTGTGGAAATTAAGCGAGGAACCTCATTTTGTAACCATTCTTGGGTGGCGCGTGCTAAGTGCGATGGTGCTGAGTCCTGTCAAGGTCTGCGGCCAAAATGTTTGCGTGTCCAAGGCTTTAATACATCCTCCAGAATATTTTCGTGATAATATTCGGCATTTATTCTGATGCCACGGTCGATTAATACGAGCGGAGAGCGACCATCGGCTGTTATGGCGGCCCAAACCATCATCATGGCCGGCGCTTGAATTCTGGTGGCCAACTGAAGGTGCACATTTTCAGCTGACCTCTTTGGCAAGTAAACACGACCATTTCGTTTGTTTACGACAACAAATGTTTTCTCATCGGAGAGAGAGAAACCCAAATTCAACAGTTCTCCACTTTCGTCCAGCGAAGCAACTCTTTAGCTCTTTTGAGTCTATATTCTTTCTGTTGGGGTGTAAGTTCTTGCACTTTTTGGAATTTCAATGGCTTTACCCCGAACTCATTTTTCAATATTTGCTAAATGGAATATTGCGATATGTTCAACTCATGAGCCATTTTTCGCCCACTGCGACGCGGGTTTCGATCAAGTCGTTTCTTTACTTTTTGAACCATTTCTGCTGATGTTGCTGTTTTCTTCCCTCCCACTTCCTTGAGGATGGGCTAAGCTACCAGTATCACGGTAACGAGCGATGGTACGAGTCACAAAAGATTTATTCACATTTAAATGCTGTAGTGATTTAACGATAGCCACTTTTAGGTTTTCAGGCAAATATAATGGAATCACGCTTGAATTCCATCACGAATATTTTTTTTCTGGAAAATTCTCACCAAAATATTTTTGTACGCTTGTAAACAATATAATGAGCTTTCACTGAAATAATTTTAAAAGCTGTCGGACGAGTGGCTTTGAAACGACAGCAGTCTGAAGTTTCTTGCAGTTTTTTTCACTCACTCTGTATACTTTGTGGGGTCTAAAATGTATATTTCGAGGTGGTACAAACGAAATGACGAACTTAATATACCCTTCACTCTATGAATGGTAGAGGGTATGAAACACACATCATTAAATCTCTTCTCTGGCATTGTTTGCAAATTTCATGCACAACTCTCAGATATTAATGTGACATATGACATAGCCATTTCATCATAATACTCTCGCTCATTTAAATTGACAATGTAATCATTACCATCACAATGTCGTGAGATGTTTCTTCCTTTTCTTCTTCTTATTTTCTATTATAAAGCCGTAAAGCAAATGACAGTTGTCTACTGCAATTTTATTATCAACTGGGTTGATGAGAGAGGGAGAGAGAGAGAGCGAGAAAAAAGAGTTTGTACCGTGTTTTGTTTAAAATAAGATGAAGAAGAGGACAAAAACGAAACAGAAGAAAAAAACGGTAATAACAAAAAAACCCTGCTTGTTGACATTGTTTACAATGTGAAGTGTAATGAAGATGATATGAAAATAACAATGGAATGACAGCAGCAGTTGCAACAATTCACAAGGGAGTAAAGAAGACTAAACAAAAGGGCTTGATGCCTGGCTATCATCATATCTCTGTCTGCTACTACTACGGCACGCTTAAACATAACGGTGACAATGATGTTGAACAAACAAAAGCAAAAAAAAAAACAAAGAAAGACATATTTTGTTATTAAAGGAAAAGTTATATTTTTAGCATTTGCATAAGAAAACGACGACGACCACGACGCCATTGTCGTCGCCTAACTACGTACCTATGAACGTGTTTGTTTATGAATTTGCTACGCTAGGTGGTAACTGTCAGAAGATGGTATAAAAATAAAAATTATGAAATTAAAATTGCCTTGGCTTGCTATGAAGAAAAAAAGTGAAATTGCCATGGTAAATTTGCAAAACTTATTTTTGGAGTACAAAATATTTGAGCCAAGTGAAAGCTTTATGGTGTGTCTATATAATAGCCTATTAAAAATGATAATATCTAAAGAGCTCTGGGTACGTACATAAAATTAATTAGTTTAAATTATGTATTTAATTTTTATTACTCCTAATGTTTTAAATCCATTTGGAATTGGGAGAGAGAGAGAGAGAGAAATGCTTGGGCTTGTCAAACTAGAGGACTTGTCTGTTTTCAAAAAAAAAAAAAAAAAAAAACAAATAAATTTTTCAATACTGGAACCAGTCTTTTCGATCCAAGGACCGAGAATATCTGTCTGATATCAATGTTTCCGGCAACATTCTGGGCCACTGGAGGAACGCTGCAATTGGACTGTGCCTTCCACTCGTTTTAGCAAATAAGTAATGAACACAGCACAACTTCTAATTTATTTAGGGCAGACAAATGCGAAGCTTAGACAAACAATTTATTAAACACAGCCAAAATGAATTCCAGCTATTCTCAAAAGGCTTACAGGCTGTTCCACAATATCGAAAGAAAATTTGTGCGAACGAAGGCTTGTCACTTACTTAATTTTGTATCAGAATGACTTCCACTAACACTTGTCATTGTAAATGCGAACAAGCAAAAAAGCTGTAAGTTCGGTCGTGCCGATCTTTGAATACCATCCATCATTTGGAACAATTTTGGCAATTTTCAAAAAAAAATAAAATGCTTTAAAAATTCTGTTAAAATCTTAAAAATACCGAATGTAGCCGTTATGTTAAGACGACGTGGACCGACATAGGCAACTTTTGTCATAAGCTATTACAATATTCAAATGGGAAACTAGAATAAAAAATGCGGTGAATAATGTAGCTAAAATCATCAAAATTCCGAAAATAGGAAGGTACCGTTATATTTGGGCTGTACGAAGACGTGCACCTGCACAGGCAATTTTCTGTCATAGGCTGTAATATTCAATACGAACTTCAACTACCAAATTTGAAACAGTTCTGGTGAATAATGTCACTAAAATCATCAAAATACCGAATATCGGGAGGTACCGTTATATGGGTGCTATACGAAGACCTGGACCTACATGGCTCATTTTTAATACCAAAATTCCTGCAGACATAATATACATTTGAGTGAAATTTTATCAATTTTGTAGGGTCTAAAATGTATATTTCGAGGTGTTAAAACGGAATGGTAAACCTTATATACCCTCCATACTATGGTGGAGGGTATAAAAAGTAACCATACGTCACCTGGACTGACAATTCCGTTGTAAACAAACAAATTGTAAATAAACAAACAAAATAACATTCCGAGTTTTCGAGTTATTGAGTTCAATTTATTTGTGTTTTTAAAAAAAATTAAAAATTGAATATTTCTGTTGCCCTATATTTTGTGGATGATGCGGAGGCATTGAAGAAGGCTTCGAATTTGTTTGAAGTACCTAACAACCAAGAAGTATGGTTGTATTTTTATATTTTTCTAATAAATAAAACAGGGCTCTTTTGGATATTCTAGAGAAATGGGCCCGGTTGCAGAACAACCCAAATATGCTTCCATTTTAAAACTTGGCACATTCTTGCGTTTTTTGGCCACGGAACTTAGGGAACGAAGCCATGATTTTTTCCAGTGGACTTTAAAGGTTTGCTTGCTGCTTCCAAATAATAGCACTCCTCTGGCGAACTCTTCCATATAATCAACAAGTGCGGAAAGGAATCGGATATAAATTTCGCGTTTTATGAGCTTAATTAAAATTCAAAATGTTGATCCTTTGTGGGAGAGGTACCAGAAGGAGTGGACCAATACATTCCGTCTTCTCAGCAGATCGTGGGTTAGTAAAATATTATGATATGTGTAAATTGTTACATCACATTTTATAAGAGCTATAATTATTCAAAATATTGACCCTTTGTTGTTGTAGCAATTCATACTGCTGTGTTCGTTCTGACTCCTTTCAATAGGGTTCTGCCTCTAATTCCAGTCTCAAAAAGGATGCAACCTGTACGGATTGGGTCCACAACCAGACTTGATTTAGGTGAGTAGATTTGGCTGAACCGCGAAATAGGTGCAGCGTGTCATGTGGACCTGCGCCACAAGCTGAGATGTTCTGCACATCGCTGTCGATCCGGGTCCAACAGGAATTATGCGGCTGCACCATCCGGATCTTAGATGAGCCAAAACCACTCGGATTTGTCGGTGCAGCTCTCGCTCTTCAGCTATAATGGGAGGGGGATGGTCTCTTAATACTCACTCACTCTCTCTTAGTATTCACTCTATATCCTCCTATGACTTCTGAGACCGAGTTAGAGTGAATACTAATCAGTCCCGCTTGATAGGTCTGTCTGTTGATCTAGAGGCTCTCTCTCTCTTATACCTCTGTACCTCTTTCTCTAGATCATGAAAGTCTTTCCTTACATACCTGGGCGGAGGTTGCCTATCCACCAGATGATGATTCGGATGGCTCTGTCTGTAACACCCAAGCAGGTATTGCATTGGCAGTATTTTATTAAGCTGTCGCACCGGTAAGACCTTCGCCTCCCCATATAGGTGTGGGGGAGGTACTTGATACAGTGGGTCGAAATGGACAATATTTCCACACCTGACCTAGCAAAAATGCAAATATTAGGATTTGCAAAGTTGGAGCAAAGTCGGACTATCCACTCCCTTTCTGTGCAGTAAAATATATTTTTTAAATTTCGACCTTTTGTGGGGTACCAGAAGGAGTGGATCGATATTGCCCACCTCTGAACTCGACCTAAGTTTGATAATAATATTATGATGTACCAAGTTTGGATCAAATCGGATACTCCCTTGAAAGTTATCGTGCGCAACAGCCAGACAGACAGACGAACGGACGGGCGGACATCGCTAGATCGACTCCAAATGTCCTGAAACCTAGGGTCTAGAGCCATTATGTCGATGAGGCACGTTTTGGCCGTATCAAATGATATATACCCTCTTTAGCCATATAGCTGAGGGTGAATGAATGTGACTGGGCGCAGATGCGAAAATCTAAATGAAACGATATCATTAGTGGGTGAGCAGCATTTATTTTTTCATTCGTTGTAGAACACTAGTCAATGATCTCCATTACAAGATACAGAAGTTGGGGAGTAGCCGGACATTTTAGGAAATCACAACTCTCGGTCTTTGCCGAGGAGGCCCAGGACGTCGTTATAGATTAGCTGGAGGCCTGGGATGTTAGTTGGAGGCCAAAGAGCTTTTAGGTAAACTTTATCGCCGATTTCTTTCTAATGCTGGTTGCCATTCGCCAGCATTAGAAATGAAGCGCCGATAAAGTCCAGCTAAAAGCTCTTTGACGTATAGCTAATATCACAGGCCTCCAGCTCATCTATAACGACTTCCTAAGACTTCAGCTCGTCATGCAGAGATGGCCTGTAGGAAATCTCAGCTCTCGATCTTTGCCGAGGTACTTTCAAACTAAAAATATTGCCATTTGGCAGCATTCGAAAGGAAAAAGGAAGTCTATCTAAAAGCTCTCTGGCCTCCAACTCAACTTCCGACCTCCAGCACATCTATAACGACTCCCTGGGCTTCCAGCTCGACCTACAAAGACGACCTGCCTTCTCATCTCGCCCTTCATCAACAAGAAAACCAGCCAGAGGAGAACATGAAAACTATATCTCAAATTCCACAAAAGTGTCATGAGCAAAAAAACAGCCATCTCTCACACACTCATGTATTAACAACAAAAACCGCACAAATATTTGATTACCCTGTATATTTGTTATAGAAAAAAACAAAAAACACAGAAAAAAAACTGATCTGTAAGCAAATGAACAGCTGTTCAAATCGGCTTGAGAAAATAACAACAACAACAGCAAAAAATGAAAAAAACAAACACTAATCGTCTCGTAATACCACAACAGATGAGCTAAGGATCAAATTGCAACAATGCGGGACAGCAGCAGTTGGAGTAGTCGGTGGGGGAAGGCGGCACATAGAAACAACACCAAAGAGAATAATGAGACAACATGAAAACAAGGCAAAACTCAAATGAAAAAAACGGTTGGTCGGGTGTCCAATGCCATGGCATGAACGAAAAACATATGGGGGAGGGGTGAAAGTGAGGAATAAAGTGTTGTGCTAAGCACATAGCAGAACAAATACATCATGAATGACAGAAGTGCAGCATGCCAGAGTAACACGTCATGCAAAACATTATTTTCTTCATGGCAACAAAAACAACAACAAAACGGAGCCGAGAGAGAGAGAGATGGAGAGTTGCCAAAGTGTTGCAACCGTTTTTATACCCTCAGCCATATGGCTACAAAGGATATACAGGGTGAGATGAAAAATCTGCAACCAACTTTAGACTGCTGTCATTTTTAAGCCACTCGTCCGACAACAGTTAAAATCATTCCAGTGACAGCTAATTATATTGTATACAAGCGTACAAATGCATTTTGGGGAGAATTTTCCAGAAAAAAAGTTAATCGTGATTGAATTCACGCGTGATAGTGTGATTTCTTTATATTTGGTTGGAAAACCAGAAGTGGCTATCGTTAGAGCACTCCAGCATTTAAATGTGAGGAAATCTTTTGTAAATCTCGTACCATCGCTCGTTTCCGTGATACTGATAGCGTAGCCTGACGTCAAGGAAGTGGACGAAAGAAAACCGCAACATCAGCAAAAATGGTTCGAAAAGTAAAGAAGCGACTCGATCGAAATCCGCGTCGCAGTGGCCGTAAAATGGCTCGTGAGCTGAACATATCGCAATATTCCGTCCGGCAAATATTGGAAAATGAGCTCGGGACAAAGCCATTGAAATTCCAAAAAGTGCAAGAACTTACACCGCAACAGAAAGAAAATAGACTCAAAAGAGCTAAAGAGTTGCTTCGCTTGGCCGAAAGTGGTGAACTGCTGAATTTGGTTTTCTCTCTCTCCGATGAGAAAACATTCGTTGTCCAGCAGTTTGTAAACAAGCAAAATGATCGTTGAAAATGTGCATCTTCGGTTGGCTACCAGAACTCAAGCGCCGGCCAAGGTGATGTTGTGGGTCGCCATAAAACAGCCGATGGTCGTCCCCCGCTCGTATTAATCGACCGTGACATCAGAATAAATGCCGAATATTATCGCGAAAATATTCTGGAGGATGTATTAAAGCCTTGGGCAGGCAAAAGATTTGGCCACAGACCTTGGACATTCCAGCAGGACTCAGCACCATTGCACTCAGCACGCGCTACCCAAAAATTATTACAATATGAGGTTGCTCGCTTCATTTCCAGCGCATAATGGCCACCAAAATCTCCGGACACCAAACCGTTGGACTATTGTGTCTAGAGTATTTTGGAAAGCAAAGTGTCGATCACCTCAAGCAAGCGCTTCGCCAGGAATAGATCAAAATACGGAGCAGAGCAACATTCGGGCAGCGGTGTGATGGTTTCATTGGCCGTTTGAGGGTCATAATTCGCTCCGAAGGTGACCAATTCGAACAAATCTAAACTTATTCTAAAATTTGATGCTATTTCCGAAATTTTTTGCTTTTATTCAATAAAATTTAAAAACAAAAATGTAAAAATTATGGCTTTTGACTTTGTTGCAGTTTTTTCTTATCTCATCCTGTATGAGAATGTTTTGGAAACATATTACTGAAGTTGAAAGATAGATGGCATTCGAGGCAACACACCCTATCTTTTTTACAAACAACTTAGATGTTTATTTTCAAATTGATATATAGATGGAGTTACAGCAAACCTTTACTTTACGTAACCGAAAATACCATCAATGGCTGACCTGCACGTGGGCTAAATAACCGATATCATGTGTCCATCGATATCTTATTAGAGATATGGGGATTGATAATCCTTGAAAACAATTTGCGAAGATATTATTAAGTCTTCTACTTTTACGGAATTTCAGACAATAGAAGTAGTAGTAAGAGAAGGTAACGACTTGTTACCCATGTTCAAAAATAGATGGCGATACAGGCAAATACGTGTTTCGAATTTAATATGCAGATGGAGATCATGCAAATATTGAATTTAATCTACTTCACACAAATACTACCAATGCCTGACATGCACGTAAGTAAAATTAATGGTATATGTGCTGCCAAATGGGGATCGTATCTGATATATGAAAAATGCACATCACTGCGACTTTTTTAAGGAATAATTTCTAGAAAGTACTTTTAAGGTTTTTAGGTAGATGACGTTGCAGGCGAGAAACTTTCGTTTCCTTGTCCGATAGATGGAGCTTTGTGAAGTTTTTTTTTAAATCTACATTTGCCCCTAGAATTTGTCCTGCTCCTAAGAGAAATCAAAGTTATCTGCATTGCCAGCTTGTATCCATTTGGATCCTATCTAGAATTTGGAATATATGAAAAATAAATTATATATGCGCTGATCAGATACGAGATCATTGCGACTTTTTAGGAACAATTTCTAGAGGCTACTTGGCAACGTTTTTAGGTAGATGGCGTTATAGGCAAGAATTTTTTGTTTCATTGACCTATAGATGGAGCTTTATAAAGTTTTTATGAAATATACATTTGTCCCCAGAACTTGTCCTGCTCTTCAGAGAAATCAAAGTTATTTGCGTTGCCACCTTGTATCCATTTGTGTCCTATCTGGAAATTTAGAAAATATGAAAGGGTTCATAATATATCTATGGAATATAAGAAACTTCTGCCTCTTTTTTGGGTATAGGTCCAAGAAAAATTTTTGCAAAATGAGCCTGTCAACAAATAAGCCTCTAATAATACAAATAATCTTAATTTCCAATTATAGGCAACCAAAAAATCACACATGCTGATGATGACTGTCGTTTAGGTAGGTAGGCAGTCGAAAACGCACTGCCAATATTTTAATGTCGGGCAAAAGGCAATGCGAAACACACAAAAATATATTCATTTTTTCAATTTTTGTGTAAAACAAATATGGAAGCACATAAGTTTCATATAAATCGTGTGCACCGCTGAGTACATAAAACTATCTTTTATGTACTTAAACAGATGTCTGTCGGTCGGTCTGTATGTGGACGACGATGATGATGACGACAATGACGGCGCCGCCAACGCAAATTTATGAAGACGACAACGTGGATAACTTGTGTCTGAGACCACTTGTTAAAAAGAATCCAACAACAACAACCACAATCACGATGACAGTGACAACAATTTTACAGCGTAGACGATAAAGATTATGAGAAACGCTCACTTACACTTTAACACCTCTGACAATTTTTGTGCGAATACTTATTTTTTTTTTTGCATACAAGGTGCCCCATGGTAAAATTTGAAGGAAGAGAATTGATTGGAACAGAAATTGGTGGTGGATTGAAGAGAAAGAAAGAGATAGAGAGAGAGGAGACTCGCCGGCCTTGTGCTCGTCTATAAAGACTCCCAGGTCTTCTGCTCGTCTATAAAGACTCCCAGGCCTTCTGCTCATCTATAAAGACAACCAGGCCTTCTTCTGCTCGTCTACAACGACTCCCAAACCTTCTTCTGCTCGTCTATAACGACTCCCAGGCCCTCTGCTCGTCTATAAAGCCTTCAAGGCCCTCTGCTCGTCTATAAAGCCTTCAAGGCCCTCTGCTCGTCTATAAAGCCTTCAAGGCCCTCTGCTCGTCTATAAAGCCTTCAAGGCCTTCTGCTCGTCTATAAAGACTCTCAGGCCTTCTGCTCGTCTATAAAGACTCCCAGGCCTCCAGCTCGTCTATAAAGACTCCCAGGCCTTCTGCTCGTCTATAAAGACACCCAGGCCTTCTGCTCGTCTATAAAGACACCCAGGCCTTCTGCTCGTCTATAAAGACTCCCAGGCCTTCTGCTCGTCTATAAAGACTCCCAGGCCTTCTGCTCGTCTATAAAGACTCCCAGGCCATCTGCTCGTATATTAAGACTCCCATGCCTTCTGCTCGTCTATAAAGACTCCCAAAGGCCTTCTGCTCGTCTATAAAGACTCCCAAAGGCCTTCTGCTCGTCTATAAAGACTCCCAAAGGCCTTCTGCTCGTCTATAAAGACTCCCAAAGGCCTTCTGCTCGTCTATAAAGACTCCCAAAGGCCTTCTGCTCGTCTATAAAGACTCCCAGGCCTTCTGCTCATCAATAAAGACTTCCAGGCCTTCTGCTCATCAATAAAGACTTCCAGGCCTTCTGCCGTCTACAAAGGCTCCCAGGCCTTCTGCCGTCTACAAAGACTCCCAGGCCTTCTGCTCGTCTATAAAGACTCCCGGGCCTTCTGCTCGTCTATAAAGACTCCCAAAGGCATTCTGCTCGTCTATAAAGACTCCCAAAGGCCTTCTGCTCGTCTATAAAGACTCCCAGGCCTTTGTTCGTCTATAAAGACTCCCAGGCCTTTGCTCGTCTATAAAGACTCCCAGGCCTTTGCTCGTCTATAAAGACTCCCAGGCCATCTGCTCGTCTATAACGACTCCCAGGCCCTTTGCTCGTCTATAAAGACTCCCAGGCATTGTGCTTATCTATAACGACTCCCAGCCCTCCAAGTCGTCAATAAAGACTCCCAGGCCTTCTGCTCGTCTATAAAGACTCCCAGGCCTTCTGCTCGTCTATAAAGACTCCCAGGCCTTCTGCTCGTCTATAAAGACTCCCAGGCCTTCTGCTCGTCCATAAAGACTCCCAGGCCTTATGCTCGTCTATTAAGACTCCCAGGCCATCTGCGCGTCTATTAAGACTCCCAGGCCATCTGCTCGTCTATTAAGACTCCCAGGCCATCTGCTCGTCTATTAAGACTCCCAGGCCATCTGCTCGTATATTAAGACTCCCATGCCTTCTGCTCGTCTATAAATACTCCCAGGCCTTCTGCTCGTCTATTAAGACTCCCAGGCCATCTGCTAGTCTATTAAGACTCCCAAAGGCCTTCTGCTCGTCTATAAAGACTCCCAGGTATTCGCTCGTCTATAAAGACTCCCAGGTCTTCGCTCGTCTATAAAGACTCCCAGGCCTTCAGCTCGTCTATAAAGACTCCCAGGTCTTCGCTCGTCTATAAAAACTCCCAGGCCTCCAGCTCGTCTATAAAGACTCCCAGGCCTCCAGCTCGCCTATAAAGACTCCCAGGCCTCCAGCTCGTCTATAAAGACTCCCAGGCCTCCAGCTCGTCTATAAAGACTCCCAGGCCTCCAGCTCGTCTATAAAGACTCCCAGGCCTCCAGCTCGTCTATAAAGACTCCCAGGCCTCCAGCTCGTCTATAAAGACTCCCAGGCCTCCAGCTCGTCTATAAAGACTCCCAGGCCTCCAGCTCGTCTATAAAGACTCCCAGGCCTTCTGCTCGTCTATAAAGACTCCCAGGGCTTCTGCTCGTCTATAACGACTCCCAGGCCTTCTGATCTTCTATAACTACCCGCTGACCCCAGCTTTTCTATAAAGACTCTCTGTCCTGCAACTACTCCCCGAATTTCCTCTGCAGTATTTCTCGATTTTTACCACTGGGTACTTGTTTTATGTTGTCTTCATCATAACTTTGGTGTGACAAATGTTAACGACAAACCGAGGAGTTTAACAAAGAATATGCAAACTGAGGAGATTAAAAAAACAGAAAACGAAAAATATTAATGAGCTCTTGACGGCGAAGGCGAGGAACGAGGAGCTATTGAGGTGGGTCTTGTCATACAACCACTTACCGATGATTAAGCAGCAATCTTCTATGTACTTCAGTGGGAGAGGAGAGATGAATGAGGCACAACCAAAGAAAAAAATGCTGCTTATATAATTATGTAGCTGTGATACATATTAAATGAATGCAAATTTTTGCAGCCGTTAAAATTTAAATCTGCAGATAACTTGTTTTCGAGATATATGCAGAGGTATATGGAAGAAAAATTAAAGAAAAAATTAAATAAAAAATAAAAAATAATTATTCAATTGAAAATAAAAAGTTGAGCTGAGACAAAGAAAGGTTATTATTTTGCATGTTTTTTTTTTTGCAAAGAAATTAGTTTTTTTTATATTGGCCGATAATTTTTATTAAACAATTCCAAATATTTTGTTTGATGGCCTTTTTTAAGTAGTCTAGTCTTTTTATGTTAAAATAAGAGTGGAGTGGTAATAGGAAAGATATTGATTAAATCCACCGATGCGAATTAAAATGAATTTTCTACTCACTCGTATTTATGGCTCCTCATGTAAGTTACTTAAATTCCACTGGAGGATGTTCTACAAAATTTCGACGAAATAGCAACCACGTCTACTCGTCAATGAACATGCACAACTATACAATCAAACGAATGCTGGTAACCAACAAATGTATGAGTGATTATAAATACGAGTGTGTGTAGTAAAGCTAAGGTTTGCAATTCAACCAGGCTGATTGGAAGGGGATGATATATCTCCAAAAAATATGGCCGGTGATCTCCGAACGTCACTTATCTCCCTGACGAAATCTGACCTAAAGCTTATGGTGGGCCTAATTACAGATCACTGCAACATAAGGGACGTAACTTCGAAATGGGTGGCGACAACACCGAATACTGCAGGCTCTGTCAGGACGAGGAGGAAACTGAGATGGTGGAGTTCTTACTCTGCCACTGTTCAACTCTCTATGGAGCCAGACAGAGGCTACTGGGTAAGAAAATTCTGACCAACTTGGCCTCTTTTTCTGAAACCAAACCAGCAGTTATGCTTCAACTAGCCAGAAGGTCACCAAGTGGAGTGGTTGTTCAAACCACCACACATCCTTTAATCTAACCTAAACTACAATTTGAATTAAATATATTTCCTGAGCTCCTACTCACTCGTATTTATGGGCCGTCATCTTTACCTGGAAATTTCTAGAATTCCAATCCAAAGAATGTTCTACAATATTCTGACGAAATGGCAACCATGTCCATACGTCAATGAACATACACACATATACAAACAAACGAATGCAGGTAAACAACAAATGTGAGAGTGTTTATAAATACGAGTGAGTGAAAATGATTAAAGTCGACGAAACAATGGGAACTATAAAGCTAAGACTTACAATTAAAAATTTCCAATTAAATGTATTGCCTGACCCCTCTTACTCACTTGTATTTATGGGATCTCGTCTTTACATGGGTGTTTTTGAGAATCCCTATTATGTTCTACAATATTCTGACAAGATGGAAATGAACATACACAGAAATACAAACAAACAAATGCAGGTAAACAACAAAGATGAAAATGTTTATAAATACGAGTGAGTGAGAATGATTAACGTCGATGAAACAATGAGAACTATAAAGCTAAAACTTACAAATAAGAATTTCAAATAAACTGTATTGGCCCCTCCTACCCACTCGTATTTATGGGTTCTCATATTTACATGGGTTCACATTGTGACTTTAGTCCCATCAATCAGTTTCTACTGGTTTTGGATGCATTGAAGGTCCTCGGCCACAGGTGTTTTGTAGAAATATTAGGATGTGTCGAATTTTAAAAAATCGGATGTTTATTTAGACTATTATGAGCGTTTTGTTGATTCAAGATTGACCCATTTGTGAGGGAGGTACCAGGAAGAAATGATAAAATTTATTTTACCTTCACACACCTAAAGTTAGAAGAGATATTAGAATGTGTGAAGTTTGAAAAGAATCTGATGCTTATTTCGCCTATTATGAGCGTTGTGCTTATTCAAAATGTGGACCTATTTGTGGAGCGGTACCAGAATGAGTTGGCCAATATATATTCCATCTTTACGCCAGATCTTGTTTTGACCCACCTGAAATCCACGTACCTGATAGGGACGCCTAGCTTAGAAACGACAATAGCCTATTCCAGGCGGAAATCTTTGCGGTCAAAAATATAGACCTATTGGTCACGAGGAACAACAAGGTTAGCGATCCAGTGACAATATACGTCTATAGCCAAGCTGCACTGAAAGCTTTAAACTCCTCCACCATTAAGTCTAGGTCTGTTTTGGATTGCAGGAGATCCTTGGAAAATACTGGGTTGTCCATTAAGCTCTGTTACGTTCCTGGTTATTACAATATTCCAGGCAACGAGACTGCAGACGATTTGGCTAGGCTAGGGTCCGAATCAGTTACCATTGAAGTTGAGAACTCGGTCAAACCACCCCTGTGCCACTTTTTCCAGGTAATTCATAGAAATTACTCTGAGAGAATTCAACAAAAATGGTTGCACGTAAGAAGATGTAGCATCTCCAACAGAATCTTAACCATATTCTCGTAAAAGAGAACAAAATCGCTACTGCCCTTGTCGAAACCTAATTTAAAACTTGTGGTTGGTATCATCAGAGGTCACTACAAGATGAGTGCAACGACCTCGAAATAGGACAGCGATGATATTGATTACTGACAGATTCTATCAAGACGGGGAAGAAATTGAGACGATCGAACATTTGCTCTGTCACTGTCCAGTACTCATTAACGTGAGACACAGGTCACAGGTGAGGTTTGAAAACAAGTTAAAAAGCAGTAAGTTTGGCCGGGTAGAACATTGAATACCCTTCACCATTTGAAAAAACATAGGCAGACGAACACCGCTAGATGAACTCGAAATGTCCTGAAACGAATTTCCTTCAAAGAGAGTCAGGATTTAAGCCCCTTATTTCGATGAGGCACATTTTGGCCCGCATTAAATGATATTTACTCTCTGTAGCCATATGGCCGAGAGTATAAAAAGTTTGTCTACTTTACTCTTCCTTTCAAGCCCCTTTTATCATTTCCTGAACACCAATGTTTTTTCTTTTTATACCCTCCACCATAGTATGGAGGGTATATTAAGTTATATTAAGTATGGAGGGAATATTAAGTTCGTCATTCCGTGTGTAACATACCTTTAAGGCCCCTCAAAGTATATTTATTCTTGATCAGCATAAAATTTCATGTCGATTTAGCGACGTCCGTCCGTTTGTCCTTCTGTGGAAATCACTCTAGCTTTCGAACGAAATGAAGTAGGCTGATAATATTTCACTTAAATGTATATTATGTCTGCAAGACTTTTGGTATTGAAAATGGGCCATGTAGGTCCACGTTTTGGTATATCCCCCAATTTTCGTTATTTTGATGATTTTAGCGACACTATACACTGGAATTGTTTCAAATTTGCTATTTGAAGTTCGTAATGGGTACTACAGCCTATGACAGAAAATTGTCCGTGCAGATCCACGTTTTGGTATAGCCCCCATATAATGCTACCTCCCGCTATTTGGTATTTTTATGATTTTAGCGACATTGTTCACCGATTTTTTTTCCCTTTAAGGCCCCTCAAAGTATATTTATTCTTGATCAGCATAAAATTTCATGTCGATTTAGCGACGTCCGTCCGTTTGTCCTTCTGTGGAAATCACTCTAGCTTTCGAACGAAATGAAGTAGGCTGATAATATTTCACTTAAATGTATATTATGTCTGCAAGACTTTTGGTATTGAAAATGGGCCATGTAGGTCCACGTTTTGGTATATCCCCCAATTTTCGTTATTTTGATGATTTTAGCGACACTATACACTGGAATTGTTTCAAATTTGCTATTTGAAGTTCGTAATGGGTACTACAGCCTATGACAGAAAATTGTCCGTGCAGATCCACGTTTTGGTATAGCCCCCATATAATGCTACCTCCCGCTATTTGGTATTTTTATGATTTTAGCGACATTGTTCACCGATTTTTTTTCAAGTTTCGCATTTGAATATTGTAGTGGCATATAACCAAAGTTGTCTATGCCGGTTCACGTCGTCGTATAGAACCTAATATAACGGCTACATTCGGTATTTTTAAGATTTTAACATAATGTTTAAAGGATTTTATTGTTTTTGAAAATTGCCAAATTCGTTCTAATTGGTGTAGGGTATTCAAAGTTCCACCCGGCGGAACTTACAGTTTTTCTCTTCTTCTACACCTATATTTTAGTATCCCAGGTGAACACAATGGGGGTCATTATCTTCAGATTCACGAACAATTTTCCTCGAGTGTAATCAACATTTGATTACTGTTGTTGATGATGGTCGTCGTTGGTTTGGGTCGTTCATTGTCGCTTGACATTTTCAAAAAGCGTTGGTTGAATGGATGGTTGGTTTGTTGTTTGGGTTGTTCATGTTGTTCGGGGGCTGGGTTATTGCCAGCCAGCCAGCCAGCTATCCAACCAGCCATCCAGCCTGCAATCCAATCCAGCTAGTCAGCCTGACTCGCCTGCCAGCCTAACTGCCGGGTAAAGCGGCAGCAGCGGCGGAGAGTAGCTTGCTGGCTAGCTGAATTGCTTACTTGTTGGATTATTACTATTTTCTTTGCACCTTTGCACTTTTCATGTTTCATTTTTGTAGCTTTTGTAGCTGCATTCATCATCATTGTGTGTGCAATATAAATGCATTTAGTTGCGTTTTACTGCAACTTTTGCTGTCGTTGTATTTGTTGGCTTAATTTAATCATTAAATTATGACTCACCACCACTACACTTCGTGGGGAAACGTGATGTAAAAAAATAATATTGTTTTTTATTGATCATTTCGTAATGATTTTCAGAGAAACACAAACATTCAACGTTGTTTTTTTAATAAATAAACAAAATATGAAAAGTGGGAAGAATAATTTTTGTGTGATCGAATTGATAACGAGAACTTTGTTTAATTTCATTTTTTTAAATCCAAGATATTTATAAAAAAAAAAACACCAAATGTCATTTGAGTCCAAGGATTGTTACCATTTGGTTTTTTGGAAGGTAGGTAGAGGGGATGATGGGAATTGTAGGATGTTATTGATACAACAATTATTTAATAAACATTAAACAAGTAAAATAGTATCAGTCGGTTTTGCCAATAGATGTATACCCCCAGCCTTGAGTTATAATTATTCAAACTGTTGACCCTATATTGGGGGATGTTCTGAAGCAGTTGGCCAATATTGAGCAATTCATATCTGACCTAAGTCCGATATAAATATTACAACGTGCCATATTTGGGCTATATCGGCTACTTCCTATACTTTATATGAGGTATGTGCAAATTTTTGGAAAATGTGGAAATGTGCGTGAGGTAGCAGGTATAGCGGACGATGTATTCCATTTTCATACTTCATCTAATACAGATAAAAAATATTGGTTTGTGCAAAATTTAAAGGAAATCGAACATTTATATTCAATTGTATGCGAAATCATAAATCATATTCATATCAGATTTCTGGTTCAGAGAAATATTAAAATATAGCAAGTTGTAAGGAATCGCCGACTTGTTTCGCAAGTTATGACAGATATAAGTGTTGGAAATTGTGACCCTTTTTGGGTAAGGTACCAGAAGGAGTTGGCAGATATATATTTTCTTCACAAAAGATCTTTCGTTAGAAAATAAATCTGGACGTGTGATATTTGAATAGACTTTGATGCTTACTTCGCTTTCTTTGAGCGTTTTGTTCTTCAAAATCTTGAACCCTATGTGGGGGAGGTACCAGAAGAAATTATTCGATCTCTACCATCTTTATAACAGACGTTGTGTTGATGGAAATATTGAGATGTGCCAAGTCTGAATGGAATCGTGTGTAAATTTCGCGTTTTATGAGCTTCATATATATTCAGAATTTTGACCCTTTGTGGGGGAGGTACCGGAAGAAATGGTCCGATATCTTCCATCTTTATAACAGATCTTGTGTTAATGGAAATGTTGAGATGTGCCAAGTCTGAATGGAATCGGATGTTAAGTTCTCGTTTTAAGAACTTCGTGGGTATTCAAAATTTTGTTCCTTTGTGGGGGAGGTACCAGAAGGAGTGGACCGATATATCCCATCTTCATACCAGACCTTGGTTTATTAAAAATATTGTGATATGCGTAAATTGAAGGGAACCGGATGCTTATTTCGGACTTTATAATCGTTTTAGTTATTCAAAACTTTGACAGTTTGTGGGGGAAGTACCAGAAGGAATGGACCGATATATTTCATCTTCACACCAGACCTTGGGTTATTAAGACAATCGGACTATTACATCACATTTTATAAGAGTTTAAATTATTCAAAATTTTGACTCTTTGTGGGGGAGGTACTTGATGGAGTGGACCAATATTGTCCATTTTTGCACCTGAGCTAAAGCTGAGGCAAATACTAGGATTTGCAAAGGTGAGCAACATCAGATTATCTTTTTTCTTTCTGTGCTGTAAATTATTTATTAATTTTTTTTTATTATTTATTCATTAATTTATTTATTTATTTATTTATTTTTTTTTTTTTTTTGAAATGTTGACATTTTGTTAGGGAGGTACCAGAAGGAGTGTACCTATATTGGCCATCCTCGTAAGTTTGGCCATTGATGTAAGTTTGACAATAATATTTTGATGTACCAAGTTTAGATCAGATCGGGTGCTCGCTTCGAGAGTTATCGGGCGCACCAGCCAGCCAGACCGACGGACGGATGAACGGACATCTCTAGATCGACTCCAAATGTCTTGAAACTTATTTGGTTCAAAGATACCTAGGGCCTAAAACCATTATTTCGATGAGACACATTTTGGCCGTATCAAATGATATATACCCTCTCTAGCTATATGGATGAGGGTATAAATATTGGTCCCAGATAAATCTGAAATGGAACATTCTAATGTAAGATTAGAAGGAGGTGTTGGTAAAATATTGGAATGTTTGTAGTTTGAAAAGAATCCTATTATGAGCTTGTTCTTTATTCAAATTTTTGACCCATTTGTGCAGAAGGTAGCACAATGTTGATAGAAACATTCGGCCGTGTGAAGGGAATCAGATTCATATGGTCACTTCAATTTTCGATATATTTGTGTGGGAGGTTCCACAAGTAGTGGGCCGATATATCCCATCATCACACTATATCTTGTGTTGATAGAAATATTAGGATGTGTGAAGTTTAAAAAGAAACGGATCCTTTTTTGCGATCAAAATGTTGACCCATATGTGGAGGTGGTACCAAAATGAGTGAGCTGATAACTCCCATCTCCGAACTCGATCTTAATTTGATAATAATATTGCGATGTACCAAGTTTAGACCAAATCGGATACTACATTCGACGAGACACTTTTTTATACTATCGAATCAAAAACTATTTTCCCCTGTAGCCAGTATCTGAGGCAATAAAAAGGTATAAAAAGGTAGTAAAATGCATGAAATCTTTTTGAATTGATTGTATGATCCGTATGTCCACATGTAATGTTTCAGCTTCAGCCAGTTTTGGCATGGTCCTCCAACATTTTGGACGGTATGTCACGAATAAATGCTTCAATGTTGTCTTTTTCAATGCATGAATGGAAGCTGGCTCGTCTGTATAGACATAAACTTTAACATGTGCCCGCAAAAAATAGTCTAAAGGCGTTAAATCGAACGGTCTAGGCGGACAATTAACCGGGCGCCAAGGTGAAATAAAATGTTCAATGAACTCACTTCTCAATTCATGGTTCAATTATAGACCAAACTGAACATGTTTGGAAGTAAGAAAATACCTGATACGTGCGTAAGCTGTTTAAACCAATGCTTCCAGAAGATAATAGCCAAAAAATCACCCATTATAAAACTTTTCAATACATTCATAATTTAGCATTGCGCCATCTATTGTGAATCTCAAATTGGGATTACCCTCCTTGATATGGTACGTGACATGATCTATCTACAACAAATGTTGAACATGAAACAAAGAGGGAAAAAATAGATTATATTCGTGGTCCACTTTATAGTTTTTAATATAAATATATTTGAAAAGTTCTCTAAAATTGTTTTCCATGCTCAATTTCGACGACATCTAGTATTGTGGACCTCAAATAGTTTTTTCCCTCCGCAAATATTTCCCATGGCACACGACATGACCTACCTACAACAAATGCACAATCTCTAAATGAAAGAGAACAACAACAACGAAATTTATTTTCAACAGGGTTGGGCATATTGCACTAAATTTTTAGTGCACTAAGAATCAAATAATTAGTGGTAGTGCAATTTTTAACTCCACTACCACTAAAGGGTTAGTGGTAGTGAAAAATAAATTGCACTACCACTAACCCTTTAGTGATATTTAAAAAAAAATTGCACTACCACTAAATTTTAGTGGTAGTGAAATTTTAATAGCACTACCACTAAATTTAGTGATTTTTCAAAAAAAATTTGCACTACCACTAAAATTTGTCGAAGCCAAAAAAAAGCACTATGTATATAAATATTATACCAGCTATAATGAAGTTTATTGAAGTGAGTAGGGAACAACAATCCAGAATATATAGTACATATTCATAAAATTTGATTACTTTTCTAAATAGCACTAATTTAGTGCTATTTTTTATGAAATACCACTAATTTAGTGCAAGTTTTTTCAAATACCACTAAATTTAGTGGTAGTGCTATTGAAATTTCACTACCACTAAAATTTAGTGGTAGTGCAATTCTTTTTTAAATATCACTAAAGCGTTAGTGGTTGTTGTTGTTGTTGTTGTAGCAGTAGTGCATGTGTGTGTTTGTGTTCTGCTAATCTGGTTCCAGCTCCAGGTTTAGAAATTCGGCTACTTTAACGGGCTGTAGCCAGAGATCCTCTGGAGTGAGTTGGGTAGGTTTGGCTGAGCAATTAAAAAGGTGTAGCGTATTGTGCGGGCCTGTATCGCACGCCGGGCAGGCGTCACGCACATCTTCATCAATTCGTGCCCAATACGAATTGAGGCGACTACACCATCCTGAACGTAATTGCGCCAAAACTACCCTGGTTTGTCTAGGCAGCTGACGTTCTTCGGCTGCAATGGATGGGGGGTGGACTCCGAGGACGGCATTCACTTTATAACTGCTCATAGCATCCGCGACTGCATCGGTGTGAATGCCACTCAGACCTGCCTGATAGGCTTCTTGATCTAGAGGCTCTCTCTTGTAGCGCTGGACCTCCCTCTCTAGATCATGTATGTCCTTCCTGACACGCCTGGGTGGGGGAGAGTTATCCACCATATGATGGTTGGGATGACTCTCACGGTAACACCCAAGCAGGTACTGCAACGAAAGCATATGATTATGCTGACGTAAGGGAAGGACTTTCGCCTCCTCATGTAGATGGTCCACTGGTGTCATGAGGAGGCACCCTGTCGCAGTTCTCAGGGCAGCGTTCTGGCAGGTCTGGATATTCTTCCACTGCGTAGCACTAGTATTCGCAGACCACACTGGAGCCGCATAGTTGACCACAGACCGACCTATCGCGTTATAAGAGGTCAACAAGGTTTCTTTGTCCGCACCCCAAGAGCTGCCGGCTAGCGCCTTGAGGACCTTGTTCCTACTTTTCATCTTGTCGCAGATAGCTGTGGCTTGCGCGGACGACTTGAACATGCTGTCGAACGTTACCCCAAGAATCTTGGGGTAGTTCGTGGTCGGTATTAGATTCCCCTCGACCTGAACATTCAGCTGTGTTCTCATCTCCGCAGACCATGTGGTAAAGAGTGTGGCCGTTGATTTCGTGGCGGATATTTTCATATTCCTCGCGTGGAAGTATGCGGCAAGCTCCGCGAGATAGGGGTTCAACCTTTCGCATATGTCATCGACCACTGGACCCGACGCCATGATCGTACAATCATCCGCATACGTTACGATCTCAATGCCGTCTGGAGGGCGAGGAATTCCGGAAAGGTAGAGGTTAAACAGTTCCGGAGATATCACCCCGCCTTGGGGAACTCCCTGTTTCACTCTACGGGCTTTGGACTTCTTGTTCCGGAATTCCACGTACGACTGGCGTCCACACATATAGTTGATTATCCAACGTTTCAAACTTGGCCGGAGGGTAGTTCTCTGTACGTCCTCAAACAGTGTGGCATGATTGACCGTATCAAATGCCTTTGATAGGTCAAGGGCTACCAACACTGTTCTGTCACACGGCCTGTTCTGGTTCAGTCCTCTACTAATATGTGTGGAAATGGCGTGTAATGCTGTTGTGGTACTATGTTGTGGACGGAATCCATGCTGGTGGTTGGCAACTGTATAGCTTCCTCTAATGCTGGGGAGGAGTAAAGCCTCAAGAGTCTTTGCTACTGGCGACAAAAGCGAAATCGGCCTGTACGATTCGCCTTTACTGGCATCCTTGCCTGGCTTCAGTAGCGGGACCACCCGGCCCATTTTCCAGGTTTCGGGCACTATGTGGGTGGCTAGCGACAAATTCAGAACTTTCGTTAAGTACTCGACTCCCGGCGTATCCAGCTGCTTCAACATTACCATTGAGATTCCGTCCGGGCCCAACGCTTTGGATGACTTAGCGTTACGGATGACATTTGCAACATCACCCATCGTAAACTGTGGTGGTTCCTCCTCTGCGGGAAGAGATCTGATACGACGTAGTACTCTTCGCTTCGCCCTATCGCTCTCGGGGTGCTCGACAAATTGTCGGTTAAAATATTCCGCGCACCTCTTCGGATCAGTCACCGTTACGTCGTTAAAAGTGACTGAGGTCCTATCATCCTTTTTCCAGGGTTCGAGAGCGACTTAACCGTTACCCACAGCTTACTCATATCGGTTCCAATGTTGCAGCACTTCAGATGGTCTAGCCACTTTTTCCTCTTATGCTCCTGTACCAACCGGTTGACTTCAACTGTCAAATCACTGATTCTAGGATCAGTAGGGTTGGTACGACGGAGATCATCACGCTCGTTTGCTAATCCCGCTGCCTCTGCTGGGAAGTTTGGTCTTATCTCGGGTATTCGACCAGCAGGTATATAGCGAGCGGCTGCAGCTCTGATGATGTTTCGGAAAATCCTTTCTGCTACCCGAACATCAGAAGGGTTGGGCAGTTCTCTGAAGCGGCGGTTGGTGAATTCTCTGAACTCTGGCCAGTGAGCTTTCCCATGGTTAAGGAAAGTGCGGCGTTCAGAGGTTATGAAATCGGGCGACCTGCTTATGGAGACGATTATCGGGAGATGGTCTGAGCCCAGAGAAATGACGGGTTGCCAAGTCACGTCATTTATCAGACCGGGTGACACTATGGTTAAGTCTGGCGAACTGTGACACTCTCCTCTTATTCGGGTGGGGGCATCCTCGTTAACCGTGCAAAATGTGGAGCAGTCAATCTGCTCTGCCAGCGCTGATCCCCTCTGGTCATTACCTAGGACGGAATGCCACAACTCATGGTGGGCATTAAAATCCCCTAGTACCAGGCGGTTATTGCCTACCAATAATGGGCTCGTTAGTGGTAGTGCAATTTATTTTTCACTACCACTAACCCTTTAGTGGTAGTGGAATTAAAAATTGCACTACCGCTAAATGAATATTGATAGTGAAATTATTAGTGCACTAAAAATACAGTGCATTATGCCCATCTCTGATTTTCAATGCAAAACAGCAGCTACTAGTCTAATTGTATATCCACTTGCCTCTATTGTTGGTTAATAATGGTCAACAATTAATAATTGTGCCACGGAATTGACAATGTTACAATGAAAACAACTAAAAATTATTTTTTCTTTGTAACCACACCGTACACGGAGGGCAATGACGCATATATTCTTAATATTTATTTATGTTTATTTTATTGTTTTCTTCCTGAAAGACAAACAGAAAATTGTCAAGGTAAATTGTCAGAGATAGAAGTTATTTGAGAAAGAGCCTATATATAGAAGAGAATATAATTATGTGAGAGTAGAGAAATAGATCATCATCAAATGGAGAAAGTAGTTAGAGGGAGAGAAATATTTTGGTTCTCTCTCACCTGTTTACATGAAGCAATTGTTGTTCTTGCGCCCGATTGTTGGGCATGACACTTCACGGGAATTCTAGGGGGAATAACAACAAATCAACTTCCAACACTTGTGAACAAAATATTAAAGAACATTGATAAGAATAAAATAAATTCTTTGGAAAAAAATGTGATTGTACAAAAACAACAATTAAAAACACACACATTTTTCATAATTAATAAAACAAACGAAAAGGCAAAGCGCAACAAACAAAAATACAAAACAATTATTAAAAGGAAGAGAATGGAAAAAACGATCAAGCAAGCAATGTCTTGATACCAGATAAGCAACGGAAACGGGATTTACGCAAGAGAAATGGGAAAATTACGCTGCAAGAATTAAATGCTGTCTTTCTTTATTACTTTCGGAAAAAGGAAAAGGAAATGAATTTTGATCTGTGTGCTGCTAACCACCGCAATGATCAATATCTTTAATATTCTTGGCAAGTGTCAAAGTAAAAGTACCTGTGAAATTTTTCGGACAAACATTAACACAACCACCACATACATCGGGACATAAATCTTATACACAAGTGGCATACAAATGAAGCAATTTGGTGATGTTTCTTTAAAAACACACACGCACATTTCTGCCTAGATAAATTCGACACACTTTTGGTCAGATCTCTCCAGTTAGATTATTAAAACCAAAAAACGTAGTAGAACATAGAAGTGAAAGAGAAAATCATTAAAAATTTTGCTTTTTTAGATCATGAGGTCGATTGTATTTGAATGGAAAGCGAGGCAGTTATTGGCGGTGCCGAAATATGAATATTAACCTACGCCAATGGTTTCAATTCCAGGTCCAATAAATACCAATTGTATTTATCTATAAAATTGAATGATCTTTATGTACCATCTTTAGATGGGATTCAAGACAATATATACGTTGATTTTTGCACCCTATAAGATGGATGGAGGTGGTGGTAGTGGTAAACCACCGCTAATATCCTCGATTTAAATGCCTTATGAAAACTCGGACCCGCCACAAAGATGTCCTGGACCTACCAAAGAAGATGCTACAATATCCTAGAATGTTACGCAAATGACTATCAATTTTACTGGCGAAGCAGTGATACAAATGCAAGAGGTAAGTATTCAATTTTATTCTCAACAATAATCTTAGAATATGTAATAAAGGGAACAATCCGACATTTCAGAATATTGTAAGGGGGGAAGTCATCACCCTCGCAATTATGGATGTCTTTGCTATTAGCAATTGGAAAATGTCTGAAAAGTTTTCCTTCTCAGAATAGAAACCGATATTCTAATAGCAGTGTCAGAGAGAAATCATATATTAATCCAAGAAGGACAGGATACTCGAGATATGAAATCTACCAATGATGTCTAGAGAGCAGTGAATATTGCCGAAAGGGCCCTTCGTTTAAGCTATGAAAAATATTGTCCAATCATCTATTATGGTAGGAAATCGCAGCCCAGATTTGGTGGAATAAGGACATTGATATTCTTCGGAAAAAACAGGGAGGTTTTTTCACACTGCCAGCAAAACTATCAGTTAGTAAAATTAGGAATCGCGGTGGACATAGTGATTGGCCACTGCAGTGCCAGATATCTGACCTCAATATGAGATAACAGTGGTCCTGACTACTGTAGACTATATGAAGATGTAGAAGAGTTACTTGCTACTTT
This sequence comes from Musca domestica, assembly GCF_030504385.1. Classification (NCBI taxonomy): domain Eukaryota; kingdom Metazoa; phylum Arthropoda; class Insecta; order Diptera; family Muscidae; genus Musca; species Musca domestica. The sequence goes on along the minus strand of NW_026712383.1, from coordinate 10,944,276 downwards.
GCAAATTCCCCATATTATTCAAGAAGAGACATAGGCTATTTGACTGGCGGGAAATAGAAACTATAAAGTTCTTCTCAGACATACAGGGTGAGATGAAAAAACTGCAACCAAATTCAGACTGCTGTAATTTCTAAGCCACTCGTCCAACAGCTGATGTTGGAAGTGGAAGGAAGAAAACAGCAACATCTGCAGAAATGGTTCGAAAAATAAAGAAGCGAATTGATCGAAACTCGCATCGGAGTGGCCGAAAAATGGCTCGTGAGCTGAACATAACAAATAAAATAGATTCAAAAGAGCTATAGAGTTGCTTCGAAAGTGGCCGAAAGTGGTGAACTGCCGAATTTGGTTTTCTCCGATGAGAAAACAAACAAACCAACAAAATGATCGTGTTTACTTGCCAAAGAGGTCAGCTGAAATTTTACACCGTCGGTTGGCCACCAGAACTCCAACGCCGGCCATGGTGATGGTATGGGCCGCCATAACAGCCGATAGTCGCTCTCCGTTCGCATTAATCGACCGTGGTCTCAAAATATATGCCGAATATAATCGCGAAAATATTCTGAAGTGTGCATTAAAGCCTTGGGCACGCAAACATTTTGGCAGTAGACCTTGGACATTCCAATAGGACTCAGCACGCGCCACCCAATAATGGTTACAAAATGAGGTTCCTCACCTCATTTCCCAATTCGAACAAATCTAAACTTATTCTATTATTCTAAAATTTGATGCTATTTCCGAACAAACTTAATGTACAAATAACAAACTTAATATACTCTTCATACCATGGTAGAGGGTATAAAAAGAGAAGGATACATAGCCGGTTTTGGAATGTGACCATAGATTATAGTCGGGACTTCCCTGCTCTTCCACATTTTGGTGAAAAGCTGAGACTTACTTGAACAAATCCATTAAGTTTTGCACAAATGTTTGACAAATATTTGGTTAAAAAAACTCGTAAATGTATTGCTCAGGTTCAATTTTTTTAATTTTCCCAATAACATGGTCCACAAAATTAAATTTTTTTTGTAATCTTATATTACCCAATATATCGCAAAGAAAAATGTTAAGCTCAGCTGCGTTTAAGGTTGCAAAGATCATGTAAGCGTACACCACACATAACTACTAGGTACGATGACTTATTTTGGAGTTCTTGATCTCGACTCCTAATCCATGATGTGAAAATAATTATTTTTCTATGTCGTTCTTTCATAAATTTATTTTTTCAAACTTACCTCATTGATAATTAAACACAGATATCCAAAGAAAAACGTTGCTCCACAGAAATCCCAATATAAAGCGGCGACACACAGACCAACAGAGAGACAGGTGATGTGACAAGAAAAACTTAATAAAATATGTTTTGACAACCAAACTGCAGGCAATAACGACGAAGACGACAACGATGACAACAGCAACAACAACACAATGTCATAAATGACTATTTTATATGAAGTGTCATAAAAAACAATTGTTTTTATGCAGTGTCGTTGTTTATGTTTTTCTACTATTTTTGTTGACTATTATTTTCTCCTTACTTTCTGTTAAATTTATTTTCACCAAAAAGAAAACACACACACACATTAGATCTTTGAATATTATTCACATAATAAGATTTATCTTTGGGCCACACCAGCAGCTGGAATTTATGCCAACATGGTAACCATAATTGTATAATTAATTAATAACAATTCTTGATTTACTTGACGGATAAATCATAAAATGTGAATAACCCTCGAAGAGCAAACGAGCAACCCTTTTTGACAACCCCTCTTTTGGTTGGAGTAGTAGAAGTCGGAGGAAACACAAAACGTCATGAGATTATTTCATATGGCATGACGACAACGGCTACGACGTTCATATAAGAACAAAAATGTCAAAATTTTGATTTGTTTTGTCTACTTTTTTTCTTCAATGAGACACGAGAAATTTTCCTCTCATTTTGTGGGAATAATTGATTAAGGGTAAATCACTTCGTTTCGTTTTTTACTTTTATTTTTCTTTGGCAATAGATGAGGAAAAGAAGTTTAAAGCCATTTTCTCATGTTTAGCATTTTCTTTTCTTCCTATTTTGTTGCAATAACAACACCAACAATGGAAAACACCATTTACACTCATGCAAACACAAAATCAACACCAATACCGATAAAACTCCATCATAAAAACCGAAAAAGAAATTAGCACAGTCGGCATTTTTTCGATAGGTTTGGTCATCGCATAATTCTCATTTAAAGAAAACTAGAATTTTTAATAATCACACTTATTGCTTTTTCTTAGTTAATAGAAAAATAAAACAAATTTTCAAAAAAAAAAGTAAGAAATACTAATTTACAATGCAAACACACGCACACACAGAACTTCCTCCATACAAATTAAATGAAAATAAATTAACACACTTTTGTTCCGATTGATAAGTAGTAGCCGACTATATTTGCATTTTGTTGTTTTCTTTCTACTTTCGTTGTAGTTTTTTCGAGTTTCACCTTTTCCCTTAAAAGAAAGCCCACATTGCTTTAGTTTTTCTAATAGCAAAACATTATTCCTTTTCGTTTAAAAAAGGCATTTAAATGAAGTCTTAATTGTTCGATTTTGTTGTTTTTTTTTTCTTTCATTTACTTTTTGGTTCTCCGTAACAGACATACGCGACGACCATTCACCATTCGTATCTCGCAGTGACTAGGGATACGTAAGTCGTCTTTCGATTTATCGACTTTTGTGTTGAACGGTCGATTAATCGATTCGCGAGTAAAACGTAACACAACGTATCGCATGGTTGGATTGTGGAAACAGCTGTTCCCTTACGTTTTGCATGCAGTTAGTTAAGGAAGTAACGTATTTTAGAAGTAGGGAAGTAACAAAGTTAGCTTCTTAAGGAACCTCTACACGGCATGTTTTAATTAATATTTGTACTGTACGTGAAAATTTTCATTTACATACGAATTCATAGTACAATAATAAGGTAAGAGGAAGTATTGCTTTACAACGAACGTAATAACAACCATATGCAAATGTGTTTTTTATGTTAATCAAACAACAAGTTAAAAAGCATCAGTCAGTCAGTTTTGCCGACAGATGTATACCCTGAGCCAATTTTCGGTTTAACTATAGTTTAGTAAAACCGGACCCGAAAAAGGTATTAGCACAATTGATAGCATTTTGGAAAGGATTTCTGTAATGGTCAGAAGTGACCTTTTAATGTAATTATGATTTGGCCGGAAATATAAATATTCGCCGTTTAGTGGATAATTTTGTATTGACATACAAATTATGGTTTATTTTACCCGCTAAATATTGTCCGATGACCATCCAAATTGGTAGGCTTCTGTCCAGCCGTAAACTCTAACTCCATGAGAAATTCCGTCCATTGGTTTATAATTGTGGCCTGTAGAGCAAAAGCAAAGTAAAAAAACTTTTCTGTTTTTGGTCCATTTTAACCCCTAAATATTTTGCGATACTTTCCAAAAACAACAGGCTTTTATTCTGATCCTAACCCCACCTCCATTTTCAATTTCTTGGGATTCGGACCATAACCGACGGACATGTATGTTCTAGATCGACTCAGCTTGGCAAGATATACTTTCCTATATCGGGGACCAACTTATAATACCCTTAACACATATGTTCAGTTCCAGTACCTGCAAGAATCTACTATTTTTGCAGCTTTTTCCTTCTTAAAGAGAATTGTGTATATAGGTCTACGTTTTAATATAGCGTTATATGGATGGTATACTTAAATGTAGGCCTTTATATACATTTATCTTTCAGTGCTTAAAGTACTCACAGAGAACTCCTTGTGTGGACTATTCCATTGACAAATGAGGCTAAAATCATCAAAATGCTGAATATCGGGGGGCACTATTTTATGGAGACTAAACGATATTGTGGACCTACATAGAAAATTCTCTTTCAGGGGGAGAACACCTTGTGTAGAATTTCAGACAATTCCATTGAAAATTTTGACTAAAATCATCAAAATACCGAATATCGGGTGGTACCGGCTATACGATATCGTGGAGCAATATAGACAATTCTCTTCTAGGGAATAATGTTCTCACAAGGAATTTCCTGTGAGAATTTCAGACAATTCCGATGAAAAATGTGACTAAAATCATCGAAATACCGATTGTGGGGAGGTACAGTTATTTAGGGAATATACGATATCGTGGACCTATATAGACAATATATATCTCTTTCAGGGGGGTAAAGTACTCACGGAGAACTCCTTGTGTAGAATTTCAGAGGGTATAAAAATTGCGTTCTAGTTGGGAGACCCTTTAGTTCCTTATCGAGTTCCGCGGATCATTTGTATGAAAACTGCGTATGAGTCATATAAAATTTATAAAATCACACATACTTTTTGGAACTGGTACTGTACTGAACTATGAACATGTAAAATAGTATCAGTCGGTCGGAGTCGCAGTTATGACTATTTAAACCGTTGACCCTTTATGGGGGAGGTTTCGAAGCAGTTGGCCAATATTGACCAATTCGTATCTGATCTAAGACTGATATAAATGCTACAACGTGACAGATTTGGACTATGTCGACTACTTCCTGTACTTTATATGAGGCATGTGCACATTTTTGGAAAGTGTGGAAATATGCCTAAGGTAACATATATAGCGGACCAAAGTATTCCATTTTCACACTTCATCTAATACAGATAAAAATATGGGTATGTGCAAAGTTTGAAGAAAATCGAACATTTATATCCATAAATCACATATTCATATCAGATTTCTGGTTAAGAGAAATATTTAGATATAGCAAGTTTAAAGAATCGCCGACTTCTTTCGCAAGTTATGGCAGATAAAAATATTGAAAATTGTGACCCGGGTTAGGTACCAAAGGGGTTCGCAGATATATATCCTCTTCACAACAGATCTTGTGTTACCAAAAATGCTTGTGTGTGTGATATTTGAAGATAGGGTCTAAAACCGTTATTTCGATGAGTCACGTTTTGGCCGTATCAAATGATATATACCTTTCTAGCCATATGGCTGAGGGTATAACTTGATTGATACAACACATTCGAAGATTTTCCATTAAGAACAACAAATTGGGTGACATCATGCGAATATGAAGCAACAAGCGGAAAAATTGAACTTAAAAATAAGATCATGTACAGGGTGAGATGAAAAAAACTGAACCAACTTCAGACTACTGTCGTTTCCAAGCCACTCGTCTGACAGCTGTTAAAATTATTCCAGTGAAAGCTCATTATATTGTTAACAAGCGTGCATAAGCATTTTGTTGAAAATTTTCCAGAAAAAATGATATTCGTAAAGAAATTCAAGCGTGATAGTGTGATTTCTTTATATTTGGCTGGAAAACCACAAGTGGCTATCGTTAGAGCACTCCAGCGTTTACATGTAAATAAATCTTTTGTGTCTCGTATCATCGCTCGTTACCGTGATACTGGTAGCGTAGCCCGACGTCAAGGAAGTGGACGGAAGAAAACAGCAACATCAGCAGAAATGGTTCAAAAAGTAAAGAAGCGACTTAATTGAAACCCGCGTCGCAGTGGCCGAAAATGGCTTGTGAGCTGAACATATCGCAATATTCCATTCGGCAAACATTGAAAAATGAACTCGGGATAAATCCATTGAAATTTAAAAAGGTCCAAGAACTTACACCGCAACAGAAAGAAAACAGACTAAAAAGAGCTGAAGAGTTGCTCCATTTGGCCGAAAGTGGTGAACTGCCGAATTTGGTTTTCTCCGATGAGAAAACATCCTTTGTCCAGCAGTTTGTAAACAAACAAAATGATCGTGATCTAAGAGGTCAGCTGAAAATGTGTACTTTCGGTTGGCCGCCAGAACTCAAGCGCCGGCCATGGCGATGGTGTGGGCTGTCATAACAGCCGATGGTCGCTCTCCGCTCGTATTAATAGACCGTGGCATCAGAATATATGCCAAATATTATCGCGAAAATTTTCTGGAGGGTGTATTAAAGCCTTGGGCACGCAAACATTTTGGTCGCAGATCTTGGACATTCCAACAGGACTCAGCACGCGCCACGCAAGAATGGCCACAAAATGAGGTTCCCCGCTTCATTTCCAGCGCACAATGGCCACCAAAATCTCCGCATATCAATCTTTTAGACTATTGTGTCTTGAGTATTTTGGGAAGAAAGGTTGGCACTAAAAAATACCAAAGTATGGATCACCTCAAGCAAGCGAATAGCTCAAAGGGAATGGGCAAAAATACCGCAGAACAACATTCGAGCTGCGCGTGACGGTTTCATTGGCTGTTTGAAGGCTATAATTCATGCCAAAAGTGACCAATTCGAACAAAACTAAACTCATTCTAAAATGTTATGCTATTTCCGACATTTTTTGTTTTTATTCAATAAAATTAAAAAAAAAATTAAAAATTATGGCGTTTGACATTGTTGCAGTTTTTTTTATCTCACCCTGTAGTTAAATTCTTTTGTAACATCCAATGACACAACTTCGGTATTTGTATTTATATTTGCATTATGCCTAATAATAGGTAAATTTATATATATTTGAATAAATATATATATATATATATTTTTTTTTTTTTTTGTTTTTGAAGAACAACTTTACAAAATGTGAAAAACGTAAATATCATTATGTAATAGGAAAATAAAAGGGTATTTTCAACATTTTTAGTTAAGCGCCATTATCAACACATTTAAGGGATTCCGGGGAACACATCAAATCTATCCTTCTTTTATTGCTCATATTATTATTTTATTTCTAATTTCCTCTTTATTTATAAAACTTGTAAAATTGGGGGTGCTTCTTTTCTTTTAATCCTTTTAAAATTGGTTTGTTTTGACAAATCAGCTGATTAGTTGCAAGTTTCTGCAGGAATACCGTCATTTTCTTTGAAAAAGAGAATAAAACTACCTTGCTCTCTTAGAAAGATGTTGCTGGACAATTCCTGCAGGAAAAGTAACCAGACAACCTAATATCCTTCATGTCCCAAGCCGTCCATATTGGTTATAAAAAACACACATATTTTATATATTTATTTTTTTTACTATAATAAATTTTGTTTATTTGCTTTGTTGTTGTTGTGGGTTTTGTATATATGTATATTTTCTCATGGTAATTAAATATTAATAATAATTGATTTCGGGTTTTTGGGGTTGGTTTGTTTGTTTTGTTATGCCTATAATTTACAATATATTTATGTTAGCATTTTATTTTGTTGTTGTTGTTGTTTTATTCTCTGTTCAGCAAAAATTTAAAGAGATGATGGTTCTTGACTCTTTGACTTTGATGGGAAAAAAGAGAAACTAGATACCCAATCTCAATTGAGTTGCCACACAAAATAAAACTATTTTAATTATATATAAAAATAGATAGAGAGGAAAGGAGGGATGTGAAATATATAGAATTACATATTATATTATTTAAAAAATAATAATTTAAACAGCAAAGCTGTATTACTAAGAATAAAGTTGGTGTTACTTTTTATTTAAGGAGGGATATAAATGTAAACAAATAACTTAACAAAAAAAATAACAGCAAAGTTAGCCAAAAAGAAAATTGAAATAATTCAGCAGCTTTTTGAAGCAGTGAAGTGAGGACTTCATTAGTCAGGGGATGGTTAGACTTTAGGTGAAAAATGAATGCACAAATTAAAACTAAACACAAAATTAACTAAATATAATCAAGAAGACAAGAAACAATTTTTACAATAATCAACAAATGATTGTATTTTTTAGTTTTATTATAATTTTAACGATTATTTATTTTTATTAAGTTGTTGTTATTGGTTTTTATTATTAATTTTCAGGTTCGCGTTGCTTTTTGTTGTTGTTCTTGATATTTTATTATTTATTTCTTTTTTACAAATGCAAATATATTGGTAGGTTACGGTTTCTTTGATCTTTTTTTTAATTGTGTCTTATGAATTATGGGGTGCTACAAGGGGGTCTTCATTCTAGATTTTTATATATTTATAACCTTAAAATGAGATGGGTTGAAAGAAAAAGGCGCATAATTAAAAACCATATTTGTAGAAAGATTGGGAGGTAGGTAATTTCGAAACTAAAAGGAAATTCCAAAACAAAGACTTTTTTATTTTAAAAAATATCACCCCCAAATCCTGAGGCCACTTTCTCTCCTTCGAAATCGAACAAATTGGTTTAAAAAATAATTTTAAACATGAAATTAGACCTATTTTTGAAAATTCCATTGTTTCGGAAATATTATTAGATCATTTGAATTCATTTTTTTTATCTAATTTCAACCACTTTTCAAGATATATTTTTCCTGAAAAATTTAAAAATCGATTTACCTTCAGGTGCGGGCTAATATTTTCTACTTATCGACTGAGATTTTTATTGGAAAAATGGAAATTGAGTTAGATTCAAGTGGTGCGAATCTAAATCGACTTTCAGTTTTCCAAGAAAAATCTGAGTCGAAAAGTGACTATGTCGCTGTAGCACACTGTTGTTATTTTGAATACTTATAATAGTTTTATAATCACAGGTTTCATGTTACTAATTCCAAATTCGAACCTACAGACAGAAAACTTAATACTTCCATGTAATTAATTTAGCCTCGGCTTTGGGTTTCTCTTTCGTTTTTATTCCATTATGCCTTGAATATATCCAGAAGAACATTCCTTTTTTATTTAAATCGAAATTTTGCTAGAATTAAGTGATTGTAGATTACTATACTCGGATAGGATAGGCTGATGGCAAACCTCTTCTGGATGGTCTGGCCTTATATACAGACGGCTCCAAGATGGATGAAGGCACCAGCGCTGAGGTATTCTGCCCTAACCCTGGTCATATATACAGACGGCTCAGAGATGGATGAAGGCACCAGCGCTGGCGTATTCTGTCCCAACCCAATCATTAAACACTCTAATAAGATTAATGACAAATTGCAGTATTTTTCAGGCGGAGATTCTTGAAATCAAGAAGGCAGCCGAAATGGTAAAAGAACACTGCAATAGCATAGCAGGACTAGTGACTATATACGTCTATAGTCAAGGGGACCTCAGAGCTATCAAGTCAAGTGTCATTAAATCGAGAGTAAGAAATCGAATGCAAGAAAGCCCTCCTTGCCATACTTGAATTTATTAAGACTTGCTGTTTTTTCGACTGTAGCAATGTATATGAGAAAGGAGTGGCTGATGATTTAGCTTAAGGCGGATCCAAATCAATTGTTACACCGATTCATGAGATTGTTAAACAATCAAGAAGGTACTACATTGGCTGCTTCAAAAAATCTCTTATCATAGAAGCTGGAAGATGGCACCTGCAAAACCGCTGGGGAATGAAGTAGCTGATGAATTAGCTCAAGGCGGATTCAAGACGATTGTTGTACCGATTGATGATACTGTTTAACCACAAAAAGGAATTGCGTCAGCTGCTTCAAAAAATCTGTTATCAAACGAGTTGGAAGATGGCACCTGCAAAACGGTTACAGGGTATTTAAGGCCACCGGGCTGTAATCTCGAGAAGGAGAAGATTCATAGTAGGTTATATCTAAGTTTCTTGGTGGTGTGGTCGTGACTGGTCACTGATGTTTCTGACCACAAAATGGGACAACAGTATTTCTGACTACTGTAGACTTTGTGAAGATGAAGAAGAGGTATAGACAATTGAACATATACTTTGCACATGTCCCATGTTATCCAACAAGAGACATAGGCTAACTTCTCCTCCGAACTTCTAACACTTCTCTCTATAAATCTTTACTTCTCTTTTTCACTTCTACATCTATTCCGTTCCTAAATTTTCCGTCTCTTCCTAGGATGAACAGAGTGGACGAAAAGTCTACGAGTGAAACAGTTTTCCGAATTCGTGTAGTTATATCGGTTCTATCTCTTTTCCCTTTGCCTGTTACAAACAAATGCACCTGACCACCACCTTGTGGTGTAGGTTATAAAAGCCAGTGATTACAAAACTATTACGAGTCTCTTAACGAAAATCAAAATCAAGAAAATATAAATATCCTAATTGAAAACTTATTGTATTAATGATTTCCGGTTGGATTTTTTTTCTTCCTCTTCGCAATTTTATAAAACAATAATCATTATACAGGCCTTTCTTTCTATTTATAAATATATATGTATGTATATGGATTATTATTGGATTTTAATGGCTTCTGTTTGTTTGTTTTTTATTTGTTATTATTATTTTTAGTTTACCTTTTTCTATTTATATGTATATATGAGTTATTAAATATATGTATGTATGTATGTATAAAAAATGAAATGAAATTTTTGTTTTTAATTAGCATGCTTTGTTTCTGGGTTTTTGTTTTAGCTTTATATGATTTATAATATATTTCATTTGTTAAATGTATTGTTTTTGTTTTATTTAAATATATGCCATATATTCTTCATTGCGTTAGATTTCTCTTTTAATTTTTCTTTTATATAATTAGGTAAAAAAAACTGACATAATATAACAACAAAAATAATATAATAATAATTAGTAATTAAAACTGATAATTTATTATTAGGATTTTTTTAAATAAAGAAGATAAAGAAAGTAGAAAAGAAAACGACAATCATCAGCGACCACAAAAAAAACTAGCGTGCAATGCAGGTTAGATATTGTGGCTGAAAAGAATATAAATATTACTTGAATGAATGTTGAGGGTGGGGGAGCTGGAGGAAAAAATGAAAGGATAACCTATGAAAAAATTATGTCGTTTCCTTTAAAAATATGTAGATATAAAATATACTATAATGGCTAAAACAACAAAACCATAGGGCAAAAAACGTTTTAGCAAATCCTCACGATTGGCAATGGGATTTCGTATGGTAACAGCTTTTTGTTTCAGTTCAGCAATTTCATTGCGTAGATCAATATTGGCCTTTAGCTGGTCATCCAAACGTTCTTTGTAGGCAATCAATTCTTCTTCACGCTCCAAGGCGCTTACATTTATGTCAGCCAAATCGTTTTCCACCAAAAGCATTGCAGCTCCCTCCTCCGCATCATCATATCTTTGGGAAATAATTTCAACACAACGATCATTTTTCGCTGCTGCCGCTTTTTGTTGCTCAGTTTCCTCCTCGGGATTATTGACATTTTTAATGGCATTATTTTTATTCTCATTGATGACCTGTTCCAGGGCCTTTTTATCTTCCTTTAAAGCTTCAATAATTTTATTAAGACTTAACATTTTATGTTTGACATCATCACATTCGACTTGCATGATTTCCAATGTATGATGGGCTTCCATTTCGGTTTGCTTTAGTTTTTCATTCAGTTTTCCCACTTGCATTTTGTATTCCCTTAATTGTTCTTCCAGCAGCAGAGCATTATTGACTGATCTGTCTTCGGACGCCAACACTTGTTCCGTTTGCTTCTTTTCCGGTTTTATGGTACTATGAGAACTACTATTTACAGGTGAGTTTAAACTTAAACTTTCCACTTCAGAGGAAATACTATCACTATCAATGTCCTCCTCCGCAGCGTCCTCGGTTGCACAGGAGGTTCTTGATGATTCAGTAGTGCAATTATTTTGTTCGATTTTATTTAGGGAATTGTTATTGTTGTGAGCATTGGCATTCCCTCTTCTTTCGTTGGGAACGGTATCCTTAATTTCATTATAGGCCTCTCTAAGCATGTCAACGCTGGCTTTTAATAATTGATATTTCTTATTATGCTTGGAAAGCACCTTATATGAAGAAGCTGAAGTTGATGCTTTTCCACCAGCACCATTGCTACTAATAACAAATGCATCCTCTTCAGCTATAGCACCACTATCATCATCATCCTCCTCCTCTTCATCCTCATCGCTGTTATCCTCAAAATCATAGACATCCTTTTCTTTTTTGAAACGTTGCTGTTTCTTCTTCTGACCTCCTACTCCTCCTCGCTGCTTCTCATTGTCGTTCGTCGCACTTTGTGTTCGATTTTCAATTTCGGCTTCCAATTGCTTAAGATTTTGTTCAACATTCCTCAGTTTGCTGGTAAAATCTGTACATTTTTTGTTCAGATCCAGTTTGATATCGAAACCATCTTCAATCAGATTATCTTCATCACTGGAATCTATAGCATTTGCTTCCACTTCGCCTTCGGCTTCTTCTTCGTTTTCATTGCATATCGCCTTGAATATATCCAGAGAACCTTCCGTTTTATTTAAATCGGAATTCTGCAACCATTTCATAATTGTCGATTCCTTGACACGTTTGGGCGGTGAGGTGGCTTTTGTGGTATTTAATGTGGCTAACATTTTGGCTTTTTTGTGTTTCGACATTGACGGAGATTTTTCCTTGATAAAGCAAACAAATAAATCGGGACATAAATAAATGTATTTGGCAACACAAGTGAAGTTTTTAAACTTACCCTTGTCTTGTCCTCACTTTCAAGGCCATTGACATTATCACCAAATATGCAAGCCAATGAAGATGGAACGTTAGATGTTGCACTTAAATTCGTTTGTTTGTGTTTCGTCTCTGGACTGGAATCTGTATCAGATTTGTCAACAGTTTTACCATTTGTTTTGATTACAACTTCATTGCTTCCCTTGCCGCCTTCTACCCCCACAACGTCGCCTTCCTCACCGTCATCCTCGTCGTCATCATCATCATCTTCGTCTCCCAAATCCATATCCGCTATGGCAGCATCTAATTTTTCTATGGCTTGTTTTTCCAATATCTTCTCCTCGTCATCCAATAAATCGGCCCGTTTTATCAACAATTCAGATATCTTCTTTTTAAGCTCTTCACATTCCAATTCACGTTCACGCAACTTTTCCGTTAGTTCAGCGATTCGCTGCTCCTCACGTTCCTTAGCCTCTTGTTGCTGACGTGCCACATCGTCACGATATTCATTGTATTCGGTTTCCAATTGCAACAGCCGTGTATTGACATCTTGCAGTGTTTGTTTGGAATTCATTATCTGGTCCCGCAACAATGCACACTCGTTGTCCGATTGTGTGTAGGCAGATTCCATTTTTGCTAGCAATTGCATGGCATCACAACGTTCTTGATAGACTTTGCGTAAGGCCTCTTTGGCTGTGTGTTGATATGAATTTTTTTCATCCAAAAGTTTTTGAACCTGGGAAGAAGAAAGGAATTCATTATTATATTTAAGCGGGTGATTTTGGTGGAAAACTTTAAAAAAGTGAGGTTATGGTTAAGTTTAAGATTATATTTTTTCTGTTCTTATGGAACGACAGGACATTTTCAGAAAAAAGAACGTGGTTAATATTATTCTACAAAGTTCCTTAGAAACAAGTAAAAAATTTGTAATTTCGACCGGGCCGAACTTTGAATACCCTCCACCATTTGGAACGAATTGGGCAATTTTCAAAAAAAAATTCGCTAAATATTCTGTTAAATTCTTAAAAATACCGGATTTAGCCTTTATATTAGGGTCTATACGACGACGTGGACCTGCATAAACCATTGTCATAAGCCATTACAATATTCAAATGCGAAACTTGAAAAAAATCCGGTGAATAATGTCCATAAAATCATCAAAATACCGAATGTCGAGAACCGTTATATGGGGGCTATACGAAAACGTGGACCCTTACAGACAATTTTCTGTCGTAGGATGTAGTATCCATTACGAAATTAAAATACCACATTTGAAACATTTCCGGTGAATAATATCACTAAAATCATCAAAATACCGAATATCGGGAATTGCCGTTATATATGGGGGCTATACGATGACGTAGACCTGCACATACAATTTTCTGTCGTAGGTTGTAGTATCCATTACGAACTTCAAATACCAAATTTGAAACATTTCGGGTTAATAATGTCGCTTAAATCACCAAAATACCGAAAAAAGTGAGGTTCCATTATATTGGGGCTATACCAAAACGTGGACCTGCACGGACAATTTTCTGTTATAGTCTGTAGTATCCATTACAAACTTCAAATACCAAATTTAAGACAATTCCCGAGAATAATGTTCCTTAAATCACCAAAATACCGATAATAGGGAGGTACCATTATATGGGGGCTATACCAAAACGTGGACCTACATCACCCATTTTCAATACCAAAAGTCCTGCAGACATAATATACATTTTAGTAAAATTTTATCATCCTACTTTATTTCTTTCGGAAGCTAGAGTGAATTCCACAGACGGACATCGCTAATTCGACATGGAATCAAGAACAAATATACTTTTTGGGGTCTTAAAGGTATATTTCGAGGTGTTACAGACGGAATGACAAACTTAATATTACTCTGGTGGAGGGTATAAAATAGGAACATCCACTCAAAAAGAAGTCATTGACAAAGTCGGAGTACGAAAATGACACTCAATATTTCCGAAAAAGGCATTAGAACAAAACAGACAGCAGATAGCTCTATGAGAAAAACAACCTTGCAGAAATATGGGACAGTCAGCGGAAGGGATGTAATTGCGAATTTCGATATCCTTCGCTACTTTTGTGAGGTTGTTTTTTTACAAACTGCTGGACAACTAATGTTTTCTCATCGGAGAAAACCAAATTCGACAGTTCACCACTTTCGGCCAAGCGAAGCAACTCTTTAGCTCTTTTGAGTCTATAATCTTTCTGTTGCGGTGTAAGTTCTTGCACTTTTTGGAATTTCAATGACTTTACCCCGAGCTCATTTTTCAATATTTGCCGAGTGCAATGTTGCGATATGTTCAGCTCACGAGCCATTTTTCGGTCACTGCGACGCAGGTTTCGATCAAAAGCAATCGCTTCGCCGGGAATGGACCAAAATACCGCAGAGCAACATTCGGGCAGCGTGTGACGGCTTTATTAGACGTTTGCAGGCCATAATTCGTGCCAAAGGTGACCAGTTCGAACAAATATAAACTTATTCTAAAATTTGATGCTATTTCCGACATTTTCTGCGTTCATTCAATGAAATTTGAAAAAAATGTAAAAAAATGACTTTGTTGCATTTTTTAATTTCACCCTGTATAATACTATATCATATGTAAGTATGGGATTCGTCCAGAGAAAAACATTTTTTCTCTCTCTCTTTATATTCTGCCATTATCAACTTTAGTCTTAAGGACGAATACAACAGGCCAAATGGTCTAATGTCTTTAATGACGACTATGTGTCGTCTTTGAATCTTCGCCGATTCTAAGGAAAGACCTAGGAGTATATTCTCAAATATACAAAAGGACCCGTGATAAAGTATTTTAAATAAGCCTTCTTATACAACTCAGATGTGACCTATTGAAATTTTATGTCCCTTTTAAAAAAAAATGTCGCGAATTTGTTTCTAAAAAATTTGCTACTCACCTCATTTCTTAGGACATTTTCAGGCACATTTTTCTCCATCAATGACAGTTTCTTTTCCAACGAATGTATACGATGCAACAACTGATCTTCGGTTATCATCGATTGCCAACATAATGCCGAATTTTTGCGTGTCGCATCCAAAATATTTTGTATACTACACAGCTTGGATGTTAGAACTTTCTCCCTTTGCGCGGTCTCTTGGATGTACAGATTCAAACGATGTAAATCGTCATAGCTGATGCGTCCCTCACCCGAATACGGGCTGCGATGGGCGGGTGAATCGATTGAAATGGCCTCCCGACCGTCCGGTAAATACAATTTAACACAGGCAATGATACAGCCATGCACCTCTTTGCGTGAATTCTCAACAACATCAACGCCAAATTTAACAATATCACCGAAATGCAGTTCGGCCTCTTCGACGCCCAGTTTATTGTCATTGATAAAGGTACCATTCGATGATTTTGTATCTTTGACCCAAAATTTACCATCAGGTGTATACCAGATGACAGCATGTTTACGCGATAATACTTTGCAATCGAAAATGGCATTGTCGTCGGCAACTTTACTTTTGGCTATTAAACGACCGACCATGCACTCCACATTGGGCGTGAGAGAAATGGTGCGGGTCTGAAAGGGATGCGAATTGCCTTCACATATTAGAACAATTTTCGCTTGACCATTGTTGGTATCGCTGCTAGGTACTACTGAGGCTAGAGATGATGCAGATATTACGGAGTTACTACTGCTGCCGGAGGCATCTATGAGATTGCTATCGTTTTTGGCTTGATTACTGTTGTTGTCGTTCGCATTTACATTCGTCGTCGTCGTCGCCATCCCCGCCGCCGTTGTGGTGTTAAACACTGAGTTCAGTTGTTTGGCAGTTTTTTGCAGTCCCGCTACATTCGCCGTCAATGACAATTGACTGAGAAAATTTGGCTGCAAACCAGCTGCAGCCGTTGTTGAACTATTTGTTATTGTAGCTGTTGCATTCAATGCCGACTGTAAAGCACTGCTAAAGTCCTGCTGTGTAAATGGACAGCTAAGGGCTTGTGTGGGTTTGGCGTTTTGTATATTTTGCGTCTTGACCGTTACCGAGGGCTGTAGCGTATTCGTGTTTGAATTGGATTCATCGAAATCTTTGAAATTTGTTTCACCACCTCCACCACCTGACTGACTATTGATAATCATGGATGCGGGCGGGGCGGCAGGGGAAGAATCTGACGACGACAATAAGGCTTCCGAGCTGGACTTTTCACCGATTGTTGGCTCCTCTTTTACTGGCGTCTCTTTCGTATTTTCGGCCATTATCTTATTATTGCTGTTGTAATTTAAGACTGAGACAATGAAATCTTCCTCCTTTGAATTACAATCGTTTGCAGATGATGTTGTTGTAATACTATTACTGGACTGTTGCTGTTTTCCCTTGTTATCGTCGTCGTCGTTGTTGTCGTCGTCGTCGACAACGCCTGGTTTTGTAATTATGTTAATATTATTGCAATCTTCAATTTTGTTCTCTGCGGCAATGATTCCTGTTCTGCTGGAATTTTTATCTTTCTGTTGTTCGTTGTTGTTATCGTTTGTTTTTATTATGGTTGTTGTTATTGTTACTGGTGTCGTCGTTCCTGTTACTGTTTTAGTTGTTGCTGTTGTTGATACTGCTATTGTCGTTGGTGATTTGGAAGTAGTATTTTCTGTTGCTGCTGCTGTTGCTACTATTGGAGGGGTTATAGTTTCCTCTGTCGTTGTTGCTGTGACAATTGTATCGGCATTGACCAATGTTGCTGTTGCCGGTAGTATTGTTGATGTAATTGCCACAGCAGTTGTTGTGGTTGTTCCTGGTGGTATTGCTGCTGCTTGTGTGATGGGGGCGGTGTTGCTTGTTCCTGCGACAACAGTTGTGGACAATTTTTGCTCATCTTCACTTTTGTTTTGCCATTCGCTGCTGACTAAAACCATAACTGAAATTCAAAATAAGCATAATGAAAAATATTAAAAAAAATGTATTTTGGGAAATGAAGTATTTCTCAAAGAAACACAAAGCAACACAAAGTTTAGTAAGTAGCCACAAAAAAGTGCAAAAATATTGGAAAGTAAAATGTGAGTGACAAACATCGTTTGTTATTTTATTTTTTTGAGCAGTAGTAGTAGTTTCAAAACAGAAATGTGCAGTCTGAAAGATACTTTATCGAACGTTGCTAAATTGTTAGAATTATCTGCGGAGTGATTTTTGGTGCTGAAATAGTGAAAGGTTTATTTTTGCGTAATTTAAGAACTCAAATTATAAACAAACAAATCAGTGCGGCCACACAGAGAAGTCAGTAGAGTCAATTCTTCTCTCATCGTATTAATAAATTTGGAATTTTTTGAGAAATAGTATGTAAAACTTACGTAACAATAGATAACAAAAATTTAGCTATATATACAATCCACTAAATATATATTTGTAGTTTATTTTCTAAAGCTGATCTCTTCTGTAGTTGAAGACATTAGAAACGGGTCATTTTAAAATGCCTCGAGTCTAAAATGTTTGAAATCATCGGACCGACAAGGGGAATGTCTATGCTTTTGATTGTGCCTTTATAGCTGATTCCGGTGCACTTCGCTACCCCTTTCGATTTTATATGCATCCAAAATTTTATATACGAATATTTGTAGGTTTTGAAAAAATATAAAACAAATTCAAAAATTAAAAAACATAATTATTGTAATACTTTAATGCGATCTACCAACGCGTGAACATGCCAGGAACAGCTGACCATGAGAAAAACAGGAACATGCCAAATTTAGTCCGCCTACACGAAGGGTTGTCCTTTGAATATATTAATTTTATAGCAAATGCCAAGTGAGCAGAAAATCTTTTTAAGTTGAGTGGCATTTTTGTTGCTCTTAGAGATAGCAACATACTTCCCCGTAATAATCGCATCATCAATTAAATTGTTGTGTAGTTTTTTACTCTTAGTCTCATACCATTGCAAAGGCGTTGCGGGTCAATGCTTCTTAATAAAATTATATTCCAATCTGAACCGATTTCAATACAATTTGATAAAAATTTACTTTTACACCAAATTCCGTCACATGGATACATACTGTGTTTGATGCATCAGATATGTGAAATCGGCTAAGAATATATATGGGAGCTATATACAAATATTAACCGATTTCTAATAATTTTATCAAATTTTTTTATTGTAACTAAATTCCGAAACACATTCTGAATTTCATTAGAATCGGACATACATATCGTGCTAGGTGCATCAAAAAAAAAAACCAAATCGATCGAAAATATATGTGGGAGCTATATCCAAATCTGAACCGATTTCAATATAACTTGGCAAATGTATGTTAGTTTTAAATTCCGTTACACATTCCAAATTTCATTGAATTTAGAGATATATAGCGTGTTTGGTGCATCAAATATATGAAATCGGCCGAAAATACAGGGTGAGATTAAAAACTGCAACAAAGTCAAAAATCATAATTTTTACATTTTTTTTTTTAAATATTATTAAATGAAAGCAAAAAATGCAGCAAATAGCATCAAATTTTAGAATAAGTTTGGATTTTTGTTCGAATTAGTCACTTTTGGCACGAATAATGGCCTTCAAACGGCCAATTAAACCGTCACACGCTGCCCGAATGTTGCTCTGCGGTCGCCTATTCCCGGCGAAGCGCTTGCTTGAGGTATTTTTTATTTGGTATTTTTTAGTGCCAAACTTGCGATCCAAAATACTCCAGACACAATAGTCCAACGAATTGGTATCCGGAGATTTTGGTGGCCGTTGTGCGCTGGAAATGAGGCGAGGAATCTCATTTTGTAATCATTCTTGGGTGGCGCGTGCTGAGTGCGATGGTGCTGAGTCCTATTGGAATGTCCAAGGCTTGAGTGCCCAAGGCTTTAATACACCATCCAGAATATTTTCGCGATAATATTTGGCATTTATTCTGATGCCACGGTCGATTAATACGAGCGGAGAGCGACCATCGGCTGTTATGGCGGCCCACACCATTACCATGGTCGGCGCTTGAGTTCTGGTGACCAACCGAAGGTGCACATTTTCAGCTGACCTCTTTGGTAAGTAATTACGGCAATCATTGTTTGTTTACAAACTGCTAGACAACGAATGTTTTCTCATCGGAGAAAACCAAATTCGGCAGTTGACCACTTTTCTCATCTCACCCTGTATATATATAATTATTTCAAACTGTAGCAGAGAGACTGAAACGATTAAACACATCTTGATAAAAGATTCTTAAGCATTATACAATCCTTGTCGCCTGTTCCACTGCACATATAGTTTATGCTTCTTTCTAATACAGCGTTCAATGCAGCTTTTGAAGTACTGCTGTTTGAAGAAACTTGTACATGTACTAATTTTCATTTAGCATAGGACACAATGCTAGAAAACCATACGCAAATGCGGGTGCACAATCGTCTCGTAGACACCATGTGGTCTTAGCCAACAGTTCCTACGTATGGAGTTCTGGCAGGAGTAAATAGGCCTCTGTGCATTCTTCCATATTTCACTTTTATCGGAGCTAACCAAGATAAAATATTAAAATAAACTGATCTCCCAAGAATCTATTTGTTTCTTACAATACTAAGCAACACAAAAATAAAATAAATAATGGATAATAATGGTTGCAGTTTTTTCATCTCACCCTGTATATGAAAGATTAAGTTTGTTTATTTTTCTTGGAGAAATTATCAGTAAAAATGGATATTATAAAATATATATATAATATTTTTTCATTTCTTTCCTAGTCCACTGTGTGTGGTGGTGCTGAAAACATATAATCCCAATAATTGATATGCCACTCACTGGCTGACCAAATAGGGTCAACAGTTTATTCGACTAATTAAATTAATTAAATTCATATTATATCCCATGAGTGCCCCCTCAAATACCCCACATTTTGGATTCACATTATGGGCGTTGTTTCATAATTTAAACATTTTGGAAATTTGTCAACATGATTTTTGTTGTTGCTGTTGTGCCGCCTGTGCGTTAAGAAGAACCTAGCCTATGTCACATTCGAGCTGTGTGCCAAATTTCGCCAACTTTTTTCCCATAAGCTCTTAAAGAAAATCTACCCTTAATATGGAAACTATATTTAGGCATAAAGAAAGGAAACCAAGATAGCAGCGAGCGCAATGTGTGTTTAGTGGTTTTGTTTACTAGAAACACACACCGCAATTACCCAATATCTACAAAAAGAAAAAACTATACGCAATATATAGCTAGCTACAGCACTATCGGGCCGCCGGCTAGCCGGCAATGGCTAACAACTGTTGTGTTTAAATGATTTCTTCTTGGCTTCATGTGCACGCATTTTTTTTTTTTGGACGTCGATTTTTGTGTCGGCCTGCTGTTGCTCTTCACAGAATTGTTGTTCTTGTTTTTTTTTTTTTTCGTTTATTTAGACATATTCATTATTTGGCTGTCAGTTGAATTTTTGTTGTTTTTTCTACAACTATAGAACACAAGGGACTCCTTGGCTATTTTTAATAATGTTTCCCAACATTTTGTTTATTTGTTGCTGGCCAGGGAATTGATTTCTATTTTATACAAATATTGTTTGTAGGTTTTCTGGCGCTCTTTCCGGTCCCTCTCTGTTTTTTTTAGTATGTGTTTTATCTAATTTATAAGTTATGACTAATAAATGTTTTTTATTATATTTGTGGAAATATTTTATTGAATGAATTGCGGTGCAACTAAATATGTAACCAAAATGACGTATCATCACCATTAGCCGTCATCAGCAAAAGGTTATTCAACTTGAAATGCTGTGCTTGCACCAGCATACAAAGCACAGCATCATAACATTTGATACATAAATATAAAAAAATTGCACATGGTCTGATAGATCTCAGATACAAAAGAAAATATAAATGTTTATTTTAGATTCAATTGAACTAAAAATGAAAACAAAGTAGATGGTGGTTTTGGCGACAGCTGTACAGGGTGAGATGAAAAAACTTCAAACAACTTCAGACTGCTGTAATTTCTAAGCCACTAGTCCGACTGCTGTTAAAATTATTCCAGTGACAGCCCATTATATTGTTTACAAGCGTGAAAAAGCATTTTGGTGAGAATTTTCCAGAAAAAAGTTATTCGTGATGGAATTCAAGCGTGATAGTGTGATTAATTTATATTTGGCTGGAAACCCACAAGTGGCTATCGTTAGAGCACTCCAGCAGTTAAATGTGAATAAATCTTTTGTGTCTTGTACCATCGCTTGTTACCGTGAGACTGGTAGCGTAGCCCAACGTCAAGGAACTGGACGGAAGAAAACAGCTACTTCAGCAGAAATGGTTCGAACAGTAAAGAAGCGATTGTATTGAAACCTTCATTGCAGTGGCCGAAAAATGGCTTGTGAGCTGAACAAATCGCAATAATCCATTCGGCAAATATTAAAAAATGGGCTTGGGGTAAAGCCATTGAAATTCCAAAAAGTGCAAGAACTTACACCGGAACACAAAGAAAATAGACTCAAAAGAGATAAGAGTTGTTTCGCTTGGCCTAAAGTGGTGAACTGTCGAATTTGGTTTTCTGCAATGAGAAAACATTCGTTGTTCAGCAGTTTGTAAACAAAAAAAATGATCGCGTTTACATGCCAAAGAGGTCAGCTGAAAATTTGCACCTTCGGTTGGCCGCCATAACAGCCGATGGTTGCTCTCCGCTCGTATTAATTTACAGTGGAATCAGAATAAATGCCGTATATTATTGCGAAAATATTCTGGAGGGTGTATTAAAGCCTTGGGAACGCAAACATTTTGGCCGCAGACCTTGGACATTCCAACAGGACTCAGCACACGCCATCCAAGAATGGTTACAGAATGAGGTTCCTTGCTTCATTTCCAGCGCACAATGGCCATCAAAATCTCCGGATACCAATCCGTTGGACTATGGTGTCTGGAATATTTTGGAAAGCAAGGTTGGCACTAAAAACTAACCAAATTGTCGATCACCTTAAGCAAGCGCTTCGCCGGAAATGGGCCAAAATACCGCAGAGCAACATTCGGGCAGCGTGTGACGGTTTCATTAGCCGTTTGAAGGCCATAATTCCTGCAAAGGTGACCAATTCGTACAAATCTAAACCTTTTCTAAAATTTGATGATATTTCTGATTTTTTTTTTGCATTCATTCAATAAAATTAAAAAAAAAATATGTAAAAATTATGGCGTTTGACTTTGTTGCTGTTTTTATACCCTACAACACTATGTGTTGGGGGTATTATAAATTTGATTGGATTGGTTTCCCACATGGGAAAGTATATATGGATCTTCCTATCTGGCAGAGCTGAGTCAATCTAGCTATGTATGTCCGTCCGTCTGTCCATGTTAATTTGTAATCAACCTACAGGTCGCAATTATGGCCCGATCCTCAAGAAATTTAAAATGGAGGTGGGGTTATGGTCAGAATAGAACCCTATTGTTTTTGGAGATGATTGCAAAGTATTTAGGGGTTGAAATGGACCAAAAAAGAAAATGTTCCTGACTTTGCAGTTGCTCTATAGGCCACAATTATGAACCAATAGACGCGGAAATTTACATAGAGTTAGAGTTTAAGGGCAGAAGCCTACCAATTTGGGAGACCATCGGGCAATGTTTAGCGTTAAAAATAGACCCAAACTTTTAAGTAAGGAAATAACAAAATTTCCACTAAACCGCGAATATTTTTAATCCCAGCCAAATCACAAATACATTAAAAGGTCACGCCAGACCATCAAAGTGATGCTGATAGCCAAGAAATCGGATATATAGCAAAATAGGTACAATATATATAGATCTTATTTATTCTGCTTATAAGTCAAGAACCGCTGGGCCGATTTTCACAATTCAGATCAATTCGGAATAGTGTCTTACCAGAAACGGATAAAATCTAAGAAAAATCGCTGAAAACATAGCAACAAAAAAGTGAATATCTTTTGTTCATTTTTTTTTTTTTTTTTCAATTTTTGTCATATTTTTTTCGCATGCGATTTTTTTTTCAATTTGATCTACAATTTTGAATTGTAAATTTTTACATTTTTACACCCCGCAACACTACGTTTTGTGAGTATTATATGCTTGTCGCAATTTTAGTCCGATACTCACGAAATTTTGCATGAGGGTAGGGTTAAGGTCAGAATTAAAGGCCATTGTTCTTAAGATATACATTTAGGGGTTTAAATGAAATAAAAAAAATAATTTTTTCTAATTTTGCAGTCGCTCTATAGACCACAATTGAAAACTAATCGACACGGAATTTCGCATCAGAAGAGAGTTAAGGACAGGGGTATTATTTTTGACATTATTTCAAAAACGAAATCTTCCAAAATGGATTTAGACATAGGGGAACTTTGAACAAATTGTAGTGTTGTAGGGTATCACATGGTCGGCCCCGCACGTCTATAGCCTTTGTTTTACTTGTTTTATCTCACCCTGCATAATTAATAAACTAAGAGATTAGTCACAGTAAGTCTGTTCTCAATCTGGTCTACTTTAAATCCCAAAAGAATTCAGGGTATACCTTGATACATTAAAATACCTTTAGGGTATCACTCAAATATTTTGAATAACATTTTATTACTTGGCATTCTGAGAGTGGAGTGCCACAGACGATAGTTTCCTTTTACAAAATGGAACATGGGAACAACACTCATAATTCCCACAATTATGTGGTTTTGCGGCAAGAGTTCTACACTGCTGCTAAGGAACAAGTGTCTGCCTGCCCCCATTCGATTCGAAGCCAAAAATCATTTATCGTATTAAAAATCACAGGCATGCATGTTAACAGAGCGAAATAAAGAAAACCAATAAACAAGAAATTAAAAAACAATAAAAAATGAAACTCAAAATTCTCAACATGCAGTTCTCACTACTCACACCGATTTCAATAAATAAACCATAATTTCCTAAAATTAAACAAGAAAGAATAATAAGAATAAATATTTATTTTAACAAAACGGTTTTCTTTTCAATATGAAAGAAGGAAAAAACAGGTATTTAAATGCGTTTAATTTGGCCATTAAGCAAAGCCCAGCAAGCCAGCCAGCACCCCACATCTTTGAATGTTTTACTTTTTTTTGAAAAAAAAAAGATAAACAAAAGAAATATGAAATGTTAGGGATAGTATGCAGTGTATGTATGTCCATGTATACAAATATAACAAAAAACAAACCCACAAAGGGGGAAGGAAACCTACATTTTGCACAAATGCACACATGCATGCACATGGTAGCTGTTTTTCTTTTCATTTCTTTGCATTTTATTTTAAGTTTTTTTCTGTTGTTGTAGAGAGACAAAACTTATATAAACACAAAAATACCAGCGAGAGAGCCCATTGCAGTGAAATATGAAGTGGAAACCTAGGCAACGTATGCATTTTTCAGCAGCACTGTGCAACATTTTAATACCGTCAGCCATATGGCTTGATACTGTCAAAACGTGGCTAGTCAAAATAAAAGTTTAAGACCCTTTGTCTTTTTGGACCAAATCAGTTTCAGAACATTTGGAGTCGAGCTAGCGATGTCCGTCCGTCCCTCTTTCTGCCTGACTGGGTGGTGCGCACGATAACTCTCGAAAAAAGTATCCGATTTGGTACAAACTTGGTACATTGTAATATTATTATCAAACTTAGATCGAGTTCGGAGATGGACAATATCGGTCCACTCCTTGTTGTACCTCCACCTCAAAAGTTCAAAAATTTTCATAAATCGCGAAATTTACAACGGATTCCATTTAGACTTGGCACATATAAATATTTCTATCAACACAATATCTGTTATAAAGATGGTAGAGATCGAACCATTCATTCCGGTACCTCCACCACATAGGGTTCAAGATTTTGAAAGAAAGCGATATAAGCATCCAACTCTCTTCAAATTTCACACATACAAGGATGTTGTGAAGATGATATACAGGGCGAGATAAAAAAACTGCAACAAGCGCCATTATTTTCCCATTTTTTTGATTTTTTTAATGCAAACCATTTCGGAAAGAGCATCAATTTTAGAAAAGTTTTAGATTTCTTCGAATTGGTCACCTTTGGCACGAATTATGGAACGGCCAAATAAACCGTCACACCCTGGCCGAATGTTGCTTTGCGGTATTTTAGCCCATTCCCGGCGAAGCGTTTGCTTAAGGTGATCGACACTTTGGTATTTTTTAGTGCCAACCTGGCTTTCCAAAATACTCCAGGCACAATAGTCCAACGGATCCGGAGATTTTGGTGGCCATTGTGCGCTGGAAATGAAGCGAGGAATCTCATTTTGTAACCATTCTTGGGTGGTGAGTGCTTTAATCAGCCTCTAGAATATTTTCGCGATAATATTCGGCATTTATTCTGATGCCACGGTCGATTAATACGAAAGGAGGGCGACCATCGGCTGTTATGGCGGACCACACCATCACCGCGCTTGAGTTTTGGTGGCCAATCGAAGTTGCAAATTTTCAGCTGACCTCTTTGGCAAGTAAACACGATCATTTTGTATGTTTACAAACTGCTGGTCAACGAATGTTTTCTCATCGGACAAAACCAAATTCAGCAGTTCACCACTTTCGGCCAAGCGAAGCAACTCTTTAGCTCTTTTGAGTCTATTTTCTTTCTGTTGCGGTGTAAGTTCTTGCACTTTTTGGAATATTAATGGCTTTACCCCGAGCACATTTTTCAATATTTTCCGAAAGGAATATTGCGATATGTTCACCTCACGAGCCATTTTTCGGCCAATGCGACGCGGGTTTCGATCAAGACGCTTCTTTACTTTTCGAACCATTTCTGCTGATGTTGCTGTTTTCTTCCGTCCACTTCCTTGACGTCGAGCTACGCTGACAGTATCACGGTAATGAGCGATGGTACGAGACACAAACGATTTATTCACATTTAAATGCTGGAGTGCTCTAACGATAGCCACTTGTGAGTTTCCAGCCAAATATAAGGAAATCACCCTAACACGCTTGAATTCCATCACGAATAACTTTTTTTTTCTCACCAAAATGCTTTCGTATGCTTGTAAACAATATAATGAGCTATCACTGGAATAATTTTAACAGCTGTCGGACGAGTGGTTTAGAAATGACAGCAGTCTGAAGTTGGTTGCAGTTTTTTTCATCTCACCCTGTAGGTAGTTGGATGTGTCATAAATGGGATCAAGCACTTTGTTTACATTTTTAATGTTGCACAGTGTAATAGGCGCAAGCGAACTATTCAAGAAACAATTAACCTGAATAACAACAATGATTTTGTCTGGCAAGACAAGTGGGAATTTTTGATTTTTGTAAATTCATTAATAATTTTATGCAGCAAATTTAAATGAACATTTATTAATATGTGAGATATGTTAAGTTATTAAATATAAATAATTCAGTTAGAGTTAAGAAAAGGCTAAACTAAAGGGTAAGAATAAACATGTGGTACAATAATTTCCAATGTTTTTCTAATGATGGCCTTGATAATGTCATATAAACATTATATATTTATTAATGACAACTTAGCATAACAGCAAGCACCTGCAAATTTATACGATCGATGATCAAGAGATTTAGACGTGTCCATCTGTATGAATTATATAACATTTTACAAAGAAAATGCTCTTATAAGGCATTGCACATTTTGGAGATCTTCAATCTAAGCCCTAGAGGAGCTTCGTTCTACCTATAGAACATATTCTAAGAATTGTCAGTATATAAAAGTAATATTACCCATGTAATACATTCAATTTCGATATGTCGACGTTACGTTTGTTTCAGGGTATTTAAGCAAAACACTGATCAGTTTTGGATGGTTTCAAAAGCTAATTACCGTCTTCGGTTGATTGCTATCGGAAGCGTTCACAGGTTGCAGGTAGTGGAAATTGGGTCAGAATCTCCGTATTCAATTGGCAATCAAATGCCAATGATACTTAGACAGAGGAGGCGATGTTTTGGCGCCCCTAAAATAGTCAAACCTTTGTGGTCGGGTGTTATGCCACCATGTGCCTATTATAGTGGCAGATTTGCAATCAGGGTACCGTATTCTAATTGTATTCTAACGGAGCTTCGTTGATGCTTGAGCGCCTCAAGAAATATCTAGTTTAGTTATAGTGTCCTTACCATGGTATGGGGGCTTCAGTCTCTTTATGACGACGATGAAAGAAATATAACCCCACAAAAAAAACAATTAATTCTCTTTCAGCTGATGCTGGCGTGGACACATTGGCACCCTCGGTCAATAAAGATACCAGTGCGAAGATTACGTACACCTCCAAAAGATTGACCCTTATATCCGATTCAGACAGGATCGTTTGCTACCAGTAGTAGGGCGAAGCGGGCGCGAAGTCTGAGAGGCGACAATGGACCTAATAAACGATAGTGCAGCCAGACAGCAGATAGCAATCCGACAAATCATTGTGGGTATGGGACCGTCAGTAAGGATAGCATACCTAACCTCTCTGACTGATGAAGAATTGGATATGGATACTATGGTAATCCATGTCTCGATCTCTAGGCTTTGATAGTCCCGGCAGTCCCAATCTCACACTCTCAAGACAGGAAGCAATCAAAGAGGGACCAGCGTTTAAATAGAGGCAGAAACAACGAGAAGTGTACGAAAAAAGGACTCATTGTGCTCAATCAGTGCTTTAGGAAATGCTTTAGGAAAGAGCTAGGGGCTTCGACCACAAGTCGTACATTGGCTGTACGTCACAGTGGTCTTACCTCATCTGACCTATGAGTGCCTTGTCTGATGGTATGCTATAGAATTAAGATAGCGCATATCCAAATTTACCTCCATGCGTCCTTGCTTTCTCCTCGATCTGCGTTGAACGCATCCAGGCTTTGAATATATTGGCCAAGTTTCAGGCTGCAAGGAGTACGCTGAGACTACAGGAAGCGATCATGCGTTTTGGTCACGCACGAATCCTAAAATATATTGAGTGAAGTTTATAAAATTAGTGATTGCATGTCGATATGTCCTACTTTAATTGAATTGACGCAACAATATCTGACGCTTAGGTTGGTGATGAATCTCCTAAGCACAGTCCGGCTATACAAATGGCTAAATGCTCCGGCGCTTGCGTATTCTGACCAAATCCATTAATCGCTCATGTAAACTTAATGACAATTGTAGCGTTTTTCAAAGGGAGAAGGTAGCCGAAATGGTTAGAGACCTTTGTAAATTATTTAGCAATTTTCATAAATATAAAATCTGCTAAATATTCTGTTAAAATCTTAAAAATACCGGATGTAGCCGTTATTTTAGGATCTATACGACGACGTAGATCTACATGGGCAACTTTTGCCATAAGCCATTACAATATTCAAATGTGAAACTTAAAAAAATCGATGAATAACGTCGCTAAAATCATCAAAATACCGAATATCGGGAGGTGCCGTTATATGAGGGCTATACGAAGACTTGGACCAGCACAGACAATTTTCTGTCATAGACTGTAGAATCCATTACGAACGTCGAATACCAAATTTGAAACCATTCCGGTGAATAATGTCGCTAGAATAATCTAAAAACCGAATATCGGGAGGTGCCATTATATGGGGGCTATACGAAGACGTGGACCTGCACAGTAAATTTTCTGTCTCAGGCAAACAAACTTTAAATACTAAATTTGAAACGAGTCCAGAATAATGTCGCTAAAATCACCAAAATACCGTATATCGGGAGGTACCGTTATATAAGGGCTATACGAAGACGTGGACCTGCACAGACATTTCAGTATCCTGTAGTATCCATTACGAACTTCATATACTAAATTTAAAACAATTTTAAACAAAAGTCCTGCAAACATAATACATATTTGAGTAAAATTTTATGAATCTACTTCATTTCGTTCGGAAGCTAGAGTGATTTCCATGGACAGACGGACGGACATCGCTAAATCAACATAGAATTTTATGCTGATTAAGAATATATATATTTTGCAGAATCTAAAATGTTATATTTCGTTACAAACGGAACGGCAATCTTAATATACCCTCCATTCAATGGAGGAGGATATAAAAAGCATCAGTTATTATATATGTCGATAGTCAGGCTACCCATTAAATCGAAAGTCTTGATTGACTGTAAGAAAGCTTTCCTTGATATTCGTGAATTCATTGATTCATTACTGGCATCTGACCAGCAATCTGTAGAAGATCCTGCTCCCTCCTATTAATTACTAGGTTCGATCTAAGAATCGCGATTAGCTTATTGACGGGCCACTGCAGTATCAGATATGTGAGGTCCAGATGGGACAACAGTGTTCCTGACTACTGTAGACTATGTGAAGATGAAATAGAGATAGAGAAGATTGTACATCCACTTCCCATGTTATCCAACAAGAGACATAGGTTGTTTGACAGGTGGGAGATCTTCGGGTCTCAAACGTAGATATCATCATCCATAGGTTTGTTTAAAATCAAATCAGACAAAACTCGATCCATTCTTTCTTTCTCAGTTTATACCATGCCTACCACCACCAATTCTTCCTATAATGAACACAGTGGACCAATGGTCTGCGAGTGAATCAGCTGTCGACATCAGTGTAGATACGTTTACAAAGACATTCCACCCCTAATTTAAGATGGGAATCTGGCAAGTTTGATATAACCCCATTATGTAGGCTTTAAGAAGAGACGTATGTCCTATTTGAAGCGAGAAATGCACATATACAGTAATGAGACATATACATAAATCATTTTAAAAGATATCTACTTTCTAATCGCTTTAGTTTTCCTAGTCGTTATTTTATATCGTTGTGCCAAATGATGACTTATACATCAATCCCTCTATAGATTTGATCACAGAGAGAACATTCGACATTATGGGTTACTGAAGAAATTGGCCCCAAATGTTTGTTTCCATTTTAACCGATCTTAATGTCCTTTCTTCTTGAAGAACTTACAGCGATTTTCAATATCATAACTGTTGTCTTCCAATCGAATAAGAAATATTGCCGTGCTCAACGTCATTGCTCTCAATATCTGTTAAAGGATACTTGTTCTTTATCCGCAAGATTTAGATAGTATTTTTAACTACTATTGTATTCGACAATACGACAAAAAAAGAAGTGAATAAATTTATGCAAAACGAAAAAATGACAACAGTGCACACAACCATTTTATTCAAAAAGGCACGACCGTAGCAAACGTTAGAAGAATTTAAAAGTGAATAAAAAATGCACAGTGGGTACAAAAACAAAAAGACACGTAAAAAAGGAATTCCAGAAATGTAATGTCTATGAAAGCGAATATCTTTGCCATACATAACAGAAAGAAGAGATCATTTTAGAGAAACGAACAAGTGATATGTGTAAATTAGTAGAAGTATTATTATTAATTGCACTACTGACCAGCGTTGGACCAGGGCAATAAATCTAGGCAACAACATGATGACGATGAAGATGTGGATTCTTCTTCCTCCTCCTCCTCCTGCTGCTGCTGGGGCGCCTTACAGCTACTCCTTGTCGTTGGAGGCAACGAAGACAATGTGTACAAGTTGATTTGCCCCCAAAAAAAGAATCAAAAACAACGACGACAAAAAAAACTTAAATGGCACCACCGAACAACCACCCTTTCAGGGGTTACGTTTTTACGACTTTTTTGCTTTCTTGTTTACAATGTTACGAGTTTGGCAGGCAAATGATGACGTTATGTTATTGTTGGCTGTATGTTGACGCTGCTTCTGCTGCTGTTGACGTTAATGGCAATGCTGCTGTCATTACTTGCTATTGACGCTACGTTATTTTGCATTTTCCATCAGGTCATTAAGATTAGTAATGAAGTTGTAACAAAGCGCGAATTGGACGGCTGGGGGGTTTTAAACTGCTAATGACCCAGCAGAAAAACTAAAGCTAAGCTAAAACAAAACACAAAATAATAAAATATTTTTTTTTTGTTTCTTTCAAAATTGGAAAACAAAACTATAGACTAGTCATCAATAAAAATATTTCTATTCCAAACAAAGCCAGTCAAAAACAAAGACAAGCTTTTTTCGCAAAAAAAATTAAACAATCTTGTGTTTTTGCACTGCAAGCCAAATTCTGTTATGTTATTGTTGTTATCCGTTCGTTGTCGCTGGTCGTTATGTTGTTGTCACTCACTCACTCTGATGTACTGTGTGTGTTGTTGTTGCTGCAGTCGTTACTTGTGCATATATTATTAATTCCAATAAATTAACTAACTTTAATTGAATTTAATTGCACATTTATTTTTTATTTCTTTTCGTTCAACTTTGGGCCTTTTATCACTTTCCGTTTTTCTTTCTTTCTGTTCCAGCTCTATTCTGTTGTTTTTGCACTTTTTACTCAATTTTCTTCCTTGTCTTCGTTTCTTTTATTCAATTTTTTCTCGTTTCGTTTCATTTCAGTTTTATACGCACCTTATTTTTTTACTCTTTTGCTTCTGGTTTCTATATAAAATTTTCTTTAGTTGCAATTGCAAAATAACTCGAGAGTCGTTTTCTTATGAATTTTCATTTGATTTTTCTTTCCATTAAGTTATTAAATGTGTCGTTGAATTTTCGTAATATCGATTCACTTAATTCTTTTCAATATTTTTGTATAATACAAGGAAAAAATTTTAGTTTTCTTCGTTCACCAGACAATGGAGCCGAACCAAAAAGCACCGTGGAGCCGTTGAAACAGCTGGTAGTGATGTGATCTCCCAGCCGCTGACTTATTGCCAACCAACGGCGACGCTAATAAATCACTTCAATCACTAAAAACTGATAGCAAGCTAACCACTTAAAAAATGATGCACAACCAAAAAAATAATATCAAGGGTTGGATTATTCTTCTATGAAGATGAAGGATGATTTTTAGTAATTACCTTTTGGGCAAAAAAGAGTTTCTTCTTTTGTTTGATTGTCAAAAATCTTTACTTTGGTCTATAATTCAACTATGAATAGTTTTACAAATGAACAACGCTTGCAAATCATTGAATTTTATTATCAAAATGCGTGCTCATCGCGCGACCAAGCTCATACAGCAAAAGCTACCAGCTTCCATCCAAAAAGTTACTGTTTATTGGTTGGTGGCACGGGTCAATAAGAAAGGCTACTAAACTTCAAAAAAACTAGCAAAATGCTGCCCTGTAATGGAGTTTTATAGTGTCAAAAATACTTTTAAATATGCAACAGTTGGTTTTGCTTAATTTTTACAATATTCTTATATTGGGAAAACCCGCGAAACAAGAATGGTATTTTGGGAATATTCCAAATGATTGAATCTAAAATAATAGGACAATACAGATCTATCCCAAAATTGTACAATGTGTTTTCCATTAACGTCGCCATTTATTTTGCAACAGAATTTTAAATTATTGAATTTTTTATTCAAAACAATACACATACACATAATGTGTATACAGGGCGAGATAAAAAAAACTTTAACCAACTTCGGACTGCTGTCATTTCTAAGCCACTCGTCCGACAGCTGTTAAAATTATTCCAGTGACAGCTCATAATATGGTTTACAGGCGTACAAAAGCATTTTGGTGAGAATGTCTAGAAAAAAGTTATTCGTGATGGAATTCAAGCGTGATAGTGTGATTTCTTTATATTTGGCGGGAAAACCACAAGTGGCTATCGTTAGAGCACTTCAGCATTTAAATGTGCATAAATCGCTTGTGTCTCGTACCATCGCTCGTTACCGTGATACTGGTAGCGCAGACCGAAAAACAAAATGATCGTGTTTACTTGCCTAAGAGGTCAGCTGAAAATGTGCACCTTTCGATTGGCCACCAGAACTCAAGCGCCGGCCATGGTGATGGTGTGGGCAGCCATAACAGCCGATGGTCGCTCTCCGCTCGTATTTATGACCGTGGCATCAGAATAAATGCCGAATATTATCGTGCAAATATTCTGGGGGTGTATTAAAGCCTTGGGCACGCAAACATTTAGTCTCAATGGAATGACTTTACCTTCTTAATTTTACCACGGTTAGGACTAGCCGAAAACAAATAGTTAAGGGAATACTTTTCAACTAAGAAGTTCAACAAGTTGATAATTTTTTTACTTAAGAGAAGGGAACTAAAGGGCTAAGTACATAAGAAGCTTGAAGTCATGGCTAGGCATATTTTGTGACATTTCACAAAGACATTAATATGCCTAGCCATGACTTCAAGCTTTCTATGTACTTGCACCCTAACTTGTCAAGTAAACCCCAAATAATCTTTTCGCGCCTAAGTCAAAGATATTGGAACATGTCTAATATTTCGATAACTTTAAAACATATGGTCAAAAAGGCTTGCCAAATTGCAACAAATAAAGCACTAGATTTTTAAGATTTATTTATTTTTTACGTAAACAAAACATTATTTTGTTATTTTTATTACTAATTACCGCAACTTGGAATGAATTAAGTTACAAAGATTATTTTTTTAGTATAAAAAAATTAAAATGTTAAAAGCCGCTCTGTTAAATAGTGCAAAGGTAAATACACATGCTATATGATTATAATACAAAATTATTAGGTATTTAATATATTGTTTCAGCGTATGCTTTCTACCAAAATAACACCGCATCAAGAAGCGCTCATGGCGAGGGGCTTACCAAAAAAACAACCCCTGCCGGGTGTTGCAAATATTGTAGTTGTTGCATCTGGTAAAGGTGGGGTAGGTAAATCCACAGTTGCCGTCAATTTAGCAGTTTCACTGGCTAACATTGGCAAGCGTGTCGGTTTGCTAGATGGCGATATTTTTGGTCCATCTATACCACTGATGATGAATGTACACGAAGAGCCTTTGGTAGATGATAAAAATCTAATAATACCTCCCGTTAATTATGGTGTTAAATGTCTGTCGATGGGTATGCTAACCCAGCATGGTGATGCTGTAATATGGAGAGGGCCTCTGGTAATGTCTGCATTACAGCGGCTATTAAAAGGAGCCCTGTGGGGTCCCTTGGATGTATTAATAGTGGATACGCCACCCGGCACAGGAGATGTCCACTTATCATTGGCACAAAATGTACCAATTTCAGGAGTACTTTTAGTAAGTACTCCCCAGACGGCGGCACTTGAAGTTACTCAAAGAGGTGCGCAAATGTACAAAACATTGGGCATTCCAATTTTTGGTCTAGCCGAAAACATGGGACATGCAATTTGTGGTAATTGTCAACATAAAC
This sequence comes from Musca domestica, assembly GCF_030504385.1. Taxonomy (NCBI): domain Eukaryota; kingdom Metazoa; phylum Arthropoda; class Insecta; order Diptera; family Muscidae; genus Musca; species Musca domestica. Next base: position 10,909,997 of record NW_026712383.1, on the reverse strand, counting down.
TTGAAATATTTAAAAATACCACACAGAAATTTACCAAAGACATGAACATTGAATTGCTAGCTACTATACCACTGGATGGTAACATAACAGATTGTTGTGATAACGGCATTCCAATGGTTCTTAAATACAAGGATAGCGAATATGCCAAAAGTTTTAAATCGTTGGCTTTGAATATCCTCAACAATTTTGAAGGCTCCAAACAACAAGAAAAAACGTAGAAATATTTTCTGAATAAAGCAAAAATTATTTATTTTTCTTAAGCTTTTTCATTTTTTTCATGGCTTTACGTTGGGCGTACTTTTGTTTCATCATTACGATTTCCTTATTTTTACGTTTTATGTACTTTTGGGCCTCTGTATCCGCCAGCAATTCATCCACCAATGTATGTTTCTTATTCTTGCGTACATCTCGCTCGCTATAGTAATCTAAAGCAGAATGTTGCACGGTACCAATCTGTAAGGGGATATAAATTAATACAAATATTTAATGTATAGAAAGCAGCATAGCAAATACATACCTGGAAATATTTCGGCAAAACTTTCAGATCATTCTTTTTATAGAAATGTTTGGGATCCAGTACAGAACGCATTTGTAAAATTTTCAAATCATTTTGAATTTCTTCTGTTACTTCTGTCGCAGGCATATCGAACCATTTCTTGCCCTTGGTTTTTGAGCGTTCGATCTATAGGAGAAAAAAAGTAATCTTTTTTAGATCACATCGAACAAAAAACTAATCTTTCATGTTTAAATGTCTAGTCAGATTACTAAAGATGTCATCAATATTGGCAATGAACAATATCTAAACGTTTTACATCGCTATTGTGTGTTAAGGGCATGGAAATGTTGCTGTTTCATTATAAATATTTATGTCAGCATCAAAATAAATTGTTAATTTGTCAACTATTCAATAACAATAGTCTATTGACGCTGTGATTATTTTAAATGTACCGCTAGCCTTACAGCAATTGCTTAAAACTTGAACAACAATTACTAAGATTATAACGGCCGAAACATATTGCACAACATGATCCATCCCAATGAGAGTCTGGGATGTTGAAACGTCTCAAACAATATTGTTCATGCAACAAAACCAATTCCTTGGGAAAAGGCTTATGATGTCGAATATGTCATCACATTAAACATAAATGATCGAGATTTTTTTGATTTCACAGCAACCCACCCTGTTCAAAATTCTTTGTTTTTTCTCACTTCTGCTTGGCAGTTCTTTAAGTTGTTCTAAATTAGGCACCATTTCGGATTTGGCAATTTCTTTTTGAATGTCAGTTTTGAAGATTTGTGATTCATCGCGCTTTCCTGTAAATTCATTGAAATCGGAGTGGTCCAAGTCTATCATTTTCTTTAATTTCGGCTTGGGTTCTTTCTTTTTGCGTTCCGCTTCGTCAGACATGGAAATAACATGATCCATTTCCAGTTCTACTTGAGTGGGTTTTCTGCGGCTCACCGATAAGGTATTCTCAATTATGGAGGAAATGTCCACGCTAGGATGTGGTAGACCTATGAGAAAAAAATAGATTTTAACAAAAAAATTAATAAATAATTTTGAAAACTCTTACCAAAGAAGTCATATTGTTCCTTTTCACCATCACTCTCCTCATTTTTCAACTCTGCCGCAAATGAACTTAAGCTTGAAGTTTCCTTTTCACTTATGACCTGACGCTGCTTTTTGTTAATTTTTGGCGCGGTCAAGGAGTCTGTTTTCAGCAGATCCTGATTTCCCGATGTGTCAAATACAAATAAAGACATTTTGCTTCGTATGAATGCCCAGGGAAAAGAAAAATAAAAACAATGAAACTCTACTACAATGACATGTGCTAATTCGATAACAATGGATTTCGATAACTGTACATTGTAATCGTTAATGTTTGCAATGGGAGTTTCATTAATGCTGGCGTATGGCAATTGTAAACCGAACAGACAATTGTTACCAAATGTCGATGGTTGTGTTCATATTGTAGAGCAAAAGTGTGTCTGCTGCACAATATTGTCCAGCAACTTCTTTATGAGAGAGTAAGGTACTTTCATTATCTTTTGCAAGAAAACTGTGAGACTTTATCCGGAGTGCAAAAACGGAGAATCAGAAATTATTACCCGAAATCGTCTGTTAACCCGAAAGTTCTTCAAAAGAGAGCGGCCGGAGAGAGCAATTTTGATAGTTCTTTCAGTGAGAGTTTCCAAATTCTTGCTGGACAAATTATTTTTTTATTTTATTTCTAATTTTCTTTTTATTTATAAAAATTATAAATTTGGTGGTGCTTCCTTTCTTTTAATTATTTTAATGGGGGCAAATTGGTTTGTTTTGACAAAACACCTGATTGGTTGCAAGCTTCTGTAGGAATGCCATCTGTTTACTTTTCTCATTTTCCTTGTAAAGAGAATAAAACCACCTTATTCTCCCATAAAGATGTTGCTGTACCATTCGTCCGATTTTTGTGTTTAATAGAGCGTTAGTTCAAAATTTTTTTTCCGGATTAACCAGCATTATCAGGATTTACTGCTTAATCGGGATTTATGAAATCATATTTACCATTCAAATATAGATCTTATCACGACCGGATTTATCTTAAGTCCGAACCATAAACTTAAATTTTTTTGCTCATGGTAATACATTGGATGATTCATTATTCAGATGTTCACCAATGTAAATAAGCACTTATTTTTCAACCTCAATTGCCACTATATTAGGTTTTTGATACAAAATGTTTGACAATTTTTTACATTCCCTCTTGCTTGTGTTTGTATACGTAAACAAACATCAGCTGAGCGGCATGTATATCCTCCTAAAGGTGTATCTAAACATACAAGATAAACGACTAGGTCCAATAATCTTTAATAGTATAAATGCGCTATAATGGTAAAAAAAATAAAGGGAGACTATCAACCTATTTATTTTGGTACCAGATTTCCATTGCTACCACTAGCACCATCTGTTTAATATAATTCAAACCATGCCATTAAGAGCCCGAAAGAGAATGTGTCGTTCGTTCTCTCTATTTATGACATCTGATATCAATTTACTATGAGTGTCAATGTATGTTGTGTCAATTTTAACAAGAAATGACATTTGTTGAGGAAAATGAAAACGTGCTGGAGTGTCGTTAAATCACACGTTTACAATATAAGAAAAAATAAACATTTATTTATAAAATAATCCCAAAAAGAGCAATAAAGCTTAAGACGGCGTTGCCGAAAATAAAGTTGTTAAAAGGTTGCCGTTATATGTGAAGAATTGGAGTTTTTCCCCTCTGAATTGGTTGAACTGCGTAATTTTCCGGAAGAGCAGGGGAGGTGTCAAAAGAACTTACCTCCACAAGATAAAAATTGTGTGTGTGAGTGGGAAAGAAGGAGTTGTTGGTTGAATATTTTTGTGAAATTTGTTCGCTAATCATAAAGCTTACAGCTTTTTGAAAATATTTCGAAAAGTTGTTTAATAACCGTCGGCTTTACAATGGCTTTCAACTCAAATATGTCTGTTATAACCTCACGAACATCCTTGTCTTCAATATTGAAGACATATTCGCCGGCTGAAAGGGAAAAAACCAAAGCGAATATAATGAATAAAGTTCGCTTTGAAATGCCAAAACAAAAAGGCATCCTGGAAGTGGTAAAGGCCGTTGAAGAAAGACAACATTTTGAAGCGATGAATGAATTTGTGGCCTTTTTGACGGAAAACAATCTTGATGTAAGTAATAAACTTTAAATGTATAAAACTTACTCTGGGTAGTTAATGTCGTTTTTTAATTCTATGTTATGTATTATGGTTCACTACATCTACATCAGTAAAATCACAGTTTTAATTTCATTTAATTAAAAACAAGTAAAAAGAATGGATACTCGAGAATCACAAAATTTTATCTTGATGACCTTCTTTCAAATTGAATTAATTTTTTTATATTTCTCTGCCACTCCATCATAGGTGTAGGTAGGTTTTTATAGGTTTTTTTTCTATAAAAATCTTAGCATTCTTGGACAAAATTGATTCACATATTTTTTTCTTTTTTCAGGACACTGAATTCATATCAATATTCACTGATGCTCGCTCCATTGTTAATCAACTAAGTCCAAAATTTACCCTTCTTGTCGAAGCTTTACTCTCACAGAATTGGACAATTCGATCTCTGGAGGCACGTAAAGCATATTGTGAATTTTGCCTTGATATACTGGTAGCTCATAATAAATATCTACAATTTGGTATAAATAAACTAATCAATCTTTGGATACCACAAGAAAACGATATAGGCCAATGGCTAAATGGAAAACCCAGCGCCGAGTTGGACAATGGATTGCAGGCAATTCATCAGTTGTTGGAACGTATTTTAAATGCTATACCCATGGCATTTGATGCCACCTTGGATGCAATTGAACATTCATTTCCCTATTATAAGAAAGCTACACATATTGTTGTGGGTTATGTTCACAATATATTGGAGTTATTGAAATATAAACCAATATTTGGTGAATATGTCATACAGTTGCTAATGCAAAAGTAAGTTTCGAAAAAATGTATAAAATTTAGAAATATTAAGGAAAATTTATTTTTAAATTCAGTTTAATCATCTTGGATGTCCATGCTCCCCGTGCGGCCATAGAAGAACTGGAAAGTGATGATGAAGATGACGATGATGGCGAAGACAATGAACCAGAAATGTTTGAAATGGACGAATGCGAAAAAAGTAAGCAAAATATCTATTGAATTTCACATGATGCTTTCATTAAATAGCTATCATTTCTATTTTAGAACCAGATATTGACCGACCCATGAATCATCCCATTGCCCATACACTGGATATTTGCATGATGAAAATATTTGAATTTTTGGATTTGAAAAATCCACAAATTTTTCAACAAAACGAAATGGAACGCCAACAAAAGACAGTAGAATCTATAAAATTTTTACGTTTGCTTATAAAAGCTTTCGACAACGTTATATTGCCCATACACAACACCCATCATGCCCAGTTTATATTGTTTTATTTTTGCAGTTTGAAGGTATGTGATGTGATTTTTGTTCATTAAGTTAAATTTCATTTAATAATTTCTTTCAAATTTCCAGCAATGCCTGGGGGAGCAGTTCTTAACATCTTTATGGGATAAAATTAAAAATCCCAATTGCTCGGCCGTCATAAGACAAGCATCTGTGGGTTATATGGCCAGTTTTTTGGCCCGTTCAAAATATATTAACATCAAGTAAGTTTATTGGTTTATGTGATTAAAATCCCATGCTAATCTATCGATTTTGTTTTTAACAGCATCCTAAAACATTATCTCAAAGAATTGTGTTCGTGGGCTCATAAATATATACGTGATTGTGATCAGTATCGTTCCAATGGTTCCTTAAAGGCAAACATTGTATTTTTCTCTGTTTGCCAGGCTATATTCTATGTGATAGCTTTTCGTTCACGCGATTTAACTGTCGATAAAAAGAGTAAGTTTGATGCATTTTATTGTTGCAGATATCTTAAACGCATGTCTTTGTTTTAGGTTTATTATTTTTACAAAGTTTACATTTGTCCGCCTTGGTCACATGTAATTTCAATCCATTGCGTGTGTGTTTACCGGCCGTGGCAACAGCCTTTGCTGGTGTGACTAGGGCCTATCAATTGGCATATTGCCATGCAATTCTAGAGCGTAATGCCCGCCGCAAATTGGCTACGGTTTATGCAAATGATACAGCCACACCGGAAGAGACATTGGATACATTCTTCCCCTTTGATCCGTATCTATTAAAATTGTAAGTTTTGGTAGTAAGCAAAAATGAATTACAACTTTGATGTCATACCTTCAACATTTCCTTCCATTTTCCTCTAATTTGCTTCACAGGTCTGGCCAACGTATTACCCCCATTTATTTGGTTTATCAAGCCAGTGAAGCCGAAGAACATATTGCCGCAGAAAATATTTCATCAAACGCAGCTGCGGCCAAGTCAAGAAAACGTGGTGATTCCGAAATGTTGGACGATCATGAAGTTGATGATTTCATTCTAAGCGATAAGCGACAAAGACTAACAAGTTTCTCAAAGAATCCTGAGCGAGAAAATCAATTTACATATGGTCTGTCACCAGGATTCCATATATAGAACAAGTATACAGTATAATTTATACGGCATGAAAATCAAAAATTGTAGATATTTACCTAAAATTGTAGCATATATAGGTAATGTAGATATTGTAGTGCTTCAAAAAGAAAATGTAGCTCTTTTATTTATGATTTTTATGAGAATTATTTTTATTATTTTTTAACATAACAAAAAAAAAAAACAAATGAAAAAAAGCAAGCATAAAAATAAACAAATGAATATACAAGTTTTTTATGTTTGATAAAACAAAACAAATGATATAAAATTAAAGAAATGAATTCAATAAAAAAATAAAATAATTTATAAACTATGTTGTTTTGCCTTTTGATGTGCCACAAGATGGCCTGAAGTACGAAACGTTTGATTGCATAAATCAAAGTCGCACTTGAAAGGTCTTTCATTCGTATGCAAGCGTATATGTACATTAAGGGATTTCTTATTTGCATACAATTTACCACACACTTGACACTTTACCTTGGTCACCTCTCGCCCCCCCTCTTCATGACGTTTGAACATGTGCTGCCTTAAAGATTGTGCTGATTTCAAGCCTTTTTGGCAAAGCTCACATTTGTATGGCAACAGCGTACTGTGAGTTAGAATGTGTTTTTTTAATTGAGATTTATATTGGAACATTTTGCAACAAATTGTACAACTATATAGCATTTGTTTTTCCTTTTGTAGGTCCAGTGATTTGTTGGAGTTTAGATTTTTTACTGGCATTTTTATTTCACTTACAACAATTTCAGATTCATTCGTATGTATAATGGCTTGCACCGACCGTGTCCTATTCAGCTGTTTCTGTTCATTTGATTCAATCAGTTGTTTAAGATGTGTCATCATGTGTTTACGGCAATACTGTTTAGTTTTGAATTGTTTATCACAATAGCGACATTTGAAATTCTTTTCCTTACAATGGGCTGTTAGTTGGTGACGTTTTAAATCATAGCTTCTGCGAAATGTAAGGCTACACTGGTTACAGTTAAACTTTCGAAAGCTTGAATGAATTCTGGCATGAATTCTTAAAGATAATTCGGATGCATAGAATCTGTTTATGGAAAAAGAGATGAGAGAATATAAATATTAAATTCCAGAAAACAACTTACCTTTTACATATGCGACAACAATGTTTCGATAAATTTCTATGGCGTTGCTCATGCTGTTTTAATGACAGTAAATTGTCCATTTGTAAGCCACAAATTAAGCATTTAAATGCTGGCTTTAGTTTCTCTTGCAATAAGTATTCTGATGTTGTGCCATTTAAAAGACATAGTGGTTCGGGCAACAGTGTTTTAAGCATATTCAACTCAGGATCATTTTCCTCGTGGCTGTGTTTCAAATACTTATTTAATGAATCAAATGTTTTAGGACATTTTTGACAGCTAAACACGATCACAGACTCTGGAGCATGGAAACTACAAAATTATAAAAATATATATGTATTAATATTTATCATTGGATTTGCCATAATATTACCTTAAATGTTTATCGAATTGGGCAATGGTGGCAAATTGTTTACAACACTGGGGACATTTATACAATTTTTGTTTGCCCTCCTGGCTATGGGTCACACAATGACGTTTCAATTCGGTCTGTGTGGAAAATGATTTTTTACACACAACACAAATATATGGGCGATACTTTGTGTGTACGCGACGATGTCTGTTCGCAAGGGAAGAAAATAAAAACTATGAAAAACAAAACACAGAGACATACAACTCTTACCTTAAATAACCATTACCCTTGCGAAATTCTTTGCCACAAAATTCACAAATATAATAGAAATATTTGTCTCTTTTGATTCTCTGTACTTTGTACATTGCCACCACAATCCTCTGGGGATTAAGGCGATCCTTAATTATAACATGATCAACAAAAGCCTCATCAATTTCGGTATTTGTTTGCAGTGTTGTTCCATTGTCGCCATCAGTTATTGAAAGGGCACTGTGTAATTGCTTTAGCTCATTTAGAACATTATCCGCCAAAATTTGTGGATCATTATCCAGTGGTTCTAACTCTTCTGCTTGAGATTCTGACACCTCATTGGGGCGCTTATCTTTCTTGTGTGTGGAAAGTATATGCTTAATCAGAGCAGCCTCTATTTTATATTTACGTGGACAATGTGGACATTTTATGACATTACCAATTTTTACGAAGTTGGCAAAGTGGATCTTTTTCTGATGATTTCGTAGATTAAATGGAGTCGAGAAACTGTAATGAAAGTTTTCCATGTTTTACAAGGATTTTAAGGATACATTTTAAATAATCAGAATACAAGATTTTAATCCTTACAATTTGATTTTGTTTTGTCGATCATTTAAGCTATATTTTTGAAACGGCTGGAACATATCATCTCTAAAATGAATCGTTATTGGTCTTCTTAGGAGGAAGTTAAATGACCTTGTTCGTCTGCGATCTATTCAATGAACTCAATTTTTTTATAAACAATTTCTGTTGACTAGAATGCAGACCAACTCGTTAGTCAAAGTTAAAGGGCCGGCTACAGCCCATTAAAGTAGCCGAATTATTGAGCCTGGAGATAGAACCAGATTAGCAGAACCCAAACATAGCAGGTAAAACTATTACAACAACAGAAAAGACTACTTTCCCAAACCAATTGGAAAAGTCGAACCATTGGAAATAACAAGTAAAGTAGTATCAGTCGATTTTGCCGACAGATGTATACCTCCAACCTTGAGTTATGCTAATTCAAACTGTTGACCCTTTATGGGGGAGGTTCCGAAGCATTCGTACAATATTGACCAATTCGTATCTGACCTCAGGGGTTCTTCACAAGAGATATTACGTTAGCGGATGTGTGAAATTTGAAGAGAGATGGATGCTTATATCGCTTTCTTTGAGCGTTTTGTTTTTCGATAATCTGGAAGTCTATTTGGGGAGGTATCAGAAGAATTGGTCCTATCTCTACCATCTTTATAACAGATCTTGTGTTGATGGAAATATTGAGATGTACCAAATCTGAATGGAATCGGATGTTAATTTCGCGTCTTGTGAGCTTCATGGATACTCAAATGTTGTTGTTTGTGGGGAAGATACCAGTAGGAGTGGACCGATATCTTTCATCTTAACACCAGACCTTTGGTTAATAATAATATTGGGATGTGTGAAATTTGAAGATAATAGGACTCTTAAATCACATTTTACAAAAGTTATAATTATTTAAAATTTTGACCCTTTGTGAGGGAGATACTTGATGGAGTGGATCGATATTGTCCATTTTCGCACCTGACCTAGTACTGATGTGCAAAAATGATGTACAAAATGAATAGGATTATCCCATTTCTTCCTGTGCAGAAAATTTTTTTCTTTAAAATTTTCGACTTCTTGTGTGGGAGGTACCAGAAGGAGTGGACCGATATTGCCCATCTCTGAACTCAATCTATGTTTGACAATAATATTACGAAGTACCAAGTTTGAATCAAATCGGATAATCCCTTCGAGTTATGGTGCGCACCAGCCAGCCAGACGGACGGACGAACGGACATCGCTAGAACGACTCCAAATTCCCTGAAATGGATATGTTTCAAAGAGACCTAGGGTCTAAAATCGTTATTTCAATGAGGCATGTTTTGGCCGTATCAAATGATATATAGCCTCTTTAGCCATATGGCTGAGGGTATAAAACTTACTCTAAGTCGCATAGATCACACTCAAATCTTTGCTGTTGTTCGTGTTGCTGCTTAACATGACGATTGCGGGAAGACAAATGGGTAAACTTTTTATTGCAAATTGGACACTGAAATCAGAATGGAAAAACATTAAAAGATCTCTCAAACTTTAAAACTTTACGCTACACATACTGTAAGCGATTCCGAGCTTTTTCCTTTCACCTTCGATTCCTCTCTCTGTGGTGTGTTCTGCGACAGGTTTTTGCTGCTGGGAAACTGAAATAGGATATTCTAATAAAAATTCCACAGATAATCCGTTTGCAAAACTTACAATTAGAAATTCATCCAACTGGAATGAATCATTTGATGCAGTTTCTTCCGACATGTCATCATCATCGATATTGCTAAGATATTTCAGACGATGCTCTTGATAATGTCTGCACAAATCTTGGGCATCACTGATAACAATGTTACAAATAACACAGATTTTTGGTGGTAATTGTTCAATACTCAATATTTCTATGTGCACCATTTCATCATTTTTCCTTAAAAAAATGTCGTCTATTTAATCGTCCTCTATCGCAGTCTTCATTACGATTTCTATACTTGAGGCTATTGCTTTTCTCTTTCAACTTTTCATATTAATTTGGCCGTGCTGATCATATTCATCGACAAAATCTTAATCATGAGTTTTTATGTTCTCCAAAGAAGGCACCAATGCCAATGGTTGGGCTTTGTGTTAGATGACGACCACGAAGAAGTTCTCTCCTCAAGTATTTGTCTTTGCCATTGAGTTATTACAATGTACAGTACAGATTAGATCAAGTTTGATCGCAAATTTTACAGTTACAGTACCAAGAGTACCACTATCTAATCACTCACTGCTTTCCAATATAGTCAATATAATTCCGTCCAACCAATGAGTCCAATTCCAATAGTTTTCATGCGAATGCGATCGTCTGTAACTTAAATAAAAGAGTTCCACATCGAAACAAATAAGGAGGCAAAAAAGGAATGCCCGATAAAAATGAATAAAAAACAAAATTCCCGACAACAACAGAGGCAGTTTACGAATGAGACATGAAAATAACGCAATCAGCTGGATGAATTTCATTCATTGAACACAGTGGCGGCATTACTTTAATTTAACGGCGATGGTAAAGTGATCAGACTGCTGATACAGACAATGAACTGAAAGCAGTATAAAAGTAACGATGGATATTTGAACATTTATATTTTAAACATTAGAAAGTAAAACTGTTAAAAAAGCATAGACATATGAAAATATAGACGAAGGAATGCTATCACCGCTTATCATCGAACTTTTAATCCGAACTTTTAATACCCTCCACCTTTGGATAAAAGAAGCATTTTTATATAAACATATCTGAATTAAAGCGTGTTCCACTTTAAACCATAAAGTGGGTGAGGCCGTTGTATGGGGCCCATACCAAAACGGGAACCCCTATAGACAATGTTATACTTCAGGGATTGTCATCTACCAAATCTTTTTATCAAAATGCCGAATATCGGTGGGTGTCGTTATATGTGCACTTTCGGAAACCTGGAACTAAATATTTAATGTTCTGCCGCCGGGCTAGAACCCATTATGAACTACAAATACCAATTTTTAGACAAAACGAGGAAAAATGTGACAAAAATCATCAAAATGCCGAATATCGGCAGGTGCCGTTATATGGGGGCTATACTAAAACGTGAACCTATACATACAATGTTTCGCCACACGAGCTAGAACCAATTACGAACAACAAATACAAATTTTTAAACAAATCCGTGGAAAATTGTGGCTGAACCCATCAAATGGAATATAGAGAGGCACTTTATATGGGGGCTATTCGAAAACGTGGACCAATTACGAACGACAACTTCCATTTTTTAGACAAATCAGTGGAAAAATGTGGCTAAACCCATCAAAATTCTAAGTATCGGGAAGTACCACTATATGGGAGCTAAACGAATGCATGGACCTATATGTGCAATGTTCCGCTACCGGAGCTGGAACATATTACGAACTACAAATTCCATCCTAGACACAATTCAAATTGTTGGCATCGTTAAATCGACTTAGAATTTTGTGGTGATCACGAATATTTACGGACGTTACAAACGGTGTGACAAGGTTAATATACCCTCCTTTAGAGGTGGCGGGTAAAAAGTATCCGATAGTTGGAAGTTAAGAATCTCTGATGGCAGGCTACTTCTGATTGCTCAAGTTGTTTGCATTTTCCAGAGCACATGCATAGTGCACAGACCTTCAAAAGGAACAGTAAGTCAAGGGATAAAGATTTATAGTTCCTTTTGACGATCTCAATAGAATCACATTTTGAATCGATTTATGCATGGCCGTCCGTCCATCTATCCTATTTTTCTCAACAAAATACAGATGCGACCAGATGACCGGCTTAAGTCTAGTGTAGTAAAACTCTCAGATTTTGGGGAAGTATTTTATCCTGGGGCAAAATATAGATATAATTTGAAAGCTAGAAACGGTTTGGGAGTTATATCAAACCTATAGATATTTTTAAAGCGGTTTTTTTAAAAACTACTCCCAAAGTCAAAAAATGTCTAATTTTAGAGTCAACGAAATTACAGTTGACAGTATGACCATGCAACAATATATGTTATTATATTTCCTGGATCCTGGTGTTGGACATAACCAGAGGAGAAATCTCAAGGCCCATCCAAAGGCCGGTTACTTAAACATAATACCAAATTTAGAAAAACTCTTGTTCGCCTAGCCGGTGTTGGAGAACATTTCAAGCTCAAAACTTAAAAAAAAGTATACTACTACTAGAACAACATCACAATTAGGAAAATCTTGGTTCCAGGTTCAAAGACCCATAGCTCTGGATCCAGGAATGATAAGAAACACATGTTTTTTTTTGCATTTTGTATAGTTTGGAGTGTTAGCTAGAATTAACTATGTATTTAAGGACGCTCATAAAGGGCTCCTATTTGACTTTGGAAGTATATAAAAAATTCGAGTTCACAAAATCTATAATTTATTTAACCACTTGTTACTTATGTAGTTTCAAATGCTCAACCGGGAACCGGATATTTGACCCGAATATCGTCCCCCAAGAAAAAATGCCTTCCCCAAATCAGGGTATACCTACCTCTGTAAAAAATTTCAAATCAAAGCCGAGAGTTTTTACCAAACTAGAGTTAATGTTTACCGAATGTTGTCTCTGTAGCCTTAATTGCAACGATATACATTTTTTGGAAGCAGCTACAAACTTTACAGAAAGTTGGAAGCCTAACCAAAGATATTTCAACGTTCATATAATTGGGTAAAATGTTACCGTTTAATCAGGACTTCAAGGGCGGCATAAAATAAAAATAATAAATTCTTGGGTCAATTTGAAGTTTTGAGATGAAAATAGCGAAGAGGTTCTATAATTTTGGATATTATCTATGGCCCAGGGCTCTGCTTTCCAATAAAGTTTATAAAGCTTTAAATTCTGATTAAATGTTGTAACTGATTGATAAAAAGAGGTGTCCTTGAATTGAAGGCTTAATTTAATTTTTTCGAAATTTTTATTATTATTTTTACCCTGGACCCGGGAAACTATTTTTTTCTTGGGGGGGACGGACCTGGGACCCCAGATTTTTGACCCGAAAGTCCGGGTTCAAGACCCCGACTAGACCCGGATTCAATTACCCGATATAGACAATATAGATATCGTTGGAAAGCTTGTGAAAATACCTATACCTATGTGGTCAGGCCGGCCGGCTATTTACAAAATGTGTCAAATTTAGAAAACTTTGGTTCGCGTTAGCCGGTGTGGGACACACCCAGAGTAGAAAATCTAAAGTCCCAACCGAAGGCCTCCTATTTACAAAAAGTGCCAAATTTAGAAAACTTTTGTTATTCCAACGACTACTACGCGAAATAAACCGTTTTTTATTGAAAACATCATTTTAATGAACTGGTTAGAATCGGGTTATGCGGATGGTAAGACCCATATCTCTGGACCCGAAAAAGGTATTAGCACAAATTGTAGCATTTTGGAAAGGTAAGAGTATCCGCTATAATTTGGAATTTTTTTTTGACATTTTGGGGGTTTCATAAAAACTCCGGGTCCAGAAAATCGATAATTTGACTATAACTTCCGGACCACTTGTTGGATAGTTATTTCCATAAGCATTCAATCAATACCCATATTGTCTATATCGGGTAAGTGGATCCGGGTCCAGACGGGGTCTTGATCCCGGACTTTTGGGTCAAAAATCTGGGGTCCCGGGTCCGTCCCCCAAGAAAAAATAGTTTCGTGGGATCAGGGTAAAAATACCTACCTCTGAAAATCGAAGAGTTTTTACTAAACTAGAGTTGTTCCAACATTCCAATAAGAGCTACGAGTCCTCGCACAATTGTAATTGTTTGTTGTTAAATTTGCAATCACCATCCTCAAACTGTCAATTATATTATGATTCTAGTAATTTTAGCTTGATTATCCCCACAAATACCCATTATAATTGGTTATTTGGGCATATCTGCAGTAATTTTCAAATACTAATTCAAATTTAAAATTCACTCAATTTTTGCTGGCTTAATCCTGCACACCATTCAATGATGTTTTCTTTCGCCCATGCATTCTTTATACCACCACTTGTTTACTTAACAAAATCCAAAAGGCAAATTTTTGTTTGGTGTAGAATTATTTTCCATTTTCACTTTTTTCAGGTTCTTGTTTTTATTTCTTTTGTAATAATTTTACAAGATAATTTTCATAGAAAAGCATCTCTGACCATCTACAACAGCAGCATGTATAAAACTAAACAAACTTCCTATATTATTCCAGCTCAGATATGTTAAACATAACTTAAGCAATGAATTCATAAGGAATGGGAGCCAATAGGATGGGTTCCTCGATTTGTTTAACGAAGTGAGCCTTCTTGGGTTGTTCGGGTTGGCGTTTCAAGTTGACCCAGGTACCCTTGGCCTTGGCTTCCTTCAACAAACGTTCGTTTTCCTTGACGCGACGCAAGAAATCTTCACGGCACTTGGAGTGGTGGACATGTTCAATGCGGACATTGATGCGCTTGGGTAGGATCTTTCCGCGGACACGCTTGTTTACAATAACACCAACAGCATGGGGGGTGACATTGTAGATGCGGCCAGTCTTACCATGGTAGGCCTTGTAGGGCATACCCTTTTGGACGGCACCATGACCCTTGATGTCAACAATATCGCCGATTTTGAAGACACGCATGTAGGTGGACAAGGGGATGACACCATGCTTGCGGAAGGGGCGAGAGAACATGTCTCTGGTGCCGCGACGATAACCCTTGGAGTTAGTCATGTTGTTGTTGTGTGTAGTTCTCTACATAAAAGGGGAACACAAGTAAAAAAACAAGGAAATTCATTAAAATTTCATTCATTTCACATAAAACACATTGTCACTAAACATATACAACACTAATTCATTTGTATTGTTTTGATTATTGTATAAATTTAGCGAAATTTTGATAAAAATCACTAACCTTTTAGAAAATACCGTCCACGCGGTCTTATATTCAGAGAAAAAGAACTCGAAAAAAGGAAGATGGCGACGGCAGAGAATTGCCAGTTTGGAATTTTCTTATTCTTGACAGTTCTCTCAATTGGGGGATTAGTTGTAACGTAACGTATCGTTGTGGTACAGGTAACGTAATGTGTATATGATAAACTAAATTCTTAAGAGGTGTTTACATTAGAACGTTATCGTGATAATGACGCTATCATGACATATTTGCAGTAAATTTTCATACATTTTACGTCTACCTAATCAAGTAGAATACTTTATCATCATCAGCATGTAAAAACAGACTTCAGGTTCCGTTATATGGGGGTTATACGAAGGCGTGGACCTGCACAGACAATTTTCTGTCATAGGCTGTAATATCCATTTTGAACTTCAAATACCAAATGTGAAACAATTCCGTTGAATAATGTCGCTAAAATCATCTAAATACCGAATATCGGAAGGTACCGTTACATGGGGGCTATACCGAAACGTAGACCTACATGGTCCATTTTCGAAACCAAAATTCCTACAGACATAATATACATTTCAGCAAAATTTTATCTACCTACTTCATTTCGTTCGGAGCTAGAGTGATTTCCGCAGACGGACGGAATTTCATGCTGATCGACAGAATTTCATGCTGATCAAGAATATATGTACTTTGTGGGGTCTAAAATGAATATTTCGAGGTGTTACAAACGGAATGACAAACTAAGTATAACATCTACACTAGGGTGGAGGGTATGAAAATGAAACCAGGGGCTGGATTCTAGTTCTATGAAAATATGAAATTTTTGTATTAATATTTTTCAATTCACATTTTCATAGAACGATAACTGAGGCCCAGTTCAATCCAAATTCCAAATTTTTAATAACAAATATATTTTATTTGAAAAATATTTAAATATTCCAAAACAAACATTTTTAAAAAAAGGAAATAACTGTTGTTTGTTAAAGCAAAAATTTTTGAGGGTCATAAAATCAAAAAATTTAGAACATTTTTATATTTTCCGAAAAAAAAGAGTTTGCGTTTAAAGTCTTGTGTAAACGCTAAGAAAGCTTGTAAAAATTATCGACAACTTTTTGTAGAATCTTGTGGCATTACGTTTTGTCTATTTAGGACAATATACATGGCATTGCCAGTACGAAATGTCTGGATTTCCGTAGAACATTTGGCAACAAGTGTGCTGTGTTCAGTTGGTAAATGAAACGAATGTGTTTAGTCATCACAAAAAAACAGCTGATTAAGCTTCAGATAATTTACTTTTTAAAACCCTGCAAGGGATTCATTCATTTTCGATCTGGTGAACTCTGTGAACTCCAGCTAATTTCTGGCTTTCGACCTGCTAAGCCCTGAGTGCCTTCTTTTTCGATCAGTTGGTCCCTTTAAATTTGTCTTTTAACATAGACGGAGGACAAGAGCAGGCGATTAAGAACGCAAATGATGGAACAATTCAAAGGTCTAGCAAAAACCTTGTACATTTGGTCGACAACGGAGAACTTGGAGAAAAAAGTAGACGAAATAAAGGCAGCTACAGGAGGAGATGTTCAGGTTGAAAATATTAACCGCTTATCCATGGGTATGTTTTGATTTTTTACTATATGTTCCAGAATGTTTTTTAAATTCCGTTTTTTTATATCAAATTCCAGCAACTTATGCCAATGCTTCATTTGATTTAATTGTCATTGAAAATGCCCAATTGACTGATGCATTTGGAAAGTTATTGAACTTATTAAAACCCAAAGGCAAATTACATTTGTTAACATACGTGGGTAGTTCTGAAAGTATTTTGCAAGAATTAAAATTGTCGGGTTTCGTTAATTCAACGAACTCACAAAACACCATTACATGTGAAAAGCCTGGTTATGAAACTGGTTCGGCGGTAAAATTGTCATTTGCTAAATCTAAACCAGCTGCTGCTGCAGTATGGAAAATTGATGGCGATGAGGCTGAGGAGGAGGATTTAATAAATGAAGATGATTTACTGGACGAGGAGGATAAAAAGAAACCAGATCCTGAGTCTTTGAGAGGTAAGTGTGACAAGCAGTAACAAAAAAAGAATAATTAAACATCTCAATTTTAAGTTTGTGGCACAACCGGCAAAAGAAAAGCCTGCAAGAACTGTTCCTGTGGTCTAGCTGATGAATTGGAAGCTGAAAAACAACAAAAGACCAAAGTGGAAACACAAAATGCAAAATCTAGTTGCGGCAGCGTAAGTCAGATGCAATTTTTATGTGAAATTAAATTGATAATTTTTTTTTTAATGTTTGTTTGTAGTGTTATTTGGGTGATGCTTTCCGTTGCTCTACATGTCCCTATTTGGGTATGCCCGCCTTTAAACCTGGCGAAAAAGTACAACTTGCCGGAAACCTTTTAAACTCTGATTTATAATTTGATGTACATGGCACAATTGTTCTTAAAAATTCCAAAAACGAAAATAAATATAGTATTTTGATAAATTATAACTAGGGTTTAATTTTGAAATAAATTCTGAACTTATAACATTCAATTTTAAAGGGAATATTTTTGAGGGATACTTTAATACGAATCGTGGATTGAATGACTTCTAGATCATTAAATGTGATAATTTAAAATCACAGTTTTTGGATGAAATGGACTAAATATATTTAAAAATAATGTGGAGCAAGTTGAGGGGCTATGCTCGGATTATTTTGAAATTTTTACCGCAGGTGGGTATTTTTAAACTGATTAAGGGAAAGTAATTTTTTCGTGGGGGAAATACCCGGCTACCCGGTTATTTGACCCGAAAGTTCGATTACAAAATAAGGTTTTTATCCAGTTCTACAAAACCGTTATGTACAAAATATCATTTGAAAGCTTATGGAATTACATATCCAACAAGTTGTCATATGATAGGTTTATTGAAACCGCTTCCGGACTAATTGCAGAAAATTGGTATTTTTATACCAGTACTTTTTGAAAAACACCTACAAACTTGAAAATAGACCCATTATGGTGTATTAAGATCTACATGCTGCATTATAGCCTATATTCTTGCCTTTCCAAAATGGTATCATATGTGCTGATATCTCTTATAGTTCCAAAGATATATGTGATGCAAAATTATGGCTTGAGATTTTCTCCCCTGGGGTATGTCCAACGCCGGCTACGCGATCCATAGTATTTCTATACATTGTAATTTTGGTAGGTAGCCGGCCTTCGGCCGGAGCTTGAGATTTTCACCTTTAGGGTATATCCAACACCGGCTACGCGATCCATAGTTTTTCTAAACATTTTAAATTTGGTAAGTAGCCGGCCTTCGGCCGGGGCTTGAGATTTTTGTTTCGCTTGGCCGAGAGTTGTGAACTGCCGAATTTGGTTTTCTCCGATGAGAAAATATTCGTTGTCAAGCAGTTTGTAAACAAATAAAATGATAATAAAATGATGATAAAATGATTTATTTCCCAAAGAGGTCAGCTGAACATGTGCACCTTCGGTTGGCCACCATAACTCAAGCGCCGGCCATGGTGATGGTGTGGGCCGCCATAACAGCCGATGGTCACTCTCCGCTCGTATTAATCGACTGTGGCATCAGAATAAATGCCGAATATTATCGCGAAACTATTCTGGAGGGTGTATTAAAGTCTTGGGCACGCAAACATTTTGGCCGCAGACCTTGGACATTCCAACAGGACTCAGCACGCGCCACCCAAGGATGGTTACAAAATGAGGTTCCTCGCTTCATTTCCAGTGCACAATGGCCACCAAAATATCCGGACACCAATCCGTTGAACTATTATGTCTGGAGTATTTTGGAAAGCAAGGTTGGAACTAAAAAATACCAAAGTGTCGATCACCTCAAGCAAGCGCTTCGCCGGGAATGGGCCAAAATACCCCAGAGCAACATTCGGGCAGCGTGTGACCGTTTCATTGGCCGTTTGAAGGCCATAATTAGTGCCAAAGGTGACCAATTCGAACAAATCTAAACTTTCATTCAATAAAATTTAAAAAAAAAAAAAAAATTATGGCGTTTGACTTTGTTGCTTTTTTTATCTCACTCTTTAGAGTTTCAAATATGGATTTTGAATGACAATAAATAACCTGCAGGAGGATTTCTAAAGAATCTCTTTGAAGGAATTAATTTTTAAACACTTCAATAATTTCAAATATGCGTTTTGAATCACTAGTTTTTGAAGGACATCTAGAGTTTTAAACGCGGATTTTGCATTTTTTTAGGTCCTACTAGAGTTTTGAAAATGATCATTCAAAGTTTTTGATAGAATTGTAGAGTTTTAAACGTGGATTTTGAAAAGGTTTTTTTATTGACTTCTGATTTTGAACGTGGATTTTTAGAAATATCCACGTTTTATCGTTGGTTTTTGAAAGAATGTTTCTTTGTGGACTTCTAGAACTTTAAACGAGGATTTGAAAATAATATTTTTAAATGTCTTTGGAGTTTAAAATGTGGATTTGAATAGAATATCAGGGATGATTTTTAAAAGTAATTTTTTTCTTTTTTTATACCCTACAACACTATGTGTTGGGGGAATTATAAGTTTGATTGGGCCAGAATTTATGTAACACCTCGAAATATTGGTTTCCCATATAGGAAAGTATATACGAATCTTCCTAGCTCGCCGAGCTGAGTCGATCTAGCTATGTATGTCCGTCTGTCCATGTTAATTTGTAATCACTCTACAGGTCGCAATTGTGGCCCGATCTTCACGAAATTTAGAATGTAGGTGGGGCTTGGACCAGAATAGAACCCTATTGCTTTTGGAGATGATCGCCAAATGTTTAGGGGTTGAAATGGTCCAAATACTGAAAAATTGTCGGATTTTGCAGTAGCTATACAGGTTGCAATTTATTTATTTATTTATTTATTCAAACTCATCTGTGTAATACAGGGCCTTTAAGACCATAAAATCATATTACATAGCTAGCAAAACCTGACTCAAATAGTTGTAATACAATGCAATCATTATGAAGATCATTTCACCAAAAGTCAGAAAATCAGAAGCATGGCTATTTAGAAAAGAATAAGAAAACTACAGCTCAAAAGAAGCAAAATGAATAAGAAGTTTCTTCCTAAAAACATTATTAGAGTGGGAAAATATCCTCAGTTCATAGGGTAATAGATTCCAATTCCGTGCAATTCTAACTAAGAACGATCTCGCATAAACATCTCTATAAATCCTTGGTATAACTATTTGAGGATTTCTTGTTGAATGAGAAAACACAAAAATACTGTATAGAGATGTTGGTGTGCGACATTTGATAATATTATAAAAGGCAACAAGAATTCTATAAGACACAAAATCGGTAAAAGAACACCCCAGAAAAAGTTTAACATATCTAGATATATGGTTCCTTCGGGGAACGTTGTAAACAAAACGCACAACTGAATTTAAAATTCTCTGTAAACGTGTAAAACTGATCCCGATACAGCCCGAGATTACTTCCAAACCATATAGGATGTTAGAAATCAGCGCAGCATGAGCTAAATATTTTCTAATGCGAAGAGGCATATATAATTTGGCGGAATAGATCTTACTCAACAGAAAGCAATCTCTCCCAGATAAAGCATCAATATGTTGTCTAAAAGAAAGCTCATTATCCACTTTAACACCTAAAATTTTGTGGTGAGTAACAAATTCAATATTATTGTAATTTAAATGGACATTGATATCGGAAGCCGTATTATTCCTCTTACCAAACATCAAAGCCTTAGTTTTTGACGGATTAATTGTAAGATAATTCGCCGATGCCCAATTAGAGAATTGCTGCAGACATTCATTTACATTGCTTTCAAACAAAGATAAGTTATCACTATCTCCAGTTAAAATGAAGAAAATGTCATCAGCAAACTGCAACGTTTCACAAGATTTGAACTGCATGGTATCACGCAAGTCATTAACATAAAGAAGGAATAATAGTGGTCCCAATATAGAACCTTGCGGTACACCACTATTCAAACTCACTGGGTCAGATTGGTTACCATTGATAGCAACAAACTGTGATCTATCTCTGATAAATGAATAAATCAGTTTACAGGCAGTTCCAGAAAAATTAAAATTATCTCTTAATTTAGTGATTAAATGAGCAAAGTTAATGGAATTGAACGCTTTTGATAGATCAAGAGATAAAATGACACTTAATTTTCGATCATTAATATTATGGCGGATGAAATCAGTGGCTTTTAAAAGTAAGTGTGTGGTGTTGTGCCTTTGCCGGAATGCAAACTGTGTGTCAGATATCATATTTGAAGTATATTCCAAAATTTGATTCTTCAAAATCATTTCCATAATTTTTGAAATTGCTGGTAGGATTGATATTGGACGTAGGTCATCTGGACTATATACGTTTTTAGCTTTTGGTATAGGAACTATAGACCAATCGACGAGGAATTTCGCATGTAGCTAGAGTTTAGGGCGGGGAAGAAGCCTACCAATTTGGGTGGTCATCGGATAATATTTAGCGGGTAAAATATACCATATATTTTGTGTTGAAAAAATTCAAAATTTTTCATTAAACCGCGAATATTTTAAATCCCGGCGAAATCACAAAGCCATGACAAGGTTACTTCTGATCTTTACATTGATGTTAACATCCAACAAAACGGATATATAGCAAAATATGTGCGATATATATGTTTATCAAAGAAGATATGCTTGAAAAATCTCTTATATGTCGAGAACGGCTGAACTGATTTCGACAGTTCTCATTAATTCAGAATGGCCTCTTGGCAGGAAATAAAAAACGTCTAAAAAATCGCATAAAAATATCTCTCCAAAGATGAAAATATTGATTTTGTAAAATTTTCTCATATTTTTTCAATTTTGTCATATTTTTGGCATATTTTCATTTTGAATTAAACATTTGGTAATATTTCTATAGCTAACAAAACTAAGTAGTTAGGATATGAGGATCTCATATACAGATCTCATTTATGGTCCGATCCTTACGAAATTTTGCATGGGGATAAGATGAGGGTCGGAATAGAAGCCTACTCTTTTTGGAGATGATCGCCATATATTTAGGGGTTGAATGGGGGTTACCGGACATTACAAAAGCCAAGCAGTTTTGCATGGCCATCCAAAAATATTAAATGTGTGAATAGTTTGTCAACTTTTGTAGACAAAATACGAAAATATCCATTCCAGTGACTTTTTGGAGAATTCACAAATACAGGAAAGACGCACTTCTGACTATTTCATTAACGCTGATTTCGTTGAAGAATATAGTCAAATGTCTGTATCTCATATAGATGCGTTTCAGTCAAAAACCAATAATAAATGTTAATCTTTTGCCACTTCTGAGAGATTATAGGTCTTTGGGAAATATTGGTTCTAGATCTAGGAAGACCATTTACGTGCAAAATCTACCAATAAATTGGAAATGAGCAAATTAGTTTAAGTTGCTATTATTCGAAAATTATAGAACGGAACCTGATGGTTTTCTTTTATTATTTGTCACAATATCTTGTGCAATTCTTTCGAGTATCTCGCCTATATAAACTGTATCGTTTATTATAGTGTTGTAGGGTATCCAACGGTCGGCCCCGCTCGACTGTAGCCTTTGCTTACTTGTTTAAAAATCACAATGGTCATAAGATGATAAGAAATAATTTTGAAGGACTTCCCAAGCATTAAATTAAAACAAATTAGAACGCACTTATTGTTTATATAAAAATAATTTATTAATACATATAACTTGTAAATAAAAAGTACAAGTTCTTAAAAGCTATACAAAATAATATTTCATACTGCAATTCTGGGGACTGTGATTTAAATCTTCTTATTTATCACAGGGTGTTCCCTTAATCAAATCCCGATTATTACCAGTCAAGATGCGATAGTTAACAGCAGCCGGATCTAATTTTTGATATAAATATGTTGGCATTTTATCGGATAATACCCATAGATTTCCTTCGGGATCAATTTTCATGTCATTCGGAAAGACTAAAGTGTGTGAATCGGAATCAATTAGACCCTGATTATCGGCTTGATAGGGTTTTTTGGTATTCCAGCAGGCGATGGCATCCTTATTGACTTGGGTATAGAAAATGACATCGGTTTGCAGATCATAAACTTCCGCGGTAGATTGGCCATTCATGCCACGATCTCCAACATATTTGAAATCAAAATAGGCAGCCGGACTGGTGACATGGGTTTCGTTTTGCAAAACCTTATTGGAGACCATAAATTCTTTGGTACTAGCCAAGGCATGGAAGTAGACATCTTTGGTGTGATCAGCCTTGCGGGGACCAATGGCCATGCCAAAGACACCATCTGTCCATTGGAAGTTAACGCCGCCAACATTGAAATCACCAAACAATGGATCGAAATGGAAGAAATTGTGTTTGACACGATACGAATGATTGTCACGGAACGAATAGACAATAACGCCATAGGCACCCAAATCCGGAATGTAAGCATAGGCATCTGAGCATTCCGAACGTTCTGAGTCCACAATCTGGGGAATACAAAAAACATACGAAATTAGAGAAACAATGAAAATTCATTTTGTACTAGAACTTACAATATTGGCCAAGAAACTATCCTCCTTCAATTGCGTTTTGGGTATGGTAAAGCGACGCACCAATTTATCGGTTTTCAAATCAAAAATTGCAATAGCATTAGGTGTCACTTGTTTGCCTTCACCCAAAATATCAGCCAAACCGGTATCCAAAACCCATAGACGATCACATTTATCAGCATTAATACGGAATGTTGAAATAATGGTAGAATTATCCTTCAATGGACAGCCTTTTTCATCTTCACATTTATCGCTGGGTATTTTATTATTTTCCCAACTTGGATATGGACGAAGTTTGGGAGTTTTCTCCTTGGTATCCAATTCGACATAATTTAATGTGGCCGCAACACCAGATTTCCATCTAAAATAAAGATAAGGGTAATGAATGAGTAATAGTGTTTCTTGTTTAGGGGGCATTTATTGAATACGTTTTAAACGTGAGGGGATTTTAAGTTGTCAAATGTGGGATTAAAAGAATATTATTTAAGGATCTTGCAGGGTTTTAAACGTTAGCTTTAAAATGAATAGTTTTTGAGGGAAAAGGATTGTTTTAAACGTGGATTTTTAAATGAATAATTTTTGAGGGAATCGGTTTGTTTTAAATGTGGATTTTAAGAGACTATTAACTGAGACACTTTAAAGGTTTTAAATTTGGATTTGAAAACAATATTATTTAAAGAACCAGATGAGTATAAAACGTGGATTCTTATAGAAGAATTCGCGAAGAACTGCGTTTTCAGCATACAGGGTGAGATAAAAAAACTGCAACAAAGACAAACGCCATAATTTTTACATTTTTTTTAAAATTTTATTGAATGAAAGCAAAAGTGTCGGAAATAGCATCAAATTTTAGAATTAGTTTAGATTTGTTTGAATTGGTCTCCTTTGGCACGAATTATGGCCTTCAAACGGCCAATGAAACCATCACACGCTGACAGAATGTTGGTCTGCCGTATTTTGGCCCATTTCCGGCGAAGCGCTTGCTTGAGGTGATCGACACTTTAGTATTTTTTAGTGCCAACCTTGCTTTCCAAAATACTTCAGACACAATAGTCCAACGGATTGGTGTCCGGAGATTTTGGTGGCCATTGTGCACTGGAAATGAAGCGGGGAACCTCATTTTGTAACCATTCTTGGGTGGCGCATGCTGAGTGCGATGGTGCTGAGTCCTGTTGGAATGTCCAAGATCTGCGGCCAAAATGTTTTGCGTGCCCAAGGCTTTAATACACCCTTCAAAATATTTTCGCGATAATATTCAGCATTTATTCTGATGCCACGGTCGATTAATCCGAGCGGAGAGCGACCATCGGCTGTTATGGCGGCCCACACCATCACCATGGCTGGCGCTTGAGTTCTGAATGACTTTTGGTATTCAAAAAAAATTAAATTGAGCAGAAAAGGTATTGCGACCCAAGGAAGCTTTCCGATATGTTATAGTGTTGAAGGATATCACTTGACTTTTGACCTTTCTTTACTCTTTTTTTATTTACATCCTTTTAATTCCGATAGACCTGAAACAACAAAGATTCTAGTCAAGGCAAAGTACACCGCTTGCTTTGGACTTTCAACCGCACTTCGAGGCAGTAAATTAAGTTTACACTTCAAACTTGTTGATTAATGACAAAGTTGCACCACAAAGAAGTTGGTTCAAAACAAAAGGCCAACAAAAAGAATTAACTTCAAATGTAGACACTTCGTTGAATGAATGCCAAATAGGAGACAATTCTATTGCCACTTATGCCAAATGGAAAAATCCACATTCTGACTAGAATATAATTAGCAGAAAAATCCAAGCCAATTGCCGTTCGGTCGTCCAAGACCAAACACAAGCATTTTGCGGTCAACAACGTTAAGACCAACAATTAAACGTACGGATACGCTTGATTGTTGGCTTTTGAGCTGCAATTAATTACAATTGTCAAATCGTACATTCTGTGCTGTCGTTCCCATGGCTATCAAACTTTGAAATTTTTGGTTTAAATGCCATAAATAATTGCTAACGATTTTGAAGAGTCAACATCAATTAATCGAAGGGAAGTAGGTAGGTAGTATTTAAAGGAAAACAAAAAATCCGGTTTTTTTTGGAATTAATTTCAATTCTCAATGAATGTGATTTGATGATACCTTTTTTTATTGCTAAGAAGATAAATGACACTTGATATTACAAAAAAACCAGGTTATGTTATTGTGATATACAAATTCAATTTCAAAGGAATTTGGAAATCTTGTGATAATCTGTTGTTAGGAATGCGTTTACATACACATGTACTTAGCTGTGAATGTTTGAAATTTGAAAAGTCGAAAGGAAATGTTATGAGACTAAATTTTTTAAGTCAATGACTTGTTAGAATATTCTGGCCTAGAGACCATTGATGTTCATTCTGCCTTACTCAATGTGTTTCATATAGACGACAGTCGCCGACCGCCCAATTGTGTTCTAACTCATTACCGTTTTATGTGTTGTTTTTATCGATAGTAATCGATCATTGTCAATGACATTTGTAAGCCGCGGTTTTTGCATTTCTCGTTGTCCTTTATTTGCCTTCTTGTGATAATTTCTGTTGTTGTATTTATTGTTTGTCTGATTGCCGTCAAGTGAGAGAGTGCAAAACCTGAGATAAGTCCTTTATTTTTTATGATTATTGTAATGTATAGTTGTTGTTTTTTTTTTTTATAGAAATAACCACTTTTATTGGCACGTTACAAGCAAAACTCCCCGCTTTAAATTTTACTTAGTTATAGCCGTAACATAGAACATTTATTTACAAATAATTGTTCTTAATATCATTTTTGTGGCCTAGAATAACAGACCCATTCAAATACGTATATATGTTAAATTTGTGTTAAGAGCAACAAGTCCACAATTGCCAAACAAATCTCCTCTGTGGTTTTTATTGTTTATTTCCACCGAAAAATGGAAACAAATAATTCGTGGTATTCACGTTTTTTGTATTTTTTTATTATTTGTTTTGGTATATTGTGGTTGTTGTTGTGCAGAGAATGACGACACTAGGTGTGTTTGGTTACTTTTCCTGCAGGAATTGTCCAGTAACTTCTTTCTGAGAGAGTAAGGTAGTTTTATTCTCTTTTGCAAGGAAAATGCGAAAAGTAAACAGACGGTATTCCTGCAGAAGCTTGCAACTAATCAGCTGATAAAATCAAAACAAACCAATTTGTCCCCCATAAGGAGAATTAAAACAAAGGAAGCAATACTAATTTTACAAGTTTTTTAAATAAAAATGTTGGAAATAGTCTTTTATTTTCTTATTACATATTAACTTTTACGTTTTTCACATTTTGTAAAGTTTTTCTCCAAAAACTATTAATCTTGCTAATTCCAAAAAAAATTTTCAAATTGAAAGCACAAAAATAAATAAACAAACAATAGAAAACATCTGATTGAATCTCGATGAATGAGAAGAAGAAGAGTTGCAAGAGATTGCAAGAAGAAATTTTTCCAGCAAGAATTTGCAAACTCTCACTGAAAGAACTGTCAAAATTTCTCTCTCCAACCGCTCTCTTTTGCAGAACTTTTGGGTTAACAGACGACTTCCAGTAACAATTTGTAACAATTGTTACAAATTTTAGGGTAACCAGACACACCTACTCTTGAGATTTTGCTGTTTGGGATTCATTATCACTGCTGCGATTAGCCAATTTGAACATTGTTCGTTTGGTTTTATTTTGTTTGTTTTGTTTTTATTCCATTTCGTGGTTTAGAAGTTAATAATAGCTTGTTAGTTTTGCAGAATAATTGATGGATGTTTTATTTTCGGAAGAAGTCGTAAAAAAGTTGTAGGGAAACAGTAGTAGCGCAAGGTAATTTGGATAATTTAATTAATTTGATGAAAATAGAATAAAAATTGCAAAGAGGAAATTGTAATTGAGTTTGATAATGGGAAGTTCAGTAGCATATCGATATTAAAACACAGATAATTATTTTAAGTACTAAATAAAAAATGTAATTCGAAACAATAATCGTTGAGTTAAAAACAAAAATGTATGGACAACCCATTGTTATTCTGGGTCAGAAAACATTGATACAGTTTTTGGCCCCTGATAATAGTTCTATACATATACCTATTGTTTTTTTGGAATAGAATATAAAAATATCATCTATCAAAAGAGAAGAAAGCAAATCAATTTGCATAATGCCTTTTTGTTTTGATTTGGTACCTTTATTATACACTCCATCAGAACAATGGAGGGTACCTTCCCGTATTCTACGGAGATTTTAAGCCGATCTATCCAAGCAAACCAGACTTATCGTTGTATAATAGGTCAACAAAGTTTATGACTATGCAGTCGAATTTGACCTCAAGAATTTTGAGGTGGTTAGTGGTCGGAATTATTTGTCCCTTGACGTGCACATTCAGCTGTGCGCTCATGTCCGCAGTCCACGTGGCGGCAAGTCCCAAGAGATAGGTGTTTACCCCGACCCATATGTCATTAACGACAAGAACCGACGCCATGATCGTACAGTTATCTACGTAGCTTACGATCTCAATGCCATCTGGATGGGGCGAAATAGTTCCGGAGATAGCAGTTCCGGTTATGTAGTTTCGGACATATCACCTAACCTTGGAGAACTCCCTGTTTCATTCTACGAGTTTTAGACTTTTTATTCCGGAATTCTACGTACGAATGGCGTCCTCACATATAGTTGATTGTTCAATGTTTCAAACTTGGTCGGAGCTTTGTGTTCTCAACGTCCAGGAACTGCGTGACAGTATTATAGGCCTTTCGTAAGTCGAGAACCACTACTACTGTTCTATGGCAAGGCCTGTTCTGATTGAGTCCTCAATTAGAAATCACCCTGCCTAGGGGAACTTTCTGTTTCAGTCTACGAGGCTTAGACTTCTTATTCCGCAATTCCACTTACGATTGACATATAATTGACTATCCAACATTTCAAACTCGGCCGGAGCTTAGTGTTCTCAACGTCTAGGAACTGCGAGGCAGTATTATAGGCATTTCAAAAGTCGAGAGCCACTACTATTGTTCTATTGCAAGACCTGTTCTCATTGAGTCCTTAGGTAATATGTGTGGATATGGTGTGCAATGCTGTTGTGGTACTGTGTTGTGATCGGAAACTGAGTTGATTGGTTGGCAACTTAATAACTTCCTCTGATGCGCGAAGGAGTAAAGCCTAGAGAGTCTTTGCTACTGGCGGCGAAGGCAATATTGACCTACATTATTCTGCTTTGCTGGCATCTTGGCTTCAGTAGACCACCTTGCTCATTTTCTATGTTTCGGGAACGATGTGGGTGGCTAATGACAAGTTGAGGACTATAGTATAATAATCGGCACCCAGTGTATTTTTGCAACATTACCTTTAATATTCCGTCCGGGTCTAATGCTTTGGATGACTTTGCGCTTCGGGACATTCGGAACATCAGCCATCGTACCTACCTCCGCGGAAGAGATCTTATACGTTGTAGTACTCTTCGCTTCGCCCTATCCCTCTCGGAGTGCACAACAAATTGGCGATTAAAATAGCCAATGTACCTTTTCGGACCAATAACGGTTATCGCAAAAAAAGTGACTGCAAGCCTTTCACCCTTATTCCCAGGGTTCGAGAGTGACTTCATCGTTAGCCCCAGTTAAACATATCGCTTACAATGTTGCAACTCTCCAGCCCTTATCCACTTTTGCTTCTGTTTGAACTTGTTGACTTCCAGTATCAGTTCACTGACTCTGAGATCAGTAGGGTTGGCACGACGGAGCTCATCACGCTAATTCGCTAGTACCGGTAGCGATGCCTTGGTACATCATTAAAAATGACTGCAGTTCTATCATACTTTTTTCCAGGATTCGAGAGTGACTTAGCCGTTACCCACAGTTTTTTCGGTTCCAATGTTGCGAGACATCAGAAGGTCCAGTCAATTTTTCCGCTTGTGCTCCTACACCAATCTGTTGATTTCCACTGTCAGCTCACTGACTGCGATGCCATGGTACGTCATTAAAAGTGACGGCAGTCCTATCATCCTTTTTCCCAGGATTCGAGAGTGACTTAGCCGTTACCCACAGCTTTTTTACATCGGTTCCAATGTTGCAACACCATCAGTGTTGGCTAGACTCACTTTTTCCACATGTGCTCCTGAACCTACCTGTTGACTTCCGCTGTCAGCTGGCTGACTGACTAAATATGGGATCAGTAGGTTCTATATCCTGTATCACGCCATTGAATATATTTGTCCAAGTTTTCGAATAGCCCTCATATAACGGTATTCTGACGATTTGGGCCACATTAGCTAACAGAATATTTAGAAGACGTTTTACCAACCAATTTCATTGTCAAAATTGGAAGTGGGACCCACTTCTATTCAATCCATATACTGTTATTATCAAATATTTTCTTTACCTCATTATAGAGGTCATTGAAAGTTTGGCTCGGAAAGTTCCGGAAAACTACTCTACCTTTTCTTGGGATTAAACCTGTGGTGTGTTGGGTAGCTATATACTTTAAACCATGGTAAAATTAAGAAGGTAAAGTCATTTCAAATAAGCATTCCCATCTTTGCATTTTCTATAATTTAGCTTACCAAATTTCACTGCAGGTTCCAATCTATGATTTGTGTATGTAAAATTAATTTATGAATATATATTTAAAAAAAATTGTAAACATATGATTGCATGACTTTACCTTCTTAATTCTACCTTGCAATATACCTAAAAATATAAATAACAAGCTATTTAGAATTGTATCATCCAAAACTTTTTCAGAAATTATCCACAATCTGAAATCAATAATATTATTTGAAAAAAAGTATATCC
The DNA here is from genome assembly GCF_030504385.1 of Musca domestica. Taxonomy (NCBI): domain Eukaryota; kingdom Metazoa; phylum Arthropoda; class Insecta; order Diptera; family Muscidae; genus Musca; species Musca domestica. The sequence goes on along the minus strand of NW_026712383.1, from coordinate 10,879,472 downwards.
ATTCAAATTTCCCAAAAAAAGTCTGTCTTTGTTTATTTTCAATATTAACATAAAGCTGCTACTGCTAAACTGATTCCAAAAATTTCACTTTTTTCAATGAATATTTATGGTGTTTCGATACACTAATATACCATAATAAAGGAACTAGTCGCTAATTATTCTGGGAATCACAAACTCGAACAAAAAATTCACAAAAATTTTGGTAGCAAACAAAGCAGAACTAATGATGGTTAGTTCAATCAGATGACGTCTGTCATAAATATTGAATATTTTCTTTGTTGTTTTTTTTTTTGCTTTTGGTCGCCAACCGTTTGCATTGATGTGAAATGAAAATGCAAAGTCATTAATTAAATATTCAATAAATTTTGATTGAGATGAGGCGATGGGTAAAATGAGTCCGGTTAAATTATGGGGAAAAATTATCTAATTGGATTTTATCAACAAATATTTTATAACTAGAACCTGACGTGTAAAATGAAAGCTAATTATTGTCCAAACTTCAAAAAATCCAAAACTTTTTGGGAATTTCCTATCTTTCGAAGTCGCATGACTAATTTTAAACTGCTAATATCGTCTCTTAAACCCATAATATTTTTGGGAATTTCCATGGTAGAATGAATTATTTGACAACACCACAGTGTCAAAATGTATATTTAAAAGTGCATTGTTTATACACAAATCAGAGATGGGAATCTATTTTATATGCAGGGAAATTTGACAAGGTTACCATGGGAATGGTAATTACCATGGGAATTTCATTAAATTGCCTCATTATTACCATGGATCACATGATTATTACCTTGGATTTCATGATTGTTCTCACAGGTTATAAAAACCAATTTTAATTCTTTGTTAACTTAAAAATAATAAATTAATTAGTATCGATGAAGATGAGTAATGAGTAAAATCTCTGGCTCAAAAGTCATTTTTCCTTTTCTTCTTTTTGATACCTATTCGTTCTTGACATTTTGTATTATTTTACGTCCCCTTTAATTTTTTTTTATATTTTATTCTCTCAGAGGGTCTTAAAGGATTACAACTCTGCTCCTTTACAATGTTCTTAAAGAAACATAATCAACTACCCTATAGATCGTATAACTACTGTCACAACGTATACGCCACCATGACCCTGCTATTATTTTTAAACACAACATCTAAACCAACAACTGTCCTTTTCATCCGAGCCTCGTTTTTATTTATTTTTATTCTAAACAGATATTAGTTTTACATTTTCATTCAGGTGCTAATAGTCGTTTTTGGTGCAGCTGGTTGCATTCGGAAGCCAGTAATCAATATTCATTTAGATGAAGAATGGAATTAATGCAAAAAATAAGTGAAAACCAGTAATGTATTTATTATTCACCATTAAAATGTAATTATTGTTGATAATATGACATTTGTGATAATTTGTGGAACTAGAAAAGAACACAGATGGTGGAAAACGACAAATTGGTAAAAAGAATAATAGAGCATAGATAAACCAATGTATGTGAGATAAAGCAATGGAAATTGTACTGTTACGGGGGTAAGGCTGTTGTGGCTTGAAATCGAAATCAACGTTGAAAACTTTAGTCTTCGAGGAGATAATATTTTGCTACTTTAAGCTGAGCCAAGTAAAAGTGCTGATCGACATCTGGGAAATCTATTATTTATTTAGATAACTGTTCACGAATAAGACAACATGTTTTCATAATAAAAGAGAATAGAGGGCCTAACTAGTGCAGACTCATTACAAATAAATAAGATAGACTTCTTCCTATGATACAATGAAATAAAGGTAACCTCATTTCAAATTAACATTCCCAGCTCTGCATTTTCTGTAATTTACCTTGTCAAATTTCAATGCATAAAAACAGTTCCCATCTCTGATTTTGTGTGTATACAATGGATTTATGAATATATATATTGACAATGAGATGTTGTCAAATGTGTAAATTAAAAAAAAAAAATGGTAAACATATGTTTACTTGACTTTACCTTCTTTAGTTCTACCATGCTTTTCCCATTTAGTCATATTATAATTAGTAGTTCTTTAGAAATATTTTTAATAAATAAATTAGTGTCCTATAACCACTCAATCAAGAAAGACGATCCCAGCCTATCATTGGTCCTTCGAGCCGGATAGTGGAGAAAAAAAATTCCGATTAAATGTTGAAGAATTTGCCTTCACGAAATTTTGTCAGCTAGGCTAAAAAGAGAGGGTTTCATATCTGAGATCTTCAGACAGAAGAGGTGAGGCTATAAGTCAATTTCCCTCAGGAGGACGAGTCGGTGAAATGGCTGCCACTGACGATGTTCGTGAAAGGAATCAACCAAGTACAGGAGTCATACAATGTCTGCAATGAAGTTGGGCATAAGATACTCGTTGTAGTTCTTTAGAAATATTTTTAATAAATAAATTAGTGTCTTGCAACCACTCAACCAAGAAAGACGCATTGTCTTTAAAAAGGATCCTAATTTAACATTGGTCCATCGATTCGGATAGTGAGGAAAAAAAACATCTTCGCATAAATGTTGAAGAATTTACCTTTACGTCGACGAAATTCTGTTAGCTAGGCTGAAAATTGTCTTCAAGAGTGGAAAATTACCGGATTGAAACTATAGCTGGAAGTTTTCCCATTTATCAGCCAATAAAAATTATGCTGAGTCAGAAAGAAATTTTAGCAAGGAAGACTTAGGTAGCGGCGTCACATTTAACGAGGGGGTTTCAGATCTATGATCTTGAGACAGAAGTCCATTTCGCCCAGGAGAACGGATCAGTGAAATGACTGTCACTGACGAAGTTACCGAAAGAAATCACCGTGTCTGGAGTCGTACAATATTGGCAATGAAGTTGGACACAAGTTGTCGGAATGGCGAAAGTTCTTTTCTATGACACCAGTGAAATCTTTTTTATGAAAGGGAGATCCATGCTAAAGAAATTGCGAATTACCGCTTCTGTCTAAAACATAAAACAGACAAAAAATGTTTCCAAATGTGCAATCTAAGCTTTGGGTAATGAACGGATGACAGTTGAAGATGTTAACAAATTAAAAAAACAGTAATTTCGGACGGGTTGAAATTTGAATACCTTCGACCATTTGGAACGAATTTGGAAATTTCCAAAACTAGACTCGCATAGGCAATTTTCTGTCACAGGCCATCGTTCCCATATCGAAGTGCTAATACGAAATTTGAAACAATTCCGGAGAATAATGTAGTTAAAATCATCAAAATGCCGAATATAGGGAGGTACCCATATTTAGGGGCTATAGGAAGATCTGAACCTGCATAGACAATTTTTTGTTACAGGCTATAGTACCCATTATGAATTTAAATTCGAAATTTGAATCATAAAAATACCAAATATAGGGAGGTACCGTTATATGGAAGCTATTCCAAGACGTGGGCCTAGAGTGATTTCTACAGACGGACAGACAGACGGTCATCGTTAAATCGACATAGAATTTTATGCGATCAAGAATATATATGCTCTGTAGGATCTAAAATCTATATTTCGAGGTGTTACAAACCTAATATACACTCCATATCCTCCATACTAAAAGGTTATATTCTGACTCTAACCCCACCTCTATTTTTAATTTCGCGAGGATCGGCCCACAATTGCGACATGTAGCGTTATTACAAATTAATATAGACAAACGGACATACATAGCTAGATCGACTCAGCTCGGCGAGATAGGAAGATCCATATATAGTTTCTTATGTCGGAAACCACTATTTTGAAGTGTTACATAATTTTTGGGTGATGAGCAAAACTTCAAAAAACAAAAATTGAGGGGATAAGAAGTTGAGGTGAAACCTTTATTTTGGGTCACATATGGTATACACAAATGCTTATGTACTGTGGGTGCGGAAAGACACAATTTTGTTTCCAACAATTACAATTGGTACTTCAAATCTATGAACCCAAAACAGTCACCATTAGCCTTCTCTTCAATATCAGTTTCTTAAAACCATGACAAACCTTTTTTCTTCCCAATTTTATCTTTGTTATAAGTCTTTAGCCCCAATCGAACTTAAACCATTTCATCAGACTTACCTTGGTACCGTAATAAACAATTTATTATTCCATTTTTCCACGCCCAAGGGTAAATTATTTTCAACAACATAATCTCCGCTTGCAATTGCATCTTTTTCAGCCTTTTCAGATGGCCAGTCGAACATTAATTGTTTCCAATGGAATTTTTCTTCTAATTTGGCTTGAACAGCCACAACAACGACGGCCAAAAGGCCCAACAAAAAAGGCAAAAGTTTCATTTTTTTTGTTTTGTATTTCTTGTTATATTTAGTTTTGTCACTTCACAACTTCTTTGTTGTTAATCGGATTTAAAAAATGGTTCACTAGGGTCCAGTCTCTTAATTGGCCGTGTATGGAAAAAACAAAGAAAGAAAAAAAAAAACAGAAAGTTTCGCGACGCCTCGTTTGGAAGCTGAGCGTGTTACGTCGTTATCCACGGCTTGTTTGCAACTGTTTGTTCGAAGCGAATGTTTCAAACCTTTTAAATCGTTCTCAATATGTTGGCAACAGAACATGGCTTAGAGAGGGCAGTGTGGTCTGTTTGTTGCCTGGCTTGAAACTCAGTTTCAAAAAATGAGAGCAAGAGCATTCAATGTTTACCGGAGATTCAGTGAGAACAATGAGCAGAGTGTTTTAACCCCAGACACGACGATATGCTGCTGCTGAGACTTTTGTTGTTTTCTTTTCGGAAATGTTGCGGAAACTTGTTTGAACGAACGGTAGTCCGTTCAATGAACATAAAAACTTGACATATCTATATCAGTTTGTTTTACAAGAATTAAAAAGAGATAAAAATCGGATTTTATGTGAAACCAGTTTTGTTAACTAAATGCAAAAAAATATGGAAATGAAAATTAAGAATGAAATATTTAAAAAAAAATAAGTTTATGCTCGTTATTTGATGTTAAAACAATCTGTTTAACAAGAATAGAAAGCGCGAACTTTTAGTTAATGAAATCAAATATACATAAACATTTTAGTTCCTAATTATTTTAAAGCGATAGAGCATTCGTCAAAGCAAGAGTATTACTTCCTCAAAAAAAAAAAAAAAAACCTGGACATTTAAAACAAAACTTAGGTAACTTCTATCTACAGTAGTTTTTCGATTTTACGAACTTTATAATATCAGTACTGTTCCCTGTTTAGAAGTTTCTTAAATCGTTAAACCTCATATTGCAAACCGATGCACGAGATATTGACAGTTAAGAAAATTTCACATTTTTAGCAGGTTTAAATAAGGCTAATCAACTTAGATGGTTGCACTAAACTAATATTGTTTGGGCGCCATTTCTATTAGTTACAGAAAAATAATTACATCACTGGAACTTAAAAAAAAGTATTCGCGCTGAAACTTAGACCTGTAAGATGCAATTTTTTGGCAGAAGGAAGAACTAGACCGCACGAAAGGAAATTACATCTTACTGCGAAAACCAAAGAAGAACAACCTGAATATTGCTTGAAAACACAACCACTTAATATTTTATGTAAAACAAGTGAAAAAGCTTAAGTTCGGCCGGGTCGAACTTTGAATACCCTGCCCCAATTGGAAAGAATTTGGAAATTTAAAAAAAAAAAAATAAAAATAAATAATAAAATAAATAAATAGAATAAATAAATGAAAAAATAGAATTCGTTATAAATTCTTTTAAAATCTTAAAAATGCCGTATATAGGAAGTTACCGTTATTTTGGCGTCTATATGAAGACATGGACCTGCAATTTTCTGTCACAGGCTGTATTACTCATTACGATATGCAAATGCAAAATGTTAACAATTCCGTTGAAAATGTAGCTAACATCATCAAAATACTGAACATAGGGAGGCACCGATATTTAAGGGCTATACGAAGAGCTGCTTAGATCATTTTCTGTCACAGGCTGTAGTTCTCATTAGGAACTTAAAATACGAAATATGAACACCTTCGGTGAATAATGTCGCTAAAATCATCAAAATACCAAATATCGGTAGGTACCGTATACGAAGACGTGGCTGTAGTACCCATTACGAACTATCATAACGAAATATGAAACAATTCCGGTGAATAATGTCGCCGATATCAGTAAAATACTAAATATAGGGAGGTACAGTTACATGGGTGCTGTACCTAAACGTATACCTATGTAGCCCATTTTCAACACCAAAAGTCCTGCAGATCAAACACACATTTGAGTAAAATTTTATCAACTTACTTCAATTCGTTCGGAAGTTAGAGTGATTTCCACAGAGGAAAATACGGAGAGACAGACGGACGGTCATTGTTAAATCGACATAGAATTTTTTTAAGCGAATCCGATATAGTGCAGACTTTGCTCATCACAATATTTTATCAAACATAGATCCGATTCAAAGATAAAAAATCTTGTCTCTCTCCAATGTACTTTCCAATTTCTTTTGATTCGTTCATGCCGGCTTTTAAATTTTAAATACCCGCTTTCAATGAAAAAATCGAATGTTCCGTATGTCAATCAAAAAACAGTAAAGAAAGTCTTAAAGTCGGGCTGGGTCGACTTTATGATACCCTACACCACTTTGCTAATTTAGTAGAGCTGCACATAACAATTAAAAGTTTTTATGGGAGAGAATTCGGACTTGTATTGCCCATTTGGTGCGCAATTAATTTGAAATCGGATAAAGATATATATGGGAGCTATATCCAAATCTGCACCGATGTCGATAAAGTTTAGCAAAGGCATTTCTGAGCTGTATTTGATATATTTCCCTGAATATCGTTGTTACGGAGTGCATTTTACGGCTGCGGAGGACAAAAATAACAAGTCGGATCAAAAATATATATGGGAGCTATAGCGATATCTGAACCGATTTCGATCAAATTTGACATACTAGCTTCTTGACTCAATTTGGTCGTACGTGCCAAATTCCATCCCATTTGGACAAATATTAGACGTTTGGTGCACAATAAAAGGTAAATCGGACGAAGTTATATATGGGAGCTATATCCAAATCTGAACCGATCTCGATAAAATTTAGCAAATGCATTTCTGTGCTGTATTTGATATACTTCCCCAAATATTGTTGTTACAGAGTGCATATTACGGCTCAATACCAAGTCTTGCATAATATACATTTGAGTAAAATTTGATCAAACTACTTCAATTCCTTCGGAAGCTAGAGTGATTTCCACAGACGGATAGATGGGCGGACCTACCTAAATTGGCATAATATTTTATGCTGATCAAGAATATATATATATATATATATATATATATATATATATATATATATATATATATATATATATATATATATATATATATATATATAATTTAGTTGAGCACCATATAACAATTAAAAGTTTTTATGAGAGAATTCACTTATACACGCTATGATTATAATTATAATTTAAAGTTCAAATAACTAAATATGCCGTAGCATTTGTATCTTTTAAATTCGGACTTGTATTGTCCATTTGGTGTACAATTAATTTGAAATCAGATAATGATATATATGGGAGCTATATCTAAATCTGTACCGATCTCTATAAAATTTGACAAAGATATTTCTGAGCTGTATTTCATATATTTCCCTGAATATTGTTGTTACGGAGTGCATATTACGGCTGTGGGTAACAAATATGACAAATCGGATGAACAGTATATATGGGAGCTATAGCTATATCTGAACCGATCTTCACCAAATTTGACATACTAGCTTCTAGACTCAATTCGGTTGTAAGTGCCGAATTTCATCCAATTTGGGCAAATATTAGACGTTTGGTGCACAATCCAAGGTAAATCGGACGAAGTTATATATGGGAGCTATATCCAAATCTGAACCGATCTCGATAAAATTTAGCAAATGTATTTCTGAGCTGTATCTAATATATTTCCCCAAATATTGTTGTTACAGAGTGCATATTACGGCTGCGGGGAGACAAAAATAACAAATCGGATGAACAATATATATGGGTGCTATACCTATATCTGAACCGATTTCGATCAAATTTGGCAAACTTATTTTCAGGCCTAATTTGGTTGTATGTGCAAAATTCTATACTATTCGGGCTGATATTACACGTTTGGTGCACAATAAAATGCAAATCGGACGAAGATATATATAAGAGCTATATCTAAATTTTGACCGATTATCTCCAATTTCAATAGGGTTCGTCCTTGGACCAAACAAACGATTTGTGCAAAATTTCATCTGGATAGGGCAATAAATGCGAACTGTACTTTGTTTACAAAAATACATGGAGAGACGGATGGACGGACATGCATAAATCGACTCAGAATGTGATTCTAAGCAGATCATCAAAAGGAACTATGGGTCTATCTCGTTTCCTTATGCCTGTTACAAACAAATGCACAAACACATAATACCCTGACCACCTTGTGGTGTAGGGTATAAAAATGTCGTCCCACTCCGATATGTAGATTTACCTCGATTTATCCTCATTCTAGGATCTGCTCTGTGATAGAAGATTAATGATTGGCATGCACAATACGGTACGATGTCTTTATTTGTGATTTCGAAATAATTATCCACCGGTAAATGTCACGTTGGGCGCCAGTACTAGGGTCGTTTTCCAACATCGAGATGCGAAAAATCCTAGTTTCATAATAAATTTTAAATTTCATTTAAAATTTCTTTCCACAGAGGCAATTTGGTTTGGTTTAGCAAATATTTTAATTGCTATTTTATATATTTAAAAGGTAGAGTGGCGTTCTAAATCGAGACCGCTCCATAATTTTTTTCTTTCAAAGACGAGGAGAGGTCTGAATCTCTTGGAGAGTTGGCAAAATGGAAATTGGTCGGTACTCTCTGCACAGACTTGTATAGTAATATACTTTTGGATTGGGCAGAAAAGTATGCAGGGACCTGGACCCGCTATCTGACACACTATCTGATTTGTTGTACATTTTATATGAACAAAAAAAAAAAACATTTTAATGCTGAATGTGAGCTACAATTTTCAAAAAGAAAACCTTCTTCTAAAACTGGCGATGTGGCCTAATATCCAACGTCACATTTCGATGACATGCCGGCCGAAATTCGACAGCTTGATGATTCGAAATATATAAAAAAAAACATATTAACATAAGTCATTTGCCCTGGAAGGCAATGCGGAAAATTAAAAAGCCAACAGCATCTTTCAACGTCATCTGTTTGGTGATCTAAATTAGGACACTGGTGCGGTTATTTTTGGAATGCCCACCACGGAGAGTGTGAACTGATATTAAAAAATCATTCAATATTATATTATTCAAACTAAAATAAAACAAAGATATTAAATTCTCAATCGATTTGTTTGTCGATAAAAAAAATATTTTCTGGTTGCCGTATTATTATTAGATTCATTGTTTAACGTTTTTATGTGGCAATAAAATGCGACAAATTTATGAGCTCTGTTGCAAAATTTGTAAAAGACATTAATGCGATTTACGAAAAAGAAGGAGAAGAAGCAAAAATAATTTTATATGGAATTTTGAAACTGAACCAGTTTGTTGTTGTTGCGGCGGCGGCGGCTGTTGCTGCTGTTTAATTACATAAATAAGGAAATGAAATATGTGAATGAACAAATGCAATCGAGAAAAAGTGTAAACAAATAAGACAGGTCATATTTTATCCTAAATCGTACAGAAATCTGAATGGCGAAGATGATGAAGAGGGTATTGATGTATGTATACATTAACTGTCAATTGAGTGGGAATGACAATAACTTGTATCCTTTCGGTATTAGAACTTAGGAGTAAGCATGGGTTGCGTTCAATGGTGTTTTTTTTTTAATCAAAGTAGTTTCCTAATATCTCAAATTATTTAGAAAAAGTGATTTAGTCATTTTGATTGCATAATATGAAAATAGAATTGAAAAAAGGTTCTTAGTTTCACGTATTTTCAATGCATAACATTTGCTCGGTAAACCCTCTAAAAGGAAATAAAAATATTTGAAAATTATTATTTTTTTTTTAAATGTGTTAAATAATGATTCTCATAAAACACATAATTTATATTACAACTCTGTTAATGTGCGTTGTCATTTGTGCAATGTTTTCGAATTTAATTGCAAATTATTATTGTATAGCACATAAACATATACAGATTTGGTATTTGTTTAATCGACATATTGTTCGTTTTTTTTGTAATATGGAAATTAATATAAGAAAACAAATTATTAATTATTAATAAAAATTATGCAAAAGGGATACTGAAATTCGCATTATTGCACACAATAACAAAAATAATTTGAAATCAAATTTTTATAATACAGTTACACTTGGCTACATGGGATTAATTTTGATTAGAATGAAACAGTTTTTGGAGTTTTCCTCTCATACAGGGTTTATTGATTTATTTTATTTAAATATTGGCAAAAAAATGGGAACCTATAAAGAACATTTTTATACCCTACAACACTATGTGTTGGGGGTATTATAAGTTTGACCGGGACAAAAATTATGTAACACCTCGAAATATTGGTTTCCCACATAGGAAAGTATAAATGGAATTTCCTATCTCGCCGAGTCGATCTACTTATGTATGTTCGTCCGTCCGTCTGTCCATGTTAATTTGTAATCACTCTACTGGTCGCAATTATGGCCCGATTTTCACGACATTTAGAATGTAGGTGGGGCTAGGGTCAGAATAGAAGCCTATTTCTTTTGGTTTTAGGCGTTGAAATGGACCAAAAACTGAAGAATGTCCTGATTTTGCAGTTGCTCTACAGGTCGCAACTATAAATCAAACTGACGCGGAAGTTAGCCAGGGGCTAGAGCTTAGGACTGGGCAGAAGTCTTCTAAAATTGATGCTCATCGGGTAATATTTAGTGGGTGAAATAGACCATCACATTTGTGTTAAATAAAAGTCAAATTTTCCATTAAACCGCAAGTATTTTTAATCCCGGTGAAATCACAAATAGACGAACAGGTCAATTCCGACCGTTACGTAGATGCCGATATATCGGATATATATAGCGAAATATATACAATGTGTATATACATACAAAGGAAGGGGATATTAACTAGAATGCTTATATCTCAAGAATACCTGGACCGATTTTGACACATTTTGTCAATTCAAAATGCCCTCTTGGCATAAAAGTATAAAATCCAAAAAAATTGCATAAAACGATGCGAGTAATGATGTTAATATAGATTTTGTAGTATTTTGAGACATTTTTTTAATTTTTCAAATTTTTTATCGCTTGCGATTTTTTTTAATTTGACTTAATATTGAAGTGTATATTTTGTAATACTTTTTCACCTTACACCACAGGTTAGGCTTATTATATTCAGATTGCAATTATCGTCCGAAATTCACGAACATTTTCACAAGGGTGGGGTTAGGCTCAGAAGGGCAAGGCCCATTGTTTTCAAAGATGGCCGCAATATATTTAGAGGTAGAAATGGACCAAAACAGAAAAAAATTCCTGATCACACAACTGAAGCCAATCGAAACGCATAAGAAGAGAGTTAAGGTCAGGGAAGAATTCTAGCATTTTGGAAAACAATTGGATTATATTTAGCTGTAAAATAGACCACAACAACTAACAGCACGACGGAGTGCAAATGTTCCGGAGTGCAAATGTTCCGGTTCAAAATGCTAAGGGTAATATCTGGGCAGTGTCCGTGACATAATTTCAAAAGACAAAATCTTCCAAAATGGATGTGGACATGAAGGGGCTTCTTACATATTGTAGTGTTGTAGGGTATCACATGGTCGGCCCCGCACGGCTATAGCCTTTGCTTACTTGTCTATTACAAAAATTGTTATTTATTGCGACCTTTAAATATCAAATCCCTGAAAAAATGTGACTAGAATCATATAAATACGATATTCGGTATTTATATGATTCTAGTCACATTTTTTCAGGGATACCGCAATATAGAAACCGTGGAAAAAATTTTTAACACCGTTGGTATAAACCACTATTAACTACAAATGCCGAATTTAAAAAAAAAATCTATAGAAAATGTTGTTAAACGGAATGTCTGGAGGTACCGTCATATGGGGGCTATAAGAAAATGTGGACCTATATGGACCACGTTATGCCAAAGTAGTTAAAACCCATTACAAACTCTAAATACTAAATCAAAAAAAAAAAAAAAAAAAAAAAAAACAAATGTGCCTCCACCATTTGGCACAAATTTGGTAATTTTCAAAAAAACAAAATCCGTTAAAAATTCTGTTAAAATCTTAAAAATACCTAATGTAGCCGTATATTAGGGTCACCTGTCGGTTAGATTCTGACCGTCCTATTAAGTTTGATTGTATTTCCACTAAGTGTGATTAAGCCTACTCGATCATACTCATTACAGCTCTCTGTTTCATATGTATTAGGGTGATGATTGTTTACTGGGAGCGCACAATTTTTAGTACTAGAAAAGTACAAAATCTTTTCATACACGTTATAGTACGCATTTGCAAATCAAACTACTAATGTAAAAACTATTCATATTCCCAGCTGTATTAGTACCTACCGAATTTTGTACTTTTTGTACACTAAACTTTACCCATTTCCATTGTCTAATCCATAGTTTCCCTCATAGAAAAATTCATAAGATAAATTCTCTTATATATACATTTAGTACAATTTTTTTAACACTTTATCGCACGGATTTCTAAATTCAGCTCCCTATCGAAACGCTATGGTAATTGTATCAAATTAAGTGCTTTTTTGTACTTTTGGTAGTCTTCTTGTTCGAATTTCGAAGAACACATTGGTTCGTCTTTCCTGCACAACATCAAAGACCTGATTCCAAATCCCGGATTTTCAGTTCTATCCTTTCCTCAAATAGCAAATTGAGTACCGTGTAGTACTTTTCGTACTATTTCTAATGCGTATTTTTAAGTTCATTCCCACAAATTTCAGATTCCAAAATATTATTTAGTAGTTTTCGCACTATTTAGTATATATTGTCAAGAAGTGATCCCAATATCAATATTTCATAATTCCATCTCCATTTTCCCCCAAAACCCAAATTATACCATCCCTACTTCACAACTTAATTCTTATACCATATACCAATATTTTAGTTCTATGAGTTCGAACGGTGCCAAATTTGGCGCTTTTAGTATTTTTAGTAAAATTGTACTTTAAAATTCCCAAAAAAAACCTTCATTACAAAATTTAGATTTTTGGTTCTATCCGTTAGTACATAGAGCATTTTCAAATAATGGTACCTTTTATTACATTTAGTATCCTTCTGGTACGAATTGTCAAAATCTTATCTCATCTCTACACACCAATAGACTTATCTCATCTCTACACACCAATATTGGCCTACATGCTTCTAGCTTCAGCAAATTCGCCTGATGAATCAGTCACTCAGATTTCAATTGTAGGAAGAGCCTTAAAGTATGCTATATACATACTCAAAATATGGTCTCACTACTCGGCATGGTAGAAAAATACAGGTAGATGCATCAACGCTTGGGAACATTGATATGCCAAAAAATTTAAAATATCTTTTCAAATATAAGAAGATTTTTATATGTTTTCTTATTTTTTATTATAACACGCGTTTTTCAACAATTTTTACAAATTTAAAACATTTTTCATTCAAAATTTTCATTTCCAAAATTTGTTTGACAGTTCATTGTCCCAGCAGCTGTGTCGATGCGTTTACCTATATTCTTCTACCATGCTACTGGGTAGGCCGTAACAATTTCTAAAAAGCGTCACTCACATGTTAAAAGAATTCGAAACAAATTCCTTAAATAATATGTTAAAAAATGTGTTGAATTTCTTTTTTTTCCGGTTTAGCTTTCAATAAGTATACCCAATACCACATAATGGTAAGGGTATTATGTCTTTGTGCATTTGTTTGTAACATGGAGAAGAAAGCGATATAGACCCATAGTTACTTCTGAGGATCTTCATAGAATCACTTTCTGAATTGATTTATGCATGTCAGTCCGTCTGTGTATGTATTTTTTTTAAGCAAATTGCAGTTCGCATTTATTATCCGATTGAGATGAAATTTTGCAAACAATATTTGCAAATTTGCAATTGGTAAGAATAGGTTAGATATAGCTTTCATATATATCTTCAGCCGATTTGGGATTAATTGTGCACCAAATGACCAATATTAGTCCAAATGACCTGTTTTTTTTATCACATCCGACCAAATTCAATCTAGAAGCAATTACATAAAATTAGTTGAAAATCGGTTCAGATATAGACATAGCTCCAATACATGTGTTTTATCCAATTTGGGGTAATTACTCCATCAAATGCACAAAATGCACTCCACAAGAATGATATTTGGTACCAGATAACTTATGGAGATCAAAAATACGTTTGTCAAATTTTATCTAGATCTGATCAGATTTGATTATATTAGGTTTATTGTGCGCCAAATGGCTAATATCAGCTGAATTTAGTCTAGTAGCAAGTACTTCAAATTGTTGAAAATCGGTTCAGATATAACTATAGGTCCCATATATATGCTTTATTCGATGCAAGCGTAATATGCACTCCACAACAATGACTTTTGCTACCAGATATCAGAAACAGGTCTGAAATAAGTGTTTCGAATTTCGTCAAGATCGTTTCAGATATGGATATAGCTCCCATGCATATCATTATCCGATTTTAGGTTTATTGTGCGCCAAATAGATAATATCTGCTCAAATGGACTGAATTGAAATTTCTGACGACATTTAGCCTAAAAACAAGAGTTTCAAATTTTGTTGAATCCGGTTCAGATATAGCTATAGCTTCCATATATATGTTTCATGCAATTTGGGGTTTTAAGTCCCTCACATGCGTAATATGCACTCCACAAGAATGATATTTGACACCCGGCATCAGATCCAGCTCGAAAATACCTCTGTCAAATTTTATCGAGATCGGTTCAGATTTTTATATACCTTCGATATTTATCTTAATCCGATTTTACGGTTGTTGTTCACCATATATGTAATATTAGATAGAGTTTTTTATATTCAACCAAATTTTTCCATTTTCCAACTTGGTCCGGTATATCTATTGCTCCAATAAATTTTTGTATACCCTCCACCATACACAGTATGGAGGGAATATTAAGTTCGTCATTCCGTTTATAACTCATCGAAATAATAATTTTAGACATCACAAAGTACATATATTCTTGATCAGCGTAAAATTCTAAGACGATTTAGTACTGTTATTATCACGCTACAGTTAACAAGGAATGAAGATAAGAAGCCGAAATTTTCTACAGATCAGTCTTTTGTCTGCAGGCAGGTCAAGTTCGAAGATACCCCCCGATATCCGATATTTTGATGATTGTAGCCAAATTTTTCAATGAAATTGTCTGAAAATCCACAAAAGGAGTTCCTTTTGAGTACTTTATCCTCTGAAAGAGTATTGTCTACAAGTTTTTGACATTTCCTTACTAGTTTTCTTTCTAACACCATAAGCATTTAAACACATTTCACTGTAAATAAATTAGATAATTTCACGTTTATGTCATTAAAAAGTAATTAAAAATTAAACATTTCGATCGATTTTACACTTCAATCAGTCGGGGTGTAGGCGGGCCGTTAAAACGAGTTTCAATTTTAATAAACATATTTTAAAGCACATCCAGTGTACATATGTTGTTTATATTTGTTTTGCTTTAATAAAATATGTCAAAAAATATTTGTGATAACACAAACATTTTATTCACTACAACAGGTTTCGAATGCATGGAGTTGCATAACATGGCGTTCATTGACCCAACCGATTTTATTTGATATGGATTTGAAGTGGCGTGGAAGTGTTGGTGACAGATGAAATCTGTCATTGATTTTTTGATATGAAGACAGGTGAGAAAAAAATTGTAGGAGTTGGGGTGATGAGTTATGAAACTCAAATTCATAAAATCTTGTCCTTGTATTGCATGGCTTGCTTCCAACTTAACTGAAACAAGTAAAAAGCCAATAAGTTCTGCTATTCCGAACTTTGAATACTCTCCACCATTTGGAACGAATTTGGAGAGTTTCAAAAAATAATAATCCGTGAAAAATTTTGTTAAAATCTTAAAAATAATGAATATAGCCGTTGGGGTCTATACGAAGACGTGGACCTGCATGGGAAATTTTTGTTATGAGCCATTATAATATAAATATACTTGAAAGCAAAATCTGGTGAATAAAGTAGCCAAAATCATCAAAATACCAACTATAGGGAGGTACCATTATATCGGGGCTGTACGAAGACCTGGACCTCCATAGCCAATTTTCCAGCACAGGCTGTAGTACCTATTAGGAACTTCAAATACAAAATTTTAAAACAATTTCGGTGAATGTTGTACCTAAAATCGTCAAAATACCGAATATAGGAAGGTACTCATGTATGGGGCCTATACGAAGACCTGGACCTGCATAGACAATTTTCTGTCATGGACTGTAGTTCTCATTACGAACTCTAAATACGAAATTTGAATTAACTCCAATGAAAAATGTCGCTAAAATTGTCAATACCGAATATTGGAGAGTACAGTTTTATGAAAAAAACTGAAATCAATTTCAGACTGCGGTCATTTCTAAGCCATTCGTCCGACAGCTGTTAAAATTATTCCAGAGACAGCTCAATATAGTGTTTACAAGCGTACAAAAGCATTTTGGTCAGAATTTTGTAGAAAAAAAGTTATTCTTGATAGAATTGAAGCATGATAGTGTGATTTCCTTATATTTGGCCGGAAAGCCACAAGTGGTTATCGTTAGAGTACTCCAGCATTTAAATGTGAATAAATCTTTTGTGTCTCGTACCATCGCTCGTTAACGTGATACTGGTGGCATAACCCGACGTCAAGGAAGTGGACGGCAGAATACAGCAACATCAGCAGACATGTTTCGAAAAGTAAAGAAGCTACTTGACTGAAAATATCGCCGTATTCCATTCCACCCAAGAATGGTTAAAAAATAAGGTTCCTCGCTTCATTTCCAGCCCACAATGGCCATAAAAATCTACGGACACCAATCCGTTGGACTATTTTGTCTGGAGTATTTTGGAAAGCAAGGTTGGCACTAAAAAAGTACCAAAGTGTCGATCACCTCAAGCAAGCGCTTCGCCGGGAATGGGTCAAAATACTGCAGAGCAACATTCGGGCAGCGACAATATTCATTGTCCGTTTGAAGGCCAAAATTCGTGCCAAAGGTTACCGATTCGCTATAGCTATAGCTCCCATACCGATTTTCACCAAATTTAATGAACTTGCTTCTAAACTGAATTCGGTCGGATATGTCAAAATTCAGGTCATTTGGACTGATATTGACTATTTGGTGCACAAATAAGCCCGAAATTGGTGGAAGATATATATGGGAGCTATATTCAAATCTGAACCGATTTTGATACAACTTAGCAGAGGTATTTCTGGACTGTATCTGATAACTGATACCAAGCATCAATATTGTAGGGTGCATATTACCAGTGGGAGGGACTTAAACACCAAGTCGGTTGAAACATATATATGAGGGCTATAGCTATATCTGAACCGATTTTAACCAAATTTGATGTACTTGCTTCTTGACTCAATTCGGAGGAATGTACCAAAATTTAGGTCATTTGGACTTATATTGGCCATTTGGTGCACAATTAACCCGAAATCGATTAAATTTCATTAGGGTCCGTCCTTGGGTCAAAAAAATATTGTTTGGAAAATTTCATCTCAATCAGATAATAAATCAGACCTGCATTTTGTTCGCAAAAATACGAGGACAGACGGGCGCACGGACGGACAGACAGACTGGCATAGATAAATCGACTCAGAAAGTGATTCTATGAAGATCCTCAAAAGTAACTTTGGGTCTATGTCTCTTCCTTCTCTATGTTACAAACAAATGCACAAAGGCATAATACCCTTTGCACTATGTGGTGTAGGGTATAACTATCAACGACTTTAAATAGGTTTTAAAATATCCTCGGCTCACAATTTATTTCCCTACTGGCCCCCTGTGAAAATTACATTGAAGAAATTTCAATTTTCAGCATTTCATTTTGTCGTTTTTCTCTTCCTCCCCTCTCTTTAACGTTATTGTAGCTTTATTGTCATTTTATTTAATAACTTTCCAACCACCTGTTGGGGACGGTTTTTTGTAGTAACGCTGCTGCTGCTACTGCTCATAATGGTGGTTTAGCTTTCCAGCTACCTTCACTGAATATTCGTTCGTTTTTTGTTTTTCTGCCTCAGATGTTATCATTGATATAATCCGGAAATATCAACAGACAGCATTTGACACATAATACTGTCAATTTCCGTTCTGTTTTGGGGTTTTTTTCTCCCGCCAAATTGTGCCATATTGTTTTCGCTTTTATTTGTTGTACTTTCTTTTTTAATGCGTTTTTGTTGTTACAGCGTTACAGCATACTACGAAGCTAAAGCATGGCACGCAGTTTTTTTGTGGAGTCTTTTCAATTCAGATCTCCTACCTCCACTCGATGTCAACTACAGATGCGGCCCCCCTGCAAAAAAAAACAGCTGGAAATGAATGTTGAATTCTAATTGAGGTAGATAGGTAACAATAATGGAGTCACTGACATTATGACATAAGTATTATGGGGAAATTGAAATGGCAGCTTACCTATTTGACAGGAAGATGGAAAAGATGTGACGATGAGATAAGTGCGGAACAATGTAATATCAATTTGTAATATAAGCTATGTAAAAACCAGTGTTGAAAAAAGTATAATATATTTAAATAGTAAATAAATTTAAACTCAATATTATTTTTGGTTAAAATATGACAATCTATAACCAGTAAATGAAGGCCAAAGTCGGGCTGGGCCGACTTTATGATACTCTAAACCATTTTGCATATATAGTAGAGCTCCATATAACAAATAAACGTTTTTATGGGGAATTAATGGGAATTAAAACATACATCATTCATCAAATTTAGACAGAATAAATGTAAAATCGGAAGAAGATATATACGGGAGCTATATCCAAATCTGAACCGATCTTTGTAAAATTAAGCAGAGGTATTTCTATGCTGTATCTGATAGCTGGCGCCAAATATATTTGTTGTGGTGAACATTTCATGGATGTGAGGGACTTAAATACAAAATCGGACGAAATATGTATGGGATCTATACCTATATCTTAACCTACTTCACCAAATTTAATACACTTGGCTGAATTCGCACGTATGTGCCAAAATCCATTCAATTCGGGCTTATCTTAGCCATTTGGTGCACAATAAACTTTAAAGCATACAAAGATATATGGAAACTATATCTAAATCTGAACCTATCCCGGAAGCTGTTTTGATATATTTCCCGAATATCGTCATGTTGGAGGGCATATTACGGATGTTGAGGTCGAAAATAACAAATCGGATGAACAATATATATGGGAGCTACAGGTATATCTAAACCGATTACCAACAAATTTGACGTACTTGTTTCTGCGCTCAATTTGATCGTATGTGCCAGATTCCATTCTATTTGGATTCTAATATGTTCTATTAATAGACAAGGCACGGTCGACGAAGGGTTTTTTGTTGTAACAGACAGAACCAATTTACATGGTTATGCTATATCGTTCAGGTAGAACGAAAGCATAACAAGTGGAGAACGATGTAAATGTTTATAAGTGCGGTTGTAAGATTTAGAAGATTTTCCAAAAGAATTTTAGTTTTATTTAATTCTTTGGTTCCTCTTCTATAGAGCTTACGATCTCGTCACTTGGGTAAAAAATGTCTTTATACGGAATTCGATAAAAATCTGGAAAAGATTTTTGAGTTCATATTTATGATCCTTTTATTCCGGGTTTCCGCCATGGCACCCATTAAGAAATCTAAATATGAAATTTTGAAACATTTTCGGAAATTAATGTTCCTAAAATCATCGAAATTCTAAATAAAGTAGGTACCGTTATATCCCCCATATAAGATATTTGGACCTATATAGACAATACTCTACCAGGGGGTAAAGTACTCTTTTTCTTTCTGTTGCGGTGTAAGTTCTTGCACTTTTTTTGGAATTTCAATGGCTTATTTTTCAATATTTGCCGAATGGAATATTGCGATATGTTCAGCTCACGAGCCATTTTTCGGACACAGTGACGCGGGCTTCGATCAAGTCGCTTCTTTACTTTTCGAACCATTTCTGCTGATGTTGCTGTTTTCTTCTGTCCACTTCCTTGACGTCGGCCTACACTACCATTATCACGTTGACGAGCGATGATACGAGACACAAAAGATTTATTCACATTTAAATGCTGAAGTGCTCTAACTATAGCCGCTTGTGGGTTTCCAGCCAATTATAAAGAAATCACACTACCACGCTTGAATTCCATCACGAATAACATTTTTTGGAAAATTCTCACCAAAATGCTTTTGTACGCTTTTAAACAATATAATAAGCTGTCACTGGAATAATTTTAATAGCTATCGGACGAGGAGTACAAAAAACAAAAAAAAAATGTGTATAGAGTACGAAAAGAACTAGTATTAATACCGAGATATTAAGATCCCTGTAAAATATATGAAATTTAGTCAAATTTCACAAATAAATAAAAATACAGAGCTACGTAAAGTTATGCACCCATTTTTGGACATTTTTAGACAAAAGGATACGATTCTGTATAGGCTTCTGAATTTGTAACATGCAAATGTATTAAATAATGCAAACACATATATCTATAAAAATGGGGGAAAGCTATTGCCAATTAGTTTTTCCAATAGATTGCCAACGACTTGACAAAAATACATTTACAACATTACAGAAATATGTTATTCTGAAATTGCGTATGCTGGCCCACGTCTTCGGGGGCTATACCCCATATATTAGGTATTTTGTTGATTTTAGCGACATTATTCAACGGAGATGTTTCAAATTTCGCATTTGATGTTCCCAATGGTTACTACAATCTATGATAGAAAACTGTCTATGCAGGTCCAGTTCTACGTTTAGCTCCTATATCGGTACCTCCGGTATTATGATGATTTTAGCTCCAAGTTTAGTATTTAAATACTGTAATGGCTTTTGACAAAATTTGTCTATGCTGGTTCACGTTTTCGTATATGCCGCAATATAACGTTGACTTCCTTTATTCGGTATTTTTAAGATTTAAACAGAATTTTTAACGGATTTTACTTGTTTGAAAATTTCGAAATTCGTTCCAAATGGTGAAGGGAATTCAAAGATCGGCACAGCCGAACTTACAAACTTTTTACTTATTTCATATTTTGATGATATTTAGCGACATAATTCAACGGAATTGTCGAAAATTTTGTATTTGAAGGTCTAAATTAGTACTAAAGCCTATGCCTATGATATGAATATTGTGTATGCAGGTCCGTATTTTTCGACGATTTTTTTCAAGTTCTTTCCAAATGGTGAAGGGTATTAAAAATTCGGCTCGGCCGAACTTAGGTTTTTTTTTACTTGTTCTGTATAGCGACGTGCCAAGCACGGTATACAGACTGGCGGATATCTGTAGATCGACTACAAATGTCCTAAAACTGATTTCATGCAAAGTGATGAAAATCAACATTTCAAAATGTGCCTCATTTTGATCTGTCGAATGGCCGATGGCCATATGGCCGAAGTTATAAAAAAAACAAGTAAAAAAGCTGTAAGTTCGGCCGGGCCGAACTTTTAATACCCTCCACCATTTGGTACAAATTTGGCAATTTCCAAAAAAAATAAAATAAATAAATAAATAAAAAAATAAAATAAAAAAAATCCTTTAAAAATTCTGTTAAAATCTTAAAAATACCGAATGTCTATACGACGACGTATACATGCATAGGCAACTTTTGTCATAAGTTATTACAACATTTAAATGCGAAACATGAAGAAAAATTTGTTTATAATGTAGCTAAAATCATCAAAATACCGAATATAGGGGGTTCCGTTATATGGGGGCTATACCAAGACGTGGACCTGCACAGACAATTTTCTGGCATGGGCTGAAGTATCCATTACGAACTTCAAATGCGAAATTTAAAACAATCCCGGTAAATAATGTCGCTAAAATCATCAAAATACCGAATATCGGGGGGTACGGTATATGGGGCCTATACGAAGACGTGGACCTACATGGTCCATTTTCTGTTTTCTGCTGCAGTATCTATTACGAACTTCAAATACCAAATTTGGAACGGTTCCGTTAAATAATGTCGCTAAAATCATCAAAATACCGAATATCGGGGGGTACGGTATATGGGGGCTATACGAAGACGTGGACCTAAATGGTCCATTTTCTGTTTTCTGCTGCAGTATCTTTTACGAACTTCAAATACCAAATTTGGAACGGTTCCGTTAAATAATGTCGCTAAAATCATCAAAATACCGAATATCGGGGGGTACCGTTATATGGGGGCTATACGAAGACGTGGACCTGCACAGATAATTTTCTGTCTTAGGCTGTAGTATCCATTACGAACTTCAAATGCCAAATTTGAAACAATTCCGGTGAATAATGTCGCTAAAATCATCAAAATACCGAAAATCGAGAGGTACCGTTATATGGGGGCTATATGAAAACTTGGACCTACATGACCCATTTACGAACTTAACCTGCCTACTGGAAAAATATGCATGTGTGCAAAATTTTAGCCTTCTATCTCAATTCGTTCGAAAGATAGCGTGATTACAACAGACAGACAGACAGACAGACAGACGGACAGACAGACAGACAGACAGACAGACACACAGACAGACAGACGGACATGGCTAAATCGTCTTAGAATTTTACGCTGATCAAGAATATATATACTTTGTTGGGTCTGACGTGAGTATTTCGAGGAGTTACAAACGGAATGACAAAATTAATATACCCTCCATAGTATGGTGGAGGGTATAATAAATTGAAATATATATTACACATACGCCCTAATGAACACCAAAATGTTGATCATACGTTCGCACTGTCTCCTCAAATTAATTTCACATTTAACCTTATCAGATTTCTTTCAATTTCTTCAAACAAAGGATTTCCATTTAAATTTTACTCCTTTCAATCTTTGTCATACGAAACGTACATGGAAGCGAACAAAAAAGGAAACATTTGTGAGAAATTGTAAATTCGTGACTTTATGTCGTTGTTTGTTCAAACTGACGTTAATTCGTTTGCTGTTTAACAAAACTAAATATATCCTCCGTCTTCCCATTGTGTATTCGACTATAGGGTTATGAGTTTGTGTGTATATGCATGGGTGTGTGCGTTTTTGGCAAAGAGATCCTTTTTCACTTCCTTCATTTATTTTCTGATATATTTAGTGCGGAGGTAGGTATGGAAATTTCAGTTTGTAGATGTAGAAATTTTATATTATTTGAAATTTTGTATATCGTTTGAAATTTTATATTATTTATGTACAGGGTGAGATGAAAAAACTGCGATCAATTTCAGACTGCTGTCATTTCCAAGCCCCTCGGCCGACAGCTGTTAAAATTATTCGAGTGACAGCTTATTATATTTTTTACTAGCGCACAAAAGAATTTTGGTAAGAATTTTCAAGAAAAAAGTAATTCGTGATGGAATTCAAGCGTGATAGAGTGATTTCTTTATGTTTGGCTGGAAAACCCAAGTGGCTATAGTTAGAGCACTCCAGCATTTAAATGTGAATAAATCCTTCGTGTCTCGTACCATTGCTCGTTACCGCGATACTGGTAGCGCAGACCGACGTCAAGGAAGTGGACGGAAGAAAACAGCAACATCGGCAGAAATGGTTCGAAAAGTAAAGAAGCATCTTGATCGAAAGCCGCGTCGCAGTGGCCGAAAAATGGCTCGTGAGCTGAATATATCGCAATATTCAATTCGGCAAATATTGAAAAAAGAGCTCGGCGTAAAGCCATTGAAATTCCAAAAAGTGCAAGAACTTACACCGCAACAGAAAGAAAATGGACTCAAAAGAGCTAAAGAGTTGCTTCGCTTGGCCAAAAACGGTGAACTGTCGGATTTGGTTTTCTCCGATGGGAAAATATTCGTTGTCCAGCAATTTGTAAACAAAGAAAATAATCGTGTTTACTTCCAAAGAGGTCAGCTGAAAATATGGACCTTCGTTTGGCCATCAGAACTCAAGCGCCGGCCATGGTGATGGTTTGGGCCGCCATAACAGCCGATTGTCGCTCTCCGCTCGTATTAATCGACCGTGGCATCAGAATAAAAGCCGAATATTATCGCGAAAATATTCTGGAGAGCTTATTAAAGCCTTGGGCATGCAAACATTTTGGCCGCAGACCTTGTACATTCCAACAGGACTCAGCACGCGTCACCCAAGAATGGTTACAAAATGTGATTCCTCGCTTCATTTCCAGCGCACAATGGAAACCAAAATCTCCGGATACCAATCCGTTGGACTATTGTGTCTGGAGTATTTTGGAAAGCAAAGTTGACACTAAAAAATATCAAAGTGTCGATCAACTCAAGCAAGCGCTTCGCCGGAAATGGGCCAAAATACCGCAAAGCAACATTCGGGCAGCGTGTGACGCTTCCATTGGCCGTTTGATGGCCATAATTCGTGCCAAAGGTGACCAAATCGAACAAATCTAAACTTTTTCTAAAATTTGATGCCATTTCTGAGAGTTTTTGCTTTCAATCAATAAAAAAAGTTAAAAAGCAGTACGGCCGAACTTTGAATACCCTCCACCATTTGGAACTAATTTGGAAATTTTCAAAAAATAAAATCCGTTAAAAATTCTGTTAAAATCTTAAAAATGCAGAATATAGCCGTTATATTAGGGTCTATACGACGCATTGTTTGTTATAAGCTATTACCATATTGTAGACGGGTATAATGTAGCATCTTCAATATGCCGTATATAGGGAGGTACCGTTATGTGGGGGCAATACGAAGACATGGACCTGCACTGACAATTTTCTGTCAAGGGCTGTGGCATCCATTACGAACTTCAAATACCAAACTTGAAACAATTCCGGTGAATAATGTCGCTAAAATCCTCAAAGTACCGAATATCGGGAGGTACCGTTATATGGGGCTATACGAAGAAGTGGACCTGCAGAGACAATTTTCTGTTTAATGAACTTCAAACACCAAATTTGAAACAATTCCGGTGAATAATGTCGCTAAAATCATAAAAATACGGAATATCGGGGGATACCGTTATATGGAGGCTATACGAAAACGTGGACCTGCACAGATAATTTTCTGTCTTAGGCTGAAATCATAAAAATACGGAATATCGGGGGATACCTTTATATGGAGGCTATACGAAAACGTGGACCTGCACAGATAATTTTCTGTCTTAGGCTGTAGTATCCATTACGAACTTCAAATACCAAATTTGAAACATTTTAGGATAATAATTTTGCTTAAATCAGTAAAATACCGAAAAAGGTAGGTACCATTATTATATTATTATTATATTATTATTATTATTATTATTATTATTATTATTATTATTATTATTATTATTATTATTATTATTATTATTATTATTATTATTATTATTATTATTATTATTATTATTATTATTATTATTATTATTATTATTATTATTATTATTATTATTATTATTATTATTATTATTATTATTATTATTATTATTATTATTATTATTATTATTATTATTATTATTATTATTATTATTGTTATTATTATTATTATTATTATTATTATTATTATTATTATTATTATTATTATTATTATTATATGGGGGATATGTGATTTCCACAGACGGACAGACGTATAGACGGACGGACATCGCTAAATCGACATAGAATTTTATGCTGATCAAGAATATATATATTTTGTGGGGTCTAAAATGTATATTTCTAGGTGTTACAAAGGGAATAACAAACTTAATATACCCTCCATACTATGGTGGAGGGTATTATAATTTCAATTATATCTTCGTAGAACGAAAATTGAAGCCCTATTCTATATGATCAATTACCAAGTTTTTCTGCAACTCCTTTGTCCCATGGTCTGACTTCGCATAGGAACAACGGAGTTTTAGGTTAACTTATTTCGATTTTGGCCATACGCTCCTTAGTTCTTTTTCGAAGAAGCCAGTTGCTGTCTTAAGGCAGTCAAAAAAGCGTTTTATGTATTCTCACCTTTAATCAAATATAATTTACTTTATATTTTCAAACTAGACTTTACACTTAACTCTCGTAAATCAACTTATTTCTGTCCGCAAAACTTTCCTTGGATGTTCATCTAATAGCTTGGTTTTTGCATTTTGTGTTGCCACGCTTGCCTTTGTATTTTTCTGTGTTATATTCTAAAATAGCTTAGCTTTAGTTTTGTATATATTATTTCCCTTACAAATGGCTTCCTGTTTGCCTTCACTTGGGAGCGCTTTTCTCCATCCTGCCGTCTTCAGGCATTCGCCACAAAACATTTAACATTGTAGTTTAATCCAATGGTAGACGCCTTAACAGTCGGGGACACCATTGTTAATATATTTTTCTTTTTGGCTGCTTTGCCTTGTTTCCCCCCGAAGAACTTGGTCTCTGAGGAGTTTTCCACAACACAACTTAGTATTCGCTGTTGTTATTGTTATTGCATTTGTTGTTGTCGTTGCATTGTTAGTTGTGCTGTGTTCTTGGTTTGACATGTCTTAACATTATTATGATTATTATTCATGTTAGTTGACGATGTCGGATGTCGTCGTTGCCTGTCGCGGGACGTCACTATGTTGACACCGGAAACGTTGAAGTTTATAGTCAAAGTCATCGTTTATCATGCCATCACCATCATCAGCCATGTGAAGCCGTTGGAGTTTCCTGTCATGTTCCTTTTCTGTTTTGCCCGGACATAACTATGTCGTGGCATTCAAGTAATTGGCGAACAATACAAGCTTCTAAGCAGTGGGATTTAGTAACATTCATGGTAAAGGTTAAATATATTGGGTTATATCGAGTGAAAAGGAACATTTTGTATGTCTAAAGAAAATTCATGCAAAAGCAGTAAGGAAAAGTCAAAAGTCGGCTATATGATACCCTACACCAATCCCATAAGAAAAGAATTGATTTTAAGTAGATCATACCACCTATCAAAATTAGGCTTTAAAGCAGTTATAGGTTGGTTTCAGAGGGCACTAATATATGGGAGGCATATTCAATTCTGTATAGATTTTCACTAAATATGACAGAGAATTTTTATCTTTAATCCCACATAACATTGTTATAGATATCACTTCGTGAAGGATTATATTGAAAAAATACATATCGGTGTAGATTTCCACCAAATGGAAAAGCGCGCCCCAAAATTAACTCTATTTGGGTTGATATTAGCCACTAATTTAACAACTAACGTAAAAACGGTCGAACATATATATGAGAGCTATATCCAATTCTGAACCGATCTTGATAAAATTTGGCATTTCTGGTCTGCATCTGATATCTGGTAACAAATATCATTCTTGTGGAGTGCATGTTACGAATTTGAGGGACTTAAACAACAAATCGGATGAAACATATATATAGGAGATATAGCTAAATCTGAACTGATTTTCACCAAATTGTTTCTAGACTGAATTTGGTCGGATGTACCAAAATTTGTTGCACAATTAACCCGGATCTACTGCAATAAAAAACTGCAAAAAGTCAAACTTCATAATTTTCACATTTTTATACTCTCCACCTTGGAAAGGAGGGTATATTAACTTTGTCATTCCGTTTGTAACATACTTAAATATTCGTCGTAGACCCATAATATTCTAAGTCCATTTAACGATGTCCGTCTGTCGGTCTGTCTGTCTGTCTGTCTGTCTGTCTGTCTGTCCGTCTGTCTGTTGAAATCACGATACAGCCCACATTATTTGACATAGAGCGCAGAGCAATTTAGCAGAGCAATTGGTATTGTGTCTAGGGTGGTTGGTGTTGAAAATGAGATATATCGGTCCACGTTCTGGTATAGTCCCCATATAACGGTACCTCCCGATATTCGGTATTTTGATGATTTATGCCACATTTTTTCACGGATTTGTCTGAAAATTGGTATTTGTAGGTCATAACGGGTCCCTGTACGTGTGGCAAAACATTGCATGTGTAGGTCCACGGTTTGGTATAGCCCCCATATAACGGTATCTCCCGATATTCGGTAATTTGATGATTTTTGCCACATTTTTTTTTCACGTATTTGCCTGAAAATTGGTATTTGTAGGTCATAATGGGATCTAGCTCCGGTGGCTAAACATTGCATGTATGGGTCCATGATTTGGTATAGCCCCCATATAACGGTACCTCCCGATATTCGGTATTTTGATGGTTTTTGCCACATTTTTTCACTGATTTGTCTAAAAATTGGTATTTGTGAGTCATAATGGGTCCTAGTTCGTGTGGCGAAACATTGTATGTATAGGATATATCGGTCCACGTTCTGGTATAGTCCCCATATAACGGTACCTCCCAATATTCGGTATTTTGATGATTTTTGACACATTTTTTTAAGAATTTCTCTGAAAATTTGGTAGTTGTAGATCATAATGGGTCCCAGTTCGTATGGCGAGTCATTGTAATTATAGGTCCACGGTTTGGTATAGCCCCCATATAACGGTACATCCCGATATTCGGTAATTTGATGATTTTTGCCACATTTTTCACGTATTTGTCTGAAAATTGGTATTTGTAGATCATAATGGGTTCTAGCTTCGTTGGCGAAACCTTGCATGTGTAGGTCCATGATTTGGTATAGCCCCCATATAACAGTACCCTACGATATTCGGTATTTTGATGGTTTTTGCCAAATATCTTCTAATGTTTCCTTTACCCTAAGGTGGAGGGTATTAAAAGTTTGGCCCGGCCGAACTTAATGTTCTTTTACTTGTTTTTTTAAATTTTATTGAATGAAAGCAAAAAATTTCGGAAATAGCATCAAATTTTAAAAAAAGTTTAGATTTGTTCGTATTGGTCACCTTTGGCACGAATTATGGTCTTCAAACGGCAATCAAACTGTCACACGCTGCCCGAATGTTGCTCTGCGGTATTTTGGCCCATTCCCAGCAAAGCGCTTGCCTGAGGTGATCGACACTTTGGTATTTTTTACTGCCAACCTTACTTTCCAAAATACTCCAGACACAATAGTCCAACGCATTGGTATCCGGAAATTTTGTTGACCATTGAGTGCTGGAAATGAAGCGAGGAACCTCATTTTGTAACCATTCTTGGTTGGCGTGTGCTGAGTGCGATGGTGCTGAGTCCTATTGGAATGTCCAAGGTCTGCGGCCAAAATATTTGCATGCCCAAAGCTTTAATACACCCTCCAGAATATTTTCGCAATAATATTCAACATTTATTCTGATGCCACGGTCGATTAATTCGAGCGGAGAGCGATCATCGGCTGTTATGGCGGCCCATACCATCACCATGGCTGGCGCTTGAGTTGTGGTGGCCAACCGAAAGTGCACATTTTAAGCTGACCTCTTTGGCAAGTAAAAACGATCATTTTGTTTGTTTACAAACTGCTGGACAACGAATGTTTTCTCATCGGAGAAAACAAAATTCGGCAGTTCACCACTTTTGGCCAAGCGAAGCAACTCTTTTGCTCTTTTGAGTCTATTTTCTTTCTGTTTGCGGTGTAAGTTCTTGAACTTTTTGGAATTTCAATGGCTTTACCACGAGCTCATTTTTCAATATTTGCCGAATGGAATATTGCGATATGTTCAGCCCACGAGTCATTTTCGGCCGCTGCGACGCGAATTTCGAGACACAAAAGATTTTTTCACATTTAAATGCTGGAATGCTCTAACGATAACCACTTTTAGTTTTCCAGCCAAATATAAAGAAATCACACTATCACGCTTGAATTCCATCAAGAATAACTTTTTTTCTGGAAAATTCTCACCAAAATGCTTTTGTACGCTTGTAAACAATATAATGAGCTGTCACCGGAATAATTTTAACAGCTGTCGGACGAGTGGCTTGTCTGCCACTGAATTTGGTTGCAGTTTTTCATCTCATCCTGTATATGGCAGCTATAGCTATATCTGAAATCATTTTCACCAAATTTGATGTACTTGCTTCTACACTGAATTTTGGTCAGTTGTGTAAAAATTCAGGTCATTTGGACAGATATTGGCCATTTGATGTTCAATTAACACGAATTCGGTTGAAGATATATGTGGGAGCTATATCCAAATTTGAACCGATTCTCACCAATTGCAATAGAGTTCGTCTTTAGGCCAAACAAATATTGTTTGGAAAATGTCATCTCAATCGGTCGGACAGACGGACTGACATGCATGAATCGACTCAGAAAGTGATTCTATGAAGATCCTCAAAAGCAACTATGGGTCTATCTCGCTTCCTTGCCATGTTGCAAATAAATGCACAAAGTCATAATACTCTTACCACTATTTGGTGTAGTCCTAGCTGTTTTCAAACTATTAATAATAATGTTGTGGCATTTTGTACATTTTGCAATTTTTCGTACTTCTAAGGTACGAATTCATAAAAATTCTCCCAGAGGTGCAACCTAAAGAGAAGTTAAAATTTCGTGCTTTCAGGATCGCTCACTTAAGGTACCAGTTTCCAAAAATCCAGTATGTTTTCTCTTCTCAGATTCAAAAAAGTACCTCATGCGAAGTTACAAGGTTCAGGATGTTCTAAAGACTCTTTAACGCTAATGTGCAAAGACTCCTAAAGGCTTCCTAACAATAGTCAAGGATGATTTGATAAAATGTCGAATGATTTCTCACCTGTGCTTACAAGCTCATCTGTTCAAGATATTATGTGCAGATAGCAGCATATGTAGGGCATGGAGGGAAGATGACGAAACTTTGGAACATTTTCTCTGCCAATACCAAGCGTTTGAAAATATCAGATCTGAGGAAACGACTCCATACCAGACCTTAATAAGATCATGGTAAATTGTATAAAACAGTTAAGGAATTTCATTAAATGTAACAGACATAAAGTCTGTCCGTCTTCTTTCAAAAACGTTTAGTCTAGAGCGGACAAATGGTCTATACTGGCTTAAGTGTATGCCCTTTAGGGCATGCGGCGGATTGTTTCGCCCGTCTTTTCAACCTAACCTAACATTATCTAGAAAAACTTTTTAAGCACCATACCACCAACCATAAGCACTCCCTAACAGTCGTCCATAAAGACCCCTTAACAGCCCTCTATAAAAACTCGCTAACATTCGTCTGTAAAGACTTATTGTTTAAAGCAACTAATTAACGGTCGTCTTTAAACGTCGTCTAAAAAGACTCCTTAACAGTCATCTATAAAGACTCCGTAAATGTAGTCTATAAAGAATCTTTAAGAGACATCACTTAAGACTCATTTACAGTCGCCTATAAAGACTCATTAAAGGTCTTCTAAAAAGACTCCTTAAGAGTCTTCTAAAAAGACTCTATAACAGTCGTCTATAAAGACTCCTTAGCAGTCGTCTATAAATACCCTCCAAAATTCGTCTATTATATCCTTTCAACCGTGTCTGGAAAACATCTATAAAGACGTTTTAACAGTCTTCCCTGAAGGCCCATTAACATTCTGTAGAAAAACTATTTAACAGTCGTCTATGAAGACTTCTTAACAGAGTTTATAATAACCAGTAAAGAAAGTCCTTAAGTCGGGCGGTGCCGATTTTATGATACCCTACATCACCTTGCTAATTTAGTTTAATTCAAAGGACTATATATGCCGAAGCATTTGTATCTTTTAAATTCGGACTTGTATTGCCCACTTGGTGCAAAATTAATTTGAAATCAGATAAAAATATATATGGGAGCTATATCCAAATCTGAACCGATCTCGATAAAATTTGGTAAAGGTATTTCTGAGCTGTATTTGATATATTTCCCTGAATATCGTTGTTACAGAGTGCATATTACGGCTGTGGGTAACAAATACAACAAATCGGATGAACAATATATATGGGAGCTATAGATATATCTGAACCGATCTTCACCAAATTTGGCATACTACCTTCTAGACTTAATTCGGTCGTATGTGCCAAATTCCATAGCATTTGGGCAACTATTAGACGCCTGGTGCACAATAAAAAGTAAATCTGACGAAGTTATATATGGGAGCTGTATCCAAATCTGAACCGATCTCTATAAAATTTATCAAAGGTATTTCTGAGCTGCATTTGATATATTTCCCCAAATATTGTTGTTTCAGAGTGCATATTACGGCTACGGAGGACAAAAATAACAAATCGGATGAACGATATATATACATGGGAGCTTTAGCTATATCTGAACCGACTTCGATCAAATTTGGCATACTTATTTTCAGGCCTAATTTGGTTGTATGTGCAAAATTCCATACTATTCGGGCTAATATTACACGTTTGGTGCACAATAAAAGGCAAACCGGACGAAGATATATATGGGAGCTATATCTAACTTTTTATCGATTATCTCCAATTTAAATAGGGTTCGTGCTTGGGAGAAACAAATGTTGTTTGGAAAATTTCATCTCAATCGGATAATAAATACAACCTGAATTTTGTTCACAAGAATATATGGACAGACGTACGGACGGGCAGACGGACTGACATGCATAAATCAACTCAGAAAGTGATTCTATGCAGATCATCAAAAGGAACTATGGGTCTATCTTGCCTGTTATCTCGCCTGTTACAAACAAATGCACAAAGACATAATACCCTGACCACCTTGTGGTGTAGGCTGCTATTTAATGACTGAAAGGGATGTTGTTTTGGTTTATGTTGTGGAAAGGACTTCAAGATATTGTAGGTGATATTTGTAAACAATAACTTCTTTTTAACATATCTTCGTTTAACAGTTATGCCTTTTTTATTTTTCACACTTTTTCTTCCAAAGTGTAAAAAAATCATTTTCATTACAAAGAAATCTACATAAAGTGACACTAAGATGTCATACCCATGTCTTGTTTATTAAATCCCCCGCCAAGTTGACAGCATTCAAAAAAGTTATTTTTGCAAATTAGCGTCAGACAGCGAGCTGTCAACATGATGTTGCATTAATGCATACATTTTGGACAACAAAAACACATGCCAACAACAAAAAACCTCAGTTGAACATTGCGTGCAACAAATCCTGTTTTTAATACCCTCACTGAATATTAAAAGGCTAACATGAATAAACACGCACACATTCATAATTATGATCCACCATAATTTAAAGAGTCAGGCTGTCAGTTTAGCAGAAAATTTGTGATTTTATTATTGTAGCCAACGGTACAATCGGAAATTTGTGTTTCGAGAAAAAATCAAGCGGATTAGACTGTTGATAATACTCACGTGGTGGAGAGGCATGGAAGGGGTGTTATTAATGTGCGAAAAAAATCACTTGATTGGGTGGTACGGAGGCGTTTTATTAGGCCTCGATTTATTTTAGTTAGTTGAGTGTTGAAAAAAGCATGTCGACCACTTTGTAATAACATTTAATAATTTTGATCATAAAATTTCATAGTAAGCGTTTGAATCGAGAACATATCAGAAAAATTAGCAATATCAAATAATTGCAAGAGTATACAATTTGGAAACCGACCCTGCATCTCAAATACATATCATCTTTCCTATGTCCCTTAATATAATTTAGTATTAATATAGTAATATAATTTTATAATTATAAAAATGTTTTAAGTGTCTCGATTTGGCGCCCGAATACTTATTCAGTTGATTCTTTTTTTATACCCTTCACCATACATGGTATGGGGGGTATATTAAGTTCGTCATTCTGTTTAAATAATAATTTTAGACCTAACACAGTATAAATATTCTTTATATCATCGTTCTCCACTAATAAACAAACCTTGTTTTTATAAAAACAACAATAAAGGGTTAAGCTTGATCGTTTTGCAACAACAATATTCTTGATCAGAGTAAAATTCTAAGACCATATAGCCCTGTCCGTCTGTTGCAATCACGCTAGAGCCGAAATGAATAAAGATAGGAAGCTTAAATTTTGCACAGATCAGTCTTTTGTCTGCAGGCAGGTCAAGTTCGAAGATGGGCCATATCGGTCCACGATATCGTATAGCCCCAATATAACGGTACCCCCGAAATTCGGTATTTTGATGATTGTAGTCAACTTTTTCAATGAAAGTGTCTGAAAAAGGCGGAAGGGTATTGTTTACTTACCTCCCTATATTCTATATTTTGAGGAAGATAAATGTCTATATAGGTCCACGATATCGTATAGACCACATACAACGGTTATTAATCGGAGTTGTTTCAAATTTCGTATTAAGAATTCGTAATGGGTACTACAGCCTATGACAAAAAATTGCGTATGTAGGCCCACGCGTATGTAGGCCCACATATTCGGTGTTTTAATTTATTTAAGTTTAGCGACATTAACAACCGGAGTTGTTTCAAAATTTGTATTTAGAGTACGTAATGGGAACTACAGTTTATGCCAGAAAATTGTCTATGCAGGTCCACGTCTTCGTATCGCCTCCATATAGCAGTACCTCCCTATATTCGGATATTTTTTTCAAGTTTCGTATTTGAATATTGTAATGGCTTATGACAAAAGTTGCATATGCCGTTCCACGTCTTCGTATGGACTATAATCGTATTTTGTTTTTTGAATATTGTCGAAATTCGTTCCAAATGGTGGAGGGTATTCAAAGTTCGGCTCGGCCGAACTTACTGTTTTTTACTTGTTATACCCTCAGCCATATGGCTTGAGAGCGTATCATTTGATAGAGT
This sequence comes from Musca domestica, assembly GCF_030504385.1. Classification (NCBI taxonomy): domain Eukaryota; kingdom Metazoa; phylum Arthropoda; class Insecta; order Diptera; family Muscidae; genus Musca; species Musca domestica. Next base: position 10,844,949 of record NW_026712383.1, on the reverse strand, counting down.
CAAAACGCACCTAGTCGAAATAACCGTATTAGACCCTAGGTCTCTTTGGACCAAATACGTTTCAGGACATTTCAAGTTGATCTAGCGATGTCCGTCCGTCCGTCTCTCTGTCTGGTTGGTGCGCACGATAACTCACGAAGGGAGTATCCTATTTGGTCCAACCTTGGTACATCGTAATATTTTTTGTCAAACTTAGATGGGAGATGGGCAATATCGGTCCACTCCTTCTGGTTCCTCCCCCACAAAAGATCGAATTTTTCAAAAAATATATTTTCTGCACAGAAAGAGAAAGTATAATCCGATTTTTCTCCAACTTTGGAAATTCTAATATTTGTGTCAGTGCTAGGTCAGAGGTGAAAATGGACAACATAGGTGCACTCCATCAAGTGCCTCCCCCACAAAGGGTCAAAATTTTGAATAATTACAACTCTTATAAATTGTGATATAAAAATCCGATTGTCTTAAAATTTCACACATCCCAATATTTTTATTAACTCGAAGTCTGGTGCGAAGATGGAAAATATCGGTCCACTCCTTCTGGCACTTCCACCACAAAGAGTCAAAATTTTGAATATCCATGAAGCTCATAACACGCAATATTAATATTCGAATCCATTCAGGCTTGGCACATCTGAATATTTTTATTAACTCAAGACCTGTTGTAAGGATGGTAGAGATTGCACCTTTCCTTGTGGTACCTCCGCCATAAAGGTCAAAGTTTTGAAAAACCAAAACGTTTAAAAATCTCTTTATATTTTACACATCCCATTATTTCTACTAACACAAGATCTGTTGTGAAGATGGGATATATCGGTCCACTCCTTCTTGTACCTCCCCCACAATGGTTCAAAACTTTGAATATCCATGAATCTCATAAAACGCGAAATTAACATCCGATTCCATTCCAGACTTGGTAAATCACAATGCTTCCATCAACACAAGATCTGTTATAAAGATGATAGAGATCGGACAATTTCTTTTGCTACCTGTCCCACATAGGCTTCAAGATTTTGAAAAACAAAACGCTCAAAGAAAAAGAAATAAGCATTCAACTCTCTTCATATTCCGCACACCCCAATATTTTTACTAACACAAGATCTGCTGTGAACATGGGATATATTGGTTAAATCCTTCTGGTAAACTCCCCCCACAAAGGGTCATAATTTCCCATACTTATATATGTCATAAAAAAGTCGGCGATTCTATGCAAACTTGCTATATCTAAATATTTTTCTTAACCAGAAATCTGATATGATAATGTAATTTATCGAAATTTATGATTTTGTATAAAATTGGATATAAATGTTCGATTTCCTGTCAATTTTGCACATACCAATTATTTTATCTGTATTAGATGAATTGGAATATTTCCGTCACCTACATCTGGTACCTCAACATTTTCCAAAAACTTTCCCACATATCTTATATATAGTATAGGATGTAAACGATAATGTCCAAATATGGCACGTTGTAATATTTATATCAGACAATAATAGCCAACTGTTTTAGCAACCTCCCCCATAAAGGTTCAATAGTTTGAATAATCATAACTCAAGGTATTCATCTGTCGGCAAAACCGAATGATACTATTTAACTTGTTTTTTTTTGTTTTTTTTTTTTGAAAATTTCCAAATTCGTTGCAAATGGTGGAGGTTATTCAAAATTCGGCTCGGCCACAGTTATTGCATTTTTACTTGTTATTATTTCAAATTCTTAACAATCGTGGCTAAAAACAGCCCTACAACATGCTAATGAATTCTGTGAATTCTTAAACTGATACAGATGCATATCATTATTGAACACCTGTACAAATAACTATTTTTATAGTCTCCACCATAAGATAGAGGTGTTTTTTACTTTACCTATGGTCTGCCTTTTTTAATTAACAAGACATTTATTTCACATTTAAAATTCAATTTGAGCACAATCTTTATTGGAATATAAAAACAGAATTTTTCAGTGGTTTCAGTGGTTTGTTTTATGTGGCAATTTCAAATGTTTATATGTTGTGTAAGTTTAATAATGAGTTTAATTTTTAGTGTATTTTCTTTCTAAATTCGTGTAAGTGTTGTATATGATTTTGTGTGTGGAAATTCATGTATTTTTTGTATATTGTGTAATAATTTTTGTTTAACGTTCTTCGTGTTGGATATTGGGTGATTAAATATTTTTTTTTTTTTTGATGATGGTTGTTGTGTGTTGTATGACAATGTTCTATAATTATGTTTGTTAATTTAAATGTTCACTTTGTATTGTCTTTAATTTTCACTTGTCACTGGGGAGCACTTTTTGAACTTTCGCGGGCGCGATTTTAAGACGAACTGTGTCGATGCCTAATTTGCATCAGCTTAGCAACCAAAATTGCAAATCAATTTGTTGCTTATTTACTTCCAGTCAGTTGGAAGTTACCGGTGACTGCGCATTTGTATGGGTGCAACATATATTTACAATTTTGCCGCAGTGGCCGTTAACTCCAACTGACAGTGGAGATCAAAAGTTTACGCATTCGTAAACATTTCTGGGCCCCCGAGTGACAAGTGTAAATCTTCAATTCCGCTTGCTCCATACAATTTTCGGCAGCAGGCATGTTCCGGATCGGTCCAGCGAACACATATCCCAGTTGTGTGTTGAAAGCCCGTACATCCCCTAATCCAACCGCCACACACCCACTTTTGCGAATCGCATTGTATGTGTCCGCCCCTAATTCCACATCGATAGGCGTGTTCCCCCTAGGATCTGGGTCGGCGATGGCGTAATTAGTGAAGCCCCGGGTGGGGTCTTCCAACAGAGCCTCCGAATAAAGTCGCCTGGGGAGTTTGTCGCTCACCACCGCATTTACTTGCAGCGACCAGCTGCTGCTAATTCTTCTGGGTCGTATCGTGAATGTGGTTATGCGTTGCCCCTTATATATGCGGTGCTGCAGGCCAAACCGCCTATATGCCGCATATGAAATGGTGGTCATAGTTGCCGACTGGCTCATCAGTGCCCGCACCATTACGAAACCTTCCATCCCTTCGGCCATTAACCTCATCATTACGGTGGGCACCAACACCAAATCCCATGCAAAGACTGGTGCGTTTATAGCATCCATATTCAGAGGCACCTCATCCAGCTGTGATGCCCCGTGCAGGGTCGTATGGTGCCTGCTGTCGCAACGCCTGCAGCCATCCAGACTGGGGCAATCGGGGGCAAGATGGCTCCTTGCCAGACAGTTCCGACAATACCCACGTCTTTCCACTGTCTCATACCTCTGAAACGGGGTCTGTCGCCGGAACACCGGGCACGAATAAAGGCTGTGGTCCTGTTGGCATAGTCCACAGGAGTACTGCCAGTTGCTGGGTCTCTCGTTTAAAAGGCGTCGGTTGGGCCTTGCCTCACGTCTGCTTCTCGGTGGCTGGTTAGGACTGCGGGCTGTTCGATTGGGTTGTGGGGTTGGGCGGTTGGGGCTCCGGGCTGAGTTACTGGGGCTGCGGCTCCGGTCTTCCAGACGCCAGTCCTGATTTGGTAGATAAGCAGCCATATCTGTAAAAAACAAGAAGCGAGTACTAGGTTCTTTTAGGAGGAAATATCCGGCTAGTCAGTCGGAGAATAGTTTGACAATTTTGGTAATGGGTCTGCTTATATTGCCACCAGAAGTCCGTATATCCACTACCCGAGTATTTTGATCCGTGCCCTGATAAGATTTTTGAACGCGACCCAACTTCCACTCGTTTGGAGCGAGTCGGTCATCCTTTACCACTACTAAATCTCCCTCTTTAACGTTGTCTTTTTGGTATTTCCATTTGGTTCTTCGATGGAGTTCATGCAAATATTCTAACTTCCATCTGTTACAAAAATATTGAGAAATCACTCTGAGTCGTTTCCACCTATTTACTAAATTTATGTCTGTGTCTGAAACATCGGGCTCCGCTGGAGCAAGTATTGATGTCCCTATAAGAAAATGACCGGGAGTCAAGGGTGACAAATCATTAGGGTCGTCGCTAGATGGACTTAATGGTCGCGAATTGAGACAAGCTTCTATTCGGGCTAAAATTGTTGTGAATTCCTCAAACGTGAAGTTCATTTTTGGTAGACTTTTCTTTAAATGAAGTTTAAATGACTTAACTCCTGCTTCCCACAAGCCACCCATGTGCGGCGCACCAGGTGGGATGAATTTCCAACTAAGATTTTGGTAAAAATTGCTGTCAATCGTATGTGTTTGGAGGCTTTTGATAAGCGCAATTCTATCTCTTTTTATTAAATCGACAGCACCAACGAAATTGGTTCCATTGTCAGAATAAATACAAGACGGACACCCTCGACGGCTAACGAATCTTGAAAACGCGGCAAGAAATGCGTGAGTTGAAAGGTCGCTTGTTGGCTCTAAATGTATTGCCTTGGTCGCAAAGCATATAAAAAGACACACATAACCTTTTGTGATAAAACAAGCTCTTCCAGAGTAACTTTTGATGTTGAAGGGTCCCGCAAAATCGACACCAGTATTTGTGAAGGGTCTGGACAGAAAAGTTCGTTCGGGTGGAAGTGATGCCATTATTTGTTCCTGCGTCCTTTTTTTATGTATAATGCATATTTTACAGTGACGAAGAGTTTTCTTGACCAGCGACTTTAATCCAAATATCCAGAATTCGGACCTTATTATTCGAGTCATCAACTGATTTCCGCCGTGCAAAGTGAGTTTATGAACAAAGTCCACCAACAACTGGCTGAAGATTGCTCCATGTGGCAAAATTATAGGATGACGTTCATTGTATGTTAAGGCAGTAGATTGTACCAATCTTCCATTGGCTCTCACGATGCCTTTCGAATCTAAAAATGGGTTTAAGGTCAAAAGTGAACTTGTTGATGAAATTCTAGTCTTTTTCTTCAATGCTTCATATTCGTTTGTGTAGAAGAACCTTTGAGTCTGTATTATGCTTGCTCGTTTTCCATCTTGAATTTCGGCAGCTGTAAGCTCGTTTGACGTCATCGTAAGTTGTTTGTTTGATCCAGTGTTTTTCCTGAACCTCAAAGCATATGCGTATGAACGATAAACTTTGGCTAATGATGAAAAATTCTTTAGGGGGTCATCTTTTTCCTCAAACAGCGTAAAAGTTTTGACTGCTTTTGCCTCCAAAATAGTATCGCTTTCAATGGGATTTGATGGCCAACGTTCCTTAGGTAATGTGAGCCAGCGGGGTCCATGCCACCAGAGTTGTAGATTATGTAATTCGAGAGGTGAACATCCTCGGCTGGCTATATCAGCTGGATTGTTTTCAGAGTCAATGTGTCTCCATTTCTCTAGACCCACGCCCTCAGAAATCTCCGAAACTCGGTTTCCTACAAATGTGCTCCAATGACAAGGTGGCTTTTTTAACCAAGCCAACACAATCGTGGAATCTGTCCAAAATTGGGTCGAATAGTGAGAAATTTGTAGATTATTCATTATCGATACTGCCAGCTTGGACAACAGAACTGCGCCACATAATTCGAGTCTAGGAATAGAGAGTTTTTTGATCGGAGCTACACGAGTTTTTGCAGCTAACAAGAATGTACGTGCGCTTTTGTCAGTATTCTCAACTCGAATGTATATTGCTGCTCCATATGCGTTTTCCGAAGCATCACAAAAGCCATGAATTTCCACCGTACTGTCTGAGGTGTATTGAATCCATCTTGGTACTTCAAGTTTTTTTATATTTTGGCTATTTTTCACGAAATTATTCCAGTTTATTTGGGTCAAAGGCTTCAATGTTTCATCCCAATCAATTTTGTCTAGCCAGATTTGCTGCATTATCAGTTTTGCTACAACCACCACTGGCGCTAGCCATCCACAAGGGTCAAACAATTTGGCTATTGTTGATAGGACTTCTCTCTTAGTATATCTATCTTGATTTTCCATTTGTGGTGGCGTAAAAGAGAAAAAATCTCCGGATATATTCCATCGAATCCCCAATGTTTTTGTGGAAGCATCCTCGGAAATATCTAACCAATTCAGTGGCAGTAAATTTTCTTTCGGAATATCTTTGATTACATTGTGTTCATTTGAGGCCCATTTCATTAGAGTAAATCCAGCTGAGTCCAAAGCAGCTACTAATTCCTTTCTGGCCATGATTGATTCCTCCAATGTATGGCCCCCAGCCAGTACATCATCAACGTATAAATTATTCAATATTATATCCGCTGCTCTAGGGTGCGAATCTTTAACATCTTCTGCTAACTTAATGAGCGTTCTCAATGCTAAAAACGGCGCGCAGTTTACTCCAAAGGTCACTGTTAGTAATTCGTAATCCTCTACAGGTTCTGCTGATGATTTCCTGAATAAAATCCTTTGATATTTTGTTTGACTTGTGTCTAAAAGTATTTGCCGATACATCTTTGTAATGTCGGCGTTAAATGCGTATTTGAAAAATCTCCATTTCAAAATTTGTAGTACTAAGTCCTGTTGTAATATGGGTCCAGGAAATAGTATGTCGTTTAGACTTGTTTTATTCGATGAAGGGCATGAAGCGTTGAATACGACTCTTAACTTTGTTGTAATACGATCTGGTTTTATAACTGCGTGATGTGGCAGATAATAATTGGGCATATCGTTTATTTCATTTGGGTTTATTTTCCTCATATGGCCAAGTTCGAGGTACTCGAGTATCGAATTGTCGTACTGTTCCTTGATATCTGGTGTTTTCATAAGTTTCCTCTCCATTCGATAGAATTGAGCTAAAGCAATATTCCTAGAAATCCCCAATTCCTCGCACTTTTTAAATGGGAGAGTCACAACATATCTTCCATCCTTGTCCCGTATTGTTGTATCAATGAAATTCGTTTCGCAATATTGGTCTTCTTCTGACCGTAAAACTTTTTTAGGGGTCTCTTCCACCTCCCAAAAACGTGTAAGTATTTTCTCAATAGATGTTGTGTTTAGCAATGCAATTTGTTTTCGTTGGATAGCATTTCCAGGTATGGGTCCTCCGACGATCCATCCAAATTTTGTACTTTGAGTTAAAATTGATCCATAAGTTTTCATTGGAACTCCAAGTGTAAATATCAAAGGTCCTATGTCCATTCCGATGAGTAAATCAATTGGTTGACTAATGTAGAATTTCGGATCAGCAAGTTCCAATGATGTTAAATCTCTAAGTTGTGATCTGTCTAAATTTTGTGGTGGTAGATGTGATGGTAAGTTCTTTAAAACTGGAGCCCAAACTTCCAGTTTAAAGCTAGGGTCGAACTTGGATCTTAAGGTAAACAGACAAGATTTCGTTGATGTCTCTTCAACAAATTGACTTAATCCAGTAACATGAACTAAGCTGTTCCGTGTTGGTAACTTCAGAAGATTTTTAAGTTTTTCCGAAATAAATGTTGATTGTGATCCAGAGTCTATGAGCGCTCTGGCATCGTAAAGTTGTCCTCTGGTCTCTATCTGCACCATGGCTGTAAAGAGTAGGGTACCTCCAGATTGTTGCTGACTAATTTGCTTATCTTGAAGGGTCAAGGTTGTAACTGTAGCTGGTTCAAGGTTGGGTGTGGACTGTATTTGTGTTGTTTGAGCGGCGGCGCTCTTTCTAGGTTGTGTTTCCACTCGAGCTAGGTATGTATTTGTAGATTGGGTTTCCGTTCCCTTATGTAACAAAGTATGATGTCTCATTGTGCAAGTTCGACATCCAAATCTACTTTTACAATCCTTTACACCATGGTGCGCTGACAAGCAGTTATAGCATAAATGAGATGTTTTCACAATATGAATTCTATCATTTACATTTTTTCTTAAAAACTCCGTGCAATCTCTGACAAAGTGATTAGCCTTGCACACCTGGCATATCTGGGCATTTTGTGTATTATTGTTTGTACTGTTCTGTGGTTGTTGCTGATTAAAATTTGACCTTCTTCCCAAATTATTCGTACTCTTTGTGACATTTGTTTGAAATGTATTCGATAATCTAGGATTGTTGTAAATGGGTTGTTTCTGCTGAGAAAATTTCGAAGTCGTAGGCTTTATATTTCCAACGGATTCCATTGTTTTGAATTTGTTCGTTAAAAATGTGTTGAATTGTTCCCATTCTGGGAGTATTTTACAGTTGCTTAATGATTTCTCGAATTCCTCTAGAAAATTTCTTGGTAATTTTGAAGAGCAAAGGTATATTAGAAGAGGATCCCATCCTTTGACATCGACTTCTAGCAATTCCAAGGTCTGTATACAGCTGTTGACAGTTCGTTGTAATTTTTGTATCGAATGACTTGAATCGGCAGAAACTCCAGGTAGATTAAAAAGTGTTTTTATCTCCTCATTTACTTGCATCCGTTTGTTTTCATACCTATCACTAAGATTTTTCCATGCAAGTTCAAATCCATCATTAGTCAATGGCACGTGACTAATAATTTCCTTTGCTTCCCCAGTGGTTTTTTGTTTCAAGTGAAATAGTTTTTCTACGTTGCTTAGCTTTGTTCCTTTTATATAAATTGCCGTGAATAAGTCTCTAAATGTGGGCCATTCTCGATATCCTCCTTTAAAAGTGTCCGTATCGCATGGTGGTAAGCGAGATACGGAAGCAAAATCCCTATCCTTTCCCTGTTGTGTCGTTAATGACTCTCGTTTTGTTTTTTCCAACATCTGTTTTTCTCGAACATTCTGTAATTGAATGTTGACGGCACTTAAAGCCTTTTTATATGCGTCCATCGCCTCCATGTAATTTTTCCTTAACTTGTTTTTATCAATAACCCTTTCTCCTTCCTTTGCTTCATGCTCTCTGCAATCGATATAAGCTCTCCTTACTTGACTCCAATTTGAATTCAATTCTAAACGTGTAGTTTCCAAAGTGTCCACAGTATCCTCTGGGTTGGTAATTGAAAAAATCGAAATAAAATCCAACAAGTCGTTGACGCTGTTAGCGAATTTGTCGCTTAGTGATTTGTCCATCTTCTAAGTTGTGCGAGCAACCTTTCAAAAAATTTGGTTTATTGTCCAAAATCCAAAAGAAGCCCAACGAGAAGGAGTTACTCTGTTTAGGAATTCAACTTTTCTTCAACTTTTTGTGGTTCAAAAGCGAGAAAGTATCTTCCTTTTAAATTTGCCACGAATTACCTATTGGGTCAATATTTCCAAAGCCTACCGAGAAAATCTGAACAAATTTAACTTTTTGAGAACGCTTCGACTGTTATAAGTTTGTCAATCCAAAATCTGGAGAAATGTTTTTCCAAAATTCGTCCTTACGTATTCGAATATAGTTGGATGAGCGAAATGTCAACTGAAAGAAGTTTTATCCGATTACAATAGAACAAGAGATTCCGCTTCAAGAAAAACGAATTAAAGAACAAAAAATAAAAAAAAAATCTATAAATTCTTCAATCGATGAACACATGTACCCACGATTTGAAAAAATCAGTGAAATTGTATAAAAAAAGTCAGAAACTTGAAGAGTAGTTATTGGACAGCTCCGTCTATCCACCAAGTGAGATGTATGCCAAAGTAGAAAATGGTTGCTGGGTTGTCGTAAAATTTCGAAAAATGCAAATTCCAAAATTGCATATAATCTCTTATGATCTCCTTTTTTAGGAAGCGTTTATAGCTTGTTTAATTTAAACTTTTCTCCAAAAGTAAGTTTCTTTAAAGTAGGGTCTGAATATTTCTCTAAAGCGAAAAATATTCTAAGTGCGCTACGATATTATTCAACGACGAAAAAACAATTTCGGTGGACAAAAAGATTTTTGGGTCAGAACCCCGGATATTGTTTCCAAAAAGTTTTTAAAATGTAATAAAATCCGAAAATATTCCAAAAAATGAAAAATTTCTGGGTCAAAAAAACAGCTTTTTTCATCAAAAAGAATTAAAAAGGTTGCATAATTCCCAAAATGATTGCAAAAAATTTAGAATATTTTAGATCAAGCAAGAAAAAAAAGCTGAGAAATTATAAAAATTAATTATATTAATTAAAAAAGATATGAAGATAATATGGTTAATTAAATTCCGTCTGTCCACCAGACGCTGATAAAAAAAAATGTTTCAAAAATGTTGATTTTGTCTGTCCATCAGACTTCCACAATTGTGTAGAAACTGTAGTAAATCACAGAGGTTAGGATTTATGGCTTGAGTCTATGTCACCAGACTTTGTTATTTAATTCGCTATGTATTTTGCGGCGTTATGTTTTTCAAATATGTATATGTATAATTTGAGATATAAAGTTTATGTATTCGTAGTGACGCCAACTTTCCAAAAAATTTCCATATAGAAAACTGTATGTACAAATATGGCGAAGTTAAATGCCTGAACTCCACGTTCAGCTAATTTCCACGAAAAAATGGCGTTTATATATTCGTAATGACGCCAACTTTCCAAAAAATTTCCATATAGAAAACTGTATGTACAAATATGGCGAAGTTAAATGCCTGAACTCCACGTTCAGCTAATTTCCACGAAAAAATGGCGTTTATATATTCGTAATGACGCCAACTTTCCAAAAGAATCCACTTTTTTTTGTAACGGCAACTTATTTTCTGTGAGTTTTTTGTATTAATGTCCGTCCGTCCAAAAGAACACCGATATAATTTTTTGCCAATTTTTAGGTTAATATTCCCAAAAATTGCGCAAAAAATGTCAATGGGGCAAGCAGCAGATTCCAAAAAGGTGTCAAAGAAATTTGCATATATGGCTCCGAACAAATATTAATGATCTGCCAGAACCAAAAATGCTTTCTGTGTCTTTAAAAATTCAAAAACTTTCCACAAGTACTCACTTTGACGAATTTCTGGGTCTTTTCTGGGCTTTTCTGGTTTTATCTCCTCGAATATGCTGGGTCTCCTTTTTATGTTTTGTAGGTATTTTTGTATGTTGTAGTTTTATACCACTTTGCACTGTTCACTGTTTGTACGTATATGTGTTTCTTCTGTGAAAAAAAAAATTTATAATTTTTATATATTTTTTATTTGAAATATATTTTGCATTTTTCGCACTGTTTTCCACTGTGCAAGGTCCGTTTTTGCACCACTGTGAAACGACAATTCGTTTTGCAGGGTCACTTTTAGCAAATACACGAATTTTCCAGTTTTTTCCTGTTTTCGTAATTTTTTCCACTTTGCACCACTATTCTTTTTTTTTGTACCACTGTCGAATTTTTTACCACTGTTCAACTTTTTATCACTGTTCAACCTTTTATCACTGTTCAACTTTTTATCACTTTTTTTTTTTTTTTTTTTTTTAATAATCTATTTTGTTCTTTTTATTTTGTAATGAAAACATTTTTTTGTTACACTGTTAATGAACCCTTTGGTTCATTATTCTCTTTTGTTCCGCTTTGTATTTATTTGTTCAATTTTTTTTTTCTAAGCAGCTCCTTTTGTTCTATTTTCTATTTTCTTTCCTTTGATCTTGTACTTCACGGTTCTTATGCTTTATGTTTTAACTTCTTTTTTTTTTTTTATATGTTCGATGAACTTTTTGTGTTTGTCATGCACTGATGTATGTATGTAAACCGCCTTGTTTTTCGTTTTTAGTTATTTAAAAAACTTCACTTTTATCCGGCTCGAAGGACCAAATGTTTTTTACTTTACCTATGGTCTGCCTTTTTTAATTAACAAGACATTTATTTCACATTTAAAATTCAATTTGAGCACAATCTTTATTGGAATATAAAAACAGAATTTTTCAGTGGTTTCAGTGGTTTGTTTTATGTGGCAATTTCAAATGTTTATATGTTGTGTAAGTTTAATAATGAGTTTAATTTTTAGTGTATTTTCTTTCTAAATTCGTGTAAGTGTTGTATATGATTTTGTGTGTGGAAATTCATGTATTTTTTGTATATTGTGTAATAATTTTTGTTTAACGTTCTTCGTGTTGGATATTGGGTGATTAAATATTTTTTTTTTTTTTTGATGATGGTTGTTGTGTGTTGTATGACAATGTTCTATAATTATGTTTGTTAATTTAAATGTTCACTTTGTATTGTCTTTAATTTTCACTTGTCACTGGGGAGCACTTTTTGAACTTTCGCGGGCGCGATTTTAAGACGAACTGTGTCGATGCCTAATTTGCATCAGCTTAGCAACCAAAATTGCAAATCAATTTGTTGCTTATTTACTTCCAGTCAGTTGGAAGTTACCGGTGACTGCGCATTTGTATGGGTGCAACATATATTTACAATTTTGCCGCAGTGGCCGTTAACTCCAACTGACAGTGGAGATCAAAAGTTTACGCATTCGTAAACAGAGGGTATGTTAAATTTTTCGTTACGTATGATCGCCATAATATTTTAAATAGATTTAAATTTGCCGATCTGAATTTAATGATAATCCCACCTATGAAAATTGTTCGATATACCTAATGTATTGTAAGGACCTTGTTTTTAAAAGCTCTTGTGACATCTTCCATCCGGTTTTGTTGTTGTCCACCCTTCATAGAATAGGCTATTGAAAGGTATACAAATCGTATATATATTTCAAACGAACAAACATACCCATATACTTGCGTAGCTTACCAAAGGAAATTATAACAATTGTTAACAATAGAATCTACAATTTAAATTGAGCTCACACGAAAGTTTAACGCAAAGAAAAATTTATGCAATTTAATGGCTAGCATGACATGATATGAAACCATGCCACAGACGCCGTGACTTATGGTTCGAATAATTAAAACTAATTGAAACACAAAGTGATGACTAAACGTGACTTGTTTGGTGGCAATCAAAAAACTGTTACCAACATAAGTGTGTATATACACATATGTGCAGATAGAACTAACAATATTTACAACAAACAATAAAACGTAACCGAATCAAGTGGCGTTTATTGAGAGTAACTGGAAATAAATTAAAAATGGAAATTGAATGTCAAAATATCGATCGATTTGATGTTATTGTTTGAAAAATGAAATAAAAATATTAGCAGGAAAAAAATGAACATCAAAGAGAGCAGTAACAGATGTTGGAAAGTTATTTAAATAAATAAATATTTATTTCTTAGCTTTTATATTTTTGGAAACACTGGAATAATTGAAAAACGCTAGCAAATCATTGAATTTTGTAAACAAAAGTAGTGTTCTGTTAAGTAAAAAAAGACGTATTTTTTGTCCTTTTTCGAAACAATGATTAAAAACACCTTTAAAGGGAAATCAAGATATTCTTCAAAATTATTTGTCATAAAATTCTTCTATAGGTCCTAAAGACGTCAAAAGTTTAAATCTTACCTAAACGGCATAAATTTATATATATATATATATATATGTATATATATATATATATATATATATATATATATATATATATATATATATATATATATATATATATATATATATATATATATATATCTATATATATATATATATATATATATATATATATATATATATATATATATATATATATATATATATATATATATATATATATATATATATATATAAATCACATTTTAGGGTTTAAGCTTAATTTTAGAAGGATGCCGTCAAAGACTGAAATATTCTTCATTAAAGTTCACTGTAAGTTACCAAAGAAAAAATCTCAAAATCAAAGCAGTTAAAACGGCGACAAAGTTCGGTAGGGCGAACTTTTTATACCTACCACCATTTGGAAGGAACATGAAAACTTAGAATAATAAAACTTAGAAAATACCGTTTAAATAACAACCGTTACACGGGAGCTATACGATAACGTGGACCTGCTTAAACGATTTACTGTCATAGGCTGTAGTACGCCTTACGATTTTAAAATACGAAATTTGAAACAATTCCGGTCCATAATATATCTAATATCATCAAAATACCGAATTTTGGGGTTTACCGTTATAAAGGGGTTATACGAAGATGTGGACCAGCATGGTCATGGCAAAATACATAGTCTTGCAAAATATTACCCTTCTATCTCAATTCATTGAAAAGATAGCGTGATTACAACAGACAGACGGACACACAGACAGCAGGACATCGCAAAATCGACTTAGATTTTTACGCTAATCAAGAATATACGTATACGAAACGGACCGAACTTTGCATACCTTTCACCATTCTGTAAAAAACATTTCTAAATAAAAATATCAGGATACAAATCTGATCTGCAAAAACAAGTGAGATCGGTTGAAGAATGCAGTTAAAGTTTTTAAATACAACAAAGTGCATGGAACCGTTATATGGGAGCCATAACAAAATGGGAAGAAATTTCTACAACAAGGATTGATAACTATTGCAGAATATCGAGAGGTGCCGTTATATCCCCTATATTACAGAAAAACGTTGACATATATAGAAAAAGCACTGACAAAGAAATTAGAGCAAATTACGAACTCTGAATTTGACTTAAATCGCCAATAGGCCGTTATTTGGGGGCCATATGAAATCGTTTTATATATTTTTTAAGTTTTTATTTTTCGAGAAGAATTTTAGAATTTCAACTCTATTCCTTCACCCAATACCAAATGAGTTTAGATTTAGTACGCACATCCAAAACAATCTACATCTCTCCATCCTAAACATCAACAGTGATCCACAATTATTACCATTTAGTACATTCCGAACATTTATAGTAAGCATTTGCGAAGCCACCACCACCATATCCACACCAGATACCAACAAAGACCTCAATATTAAACTTCGGGATTCCAGAGCTATTATTTTACCCAATACCAAATTTAGTAACACTTAGTATCTTTCGAACAATTACGTTACACTTCTCCAGGAACACCTCCATACCTTAACAAGAGATACCAACAATGGCCTTAACATAACATTTCGGAATTCCAGCTGTATCGGTTCACACAAATCGTAATCTTATTTGCAAATTTCAGTATTCCAGCTCAATCGGTTCACCCACTTAGTGCTTTTCGTGCACATAAGTACAAATTTAGAAAATTACCTCCATATCCCAATCCTACACTACGCCAGTAATTTTAATTTTAAATGTCAGAATTCCAGCTCCATCCGTTCCTTTAAATTGTACCAAATTTAGAACCTTTTAGTATTTTTCGTATACCTCCTTCCATCAACCCTACTCCCCAACCTTGGTTCTCATTGCAAGTTTCAAGTTTTTAGCTCTAACCGTTCGTATGATAGGAAATGTAGGAGATTTTAGTATTTCGTACATTCATAGTGTGAATTTCCAAAAACCCTCTGGTATATCCATCATACACTTTATCAACGGTCCTCATTCCAAATTTAAGAGTTCCAGATGTACTGGTAGAATATAAAGGATACCTTTTAGTACTTTTCGTACTGTTTTACTACGAATTTCCAATAACACAACATTTTCTGACCTCTTCGAACCAAGAGTGTCCCTCTCCCAAAATTTCAAGATTCAAACTACAGCTGTTTCGTCTGGGCCAATTCAGCCAATTACTTTAATTGTTATAGATTTTATATCCTCCACCATGGAGGGTACATTAACCCATTTGTTTCAGAGACATTTGCTTTTGATGTTTTATTTATCATTTCACGTCCGCTTTTATGAAATTGCATGTGACCGGAAGTAGTATTCTCCATAGGTTGGGTTAATCAGCGCTTTGATTTTACCCATATTACATATGACTGAAAACGATAGCATCACAGGGATTGGCTTAAGTTTGTCATTTCGTTTGTTATACCTCGGAATAAGCATTTTAGACCTTAAAAAGGATATACACTCCTAATCAACATAAAAATCTAGCATTATATTCCCGTCTGCCTCTCAGTTTGTTGTAATCACTTTTTTTCCGAACAGAATGGAGTTGGTGGACAAATTATTACAAAAATATATATTTTGGGTACGTAGAATTTTTGGCATTGAGAATGGGGTATATGGGTCCATGGTTTCTTATAGAGCAAATATATCGGTACCATACAATTTTAGGTATTTTTGAGGTAATAGTCACCTAATTTTCTGTAAATAGATTTTCCGAATTTTCTGTAAATAGGCAGTTTGTGTACCCAACGGAGAGAAAACCATATAAGTCCCCAGTAACGGTACTTTCCGATACTAACGTTAACGTATTAACGTTATTTTATTCACAAAGTTTGTGTTAGAAATTCACATTATGTCCACATACTTTATGAGATAATTCTGTCTGCAGGTCCATATTTTTCTTGTAAATCCTATATAACCCCCTAAACTAAGCTATTTCAACGATTTCAGACACATTTTTCAAGGGAATTTTTTCAAAGTTGATATTTGGTTTTAAAATAAAGTGTCACTGGTAGGTAATTGGCTATGCTGCCCCACGTTTTCGTAAAGTTCCCATGTAACGTGTATCATTATAGTATCAATTATTTACGCTTACGAAAACTAAATAATTGAGAACAGCTAATATTTACTTAAACCAGCTTGTTTTAATAACTTTACGAGGACAGGTCAGAAACTTCTTAGCCTAGCACAAAAAGCGCGGTATAAACATAAAAAGTTAAGTGTTTTGGAAACTTCCATCTCTGTTATGAACACATGTTTCGATGTGGCAATTGCTTCATATAGAAACAGGTGTTCAAGACGAATCCGCAATTTTTTTACAATGGAAAAATTAGAAATGCGTGTTGTTATTAAATATTTAGATAAAAGAGGTTTATCGGGACAAGAAATTCATAATGATATGGTGAATGTGTTAGGTGAAAGTGCTCCTTCATATGCAACAGCAAAATATAGAGTTGCTGAATTTAAACATGGTCGTACAAGCATTAAAAATAAACCACGTAGTGGACGTCCAAAAACAGCAACAAAAACAAAGTGCATGATATGGTATTAAATGAGCGACGAATATATGTGCTTAAAATTGCTAATATCATGGGCATCTCAAATGATCGTGTCCATTTAATTTAGCTTGAGGAACTACAGATGAAAAAGCTTTCTGCAAGATGGGTGCCGCATTTGTTAACAATCGATCAAATAATTAATATTTCGCATAATAATTAATATTTCTTAGGTTTTGGATCGTTTTAAGCGAAATAAAATGGGTTTTTAAGCGTCGTTTCATAACTGTTGATGAGACATAGATTTACCACTGTACTCCAGAGACAAAAGAACAATCCGAACAATGGAACGAAGCTGGAAGGCAAAAACAATTTAATCGGCTGGTAGGGTTATGTCAACGGTTTTTTGGAACTTCAAAGGTATTTTATTGATTGACTATCTGCAAAAGGGACATTTGGACATTTTCAGATTAAGATTCCTCTGAGTTCGTGTATTTTAGGTATATCGAGTATTCGCAATATTGCAGATAAAACCAGTAAAGAAAGTCTTAAAGTCGGGCGGGGCCGACTTTATGATACCCTACACCACTTTGCTAATTAAGTAGAGCTCCACATAACAATTAAAAGTTTTTATGGGAGAATTCAATCATACACGCTATGATTATAATTATAATTTAAAGTTCAAAGGACCACATATGCCGAAGCATTTGTATCTTTTAAATTCGGAATTGTATTGCCCATTTGGTGCACAATTAATTTGAAATCGGATAAAGATATATATGGGAGCTATATCCAAATCTGAACCGATCTCGATAAAATTTGGCAAAGATATTTCTAAGTTGTATTTGATATATTTCCCTGAATATCGTTGTTACGGAGTGCATATTACGGTTGTGGGTAACAAATGTAACAAATCGGATGAATAATATATATGGAAGCTATAGCTATATCTGAACCGATCTTCACCAAATTTGACATTCTAGCTTCTAGACTCAATTCGGTCTTAAGTGCCAAATTTCATCCCATTTGGGCAAATATTAGACGTTTGGTGCAGAAAAAAAGTAAATCGGACGAAGTTATGTATGGGAGCTATATCCAAATCTGAACCGACCTCTATAAAATTTAGCAAATGTATTTCTGAGCTGTATTTGATATATTTCCCCAAATATTGTTGTTACATAGTGCATATTACGGCGGCGGTGGACAAAAATAACAAATCGGATGAACAATATATATGGGAGCTATAGCTATATCTGAACCGATTTCGATCAAATTTTGCATACATATTTTCAGGCCTAATTTGGGTGTACATGCAAAATTCCATACAATTCGGACACGTTTGGTGCACAATAAAAAGCAAATCGGACGAAGATATATATGGGAGCTATATCTAAATTTTGACCGATTATCTCCAATTTCAATAGGGTTCGTCCTTGGGCCAAACAAAAGATCTTTGCAAAATTTCATCTGGATCGCGCAATAAATGCGACCTGTACTTTGTTTACAAAAATACATGGACAGACGGACAGACGGACATGCATAAATCGACTCAGAATGTGATTCTATGCAAATCATCAAAAGGAACTATGGGTCTATCTCGTTTCCTTCTGCCTGTTACAAACAAATGCACAAAGACATAATACCCTGACCACCTTGTGGTGTAGGGTATAATTACGAGTAAACTCACTTTACGGAATCGTAGCAAAATTATTTGCCAAAAAATTCTACTATAGGTCCATGAAGACTTTAAAAGTCTAAATCTTACCTAAATGCCAGGAATTCATACATATTAAAGATATACATAAGTGTTAAAACCGTACTTTGTAGGAGTTTGTGCAAAAATCTCTAACAAAGTATCATTTTTGAAGCATGATGTCAAAGGCAAAAATATGCATCATCAAATTTAACTATAGCTTACTAAAGAATTCTCTATTTTTATTATATACCAACAAAATATGTGAATAAATATTCCTAATTTTTTTTAATAAATTTTCCTCGGATTTTTTTCGTGTTGACGGCTGAAAGTAATATAAAATTTCGGTTAAGGTAGAAGCTGTCAAAAGAAGAAATATTCTATACAAAATGTCACTGTAAATCTCAGAATAAACAGCATATCTAGGTACAATAGTTTTTATGGAAATTTCAAGTTAAACAAGTAAAAAACATTAAGATCGGCCGGGCCGAACTTTTAATACCCTCCACATTAGGGTAATGGCAACACTAAAACCAATTATGACCAACAAATTTCATTTTTTAGACAAATCCGCGACAAAATGTGACAAAAACCATCAAAATAACGAATATCCGACGATACCGTTATATGGAGCCTATACTAAAGAGACCTATACATACAATGTTTCGGCGCACGAACTAGGACCCATTATGACCTACAAATACCAATTTTCAGACAAATCCGTGAAACCAGTAAAGAAAGTCTTAAAGTCGGGCGGGCCGACTTTATGATACCCTACACCACTTGGCTAATTTAGTAGAGCTCCACATAACAATTAAAAGTTTTTATGGGAGAATTCAATCATACACGCTATGATTATAATTATAATTTAAAGTTCAAAGAACTAAATATACCGAAGCATTTGTATGTTTTTAATTCGGACTTGTATTGCCTATTTAATATACATGGGAGGTATATCCAAATCTGAACCGATTTAAATATCGTTGTTACGGAGTGCATATTACGGCTGTGGGTAACAAATATAACAAATCGGATGAACAATATACATGGGAGATATAGCTATATCTGAACCGATCTTTGACATACCAGCTTCTAGACTCAATTCGGTTGTAAGTGCCAAATTTCATCCCATTTGGGCAAATATTAGACGTTTGGTGCACAATAAAGAGTAAATCGGACGAAGTTATATATGGGAGATATATCCAAATCCGAACCAATATCGATAAAATTTAGCAAATGTATTTCTGAGCTGTATTTGATATATTTCCCCAAATATTGTTGTTGCAGAGTGCATATTACGGCTGCGGAGGACTAAAATAACAAATCGGATGAACAATATACATTGGAGCTATATCTATATTTGAACCGATTTCGATTTCAAATTTGGCACACTTATTTTCAGGTCTAATTTGGTTGTATGTGCAAAATTCCATACTATTCGTGCTGATATTACACGTTTGGTGCACGATAGAAGGCAAATCGGACGAAGATATATTTAGGAGCTATATCTAAATTTTTACCGATTATCTCCAATTTCGAAAGGGTTCGTCCTTGGGCCAAACAAATGATTTGTGCAAAATTTCATCTGGATCAGGTAATAAATGTGAACTGTATTTTGTTCACAAAAATACATGGACAGACGGACACATGGACGGACATGCATAAATCTACTCAGAATGTGATTCTATGCAGATCATCAAAAGCAACTATGGGTCTATCTCGTTTCCTTTTGCCGATTTCAAACAAATGCACAAAGACATAATACCCTGACCACCTTGTGGTGTAGGGTATAAAACTGTGGTAAAAATCATCAAAATACCGAATATCGGGAGTACCCTTATATGGGGGCTATACCAAAACGTGGACCTATACATGCAAAGTTTCGCCACCGGAACTAGAACCCATTATGACCAACAAATACCAATTTTCAGACAAGTCCGTGAAAAAGTATGGAAAAAATCATCAAAATATCGAATATCGGGATGTACCGTTACATGGGGACTATACCAAAACGTGGACCGATATATCTCATTTTCAATACCAACCATCTTAGACACAATAAAAATTATTCTGCTAAATTTTGACACTCAACGTCAAATAATGTGGGGTGTATCGTGATTTCAACAGACAGACAGACTAGCAGACAGACAGACAGACAGACGGACATCGTTAAATCGTCTTTGAATTTTATGCTGATTATGAATATATATATTATGGGGACTACGACGAATATTTAGGGATGTTACAAACGGAATGACAAAGTTAATATACCCTCCTTTTCAAGGTGGAGGGTATAAAAATATGTGTTTGCTTTTTTCCAATCTGAGTCAAAATCTCCATTTAAACTTCAATTTTTGGGAAAAGTGTTAAAGGAAGAATTAATGCCTTTTTATAGTTTTGACCATATACAAGGGACCCCTATAGAAAATCTGTCATATCGGTCCTCACTTTGGTATAGCCTCCAAGTGAGGGTTATTTCTATTTCAAGTATTTTTTACGGTTTGGTCATGTTTCAATTTCGCTATTTACAAATTAAATATAGATCTATCTTTTGGTGCAGCTCTTACTTAATCTTAATCTGAAATTTACAGTATTCAGGTTATTTTGTGATGTAAACGTTCAAAACACCGATACACGTGTCTTCTTTTTAGATATGTTATCATAATCTGTGGGACTTTCCTCACAGTTGTTGAATTTGTGTCTCACAGTGTAATTAATACAAATAAAATTCACAAATACGGAACAATTACATGGTTCAAAGACATACCTGTATGCCGGTTATAACTTCAATTAGATTAGGAAAGTAGAAACTAAATATCCTTTGACACCTTCCGTACTAGAGATTTAAGGTTTTCAATTTTTAGCGATTTTTCCACAAGAGATGAATGACTGCCGTTAAAAGTGGGAGACACTGGACTTTTTTTTCGGTCAGGTCTGTCTGCATATTATAAAACCATGTAATTATTATATAATAATCATTTCGTAATAATTCTACACACACTACAAAAAGTCAAAGTTCTTTGTGGCGTATTAGCACTGACATAATTTATCCGCAGCAATGACCTTTTTATTACTCCGATAAATTTAAGAGTAAGCATTCAGAAAAACTCAATTTTTTCAAAGCGAAAAGAAAAATCCTTTAAACATTTTCCACAGCTTTAATTTGAATGTTGTTTTTATGCTTTCTGCTTCGTTTGCTAGATTTGTCAGCGTATCATCTTTGTCGTTGATAGCATTCCCCAAATGAATTGTAATCAAATGGAAAAACACAAATCATGTCAGACAGCTTCACTCAGCTCCACTCAGTTGCTGATTCCTTCGGTTTTGTTTGTTCTGACACACAGTACAGTGGGTTGGACCTTACTCTCTTTGCTGTTTTTAAGTTTTTTTTTCGAATGCATCAAGAGGCATCTGCATTTGTTTGGCCCCCCTTAGCAGCCAGGGCCAAGACACCAGCCAGCAAGAGCGATTGATGGTGGAAATTTCAGTGGCAACATATCAATTTGAACATGACATTTTTACTATGTCAGTCGGGCAACCATAAAACAAAAAAAAAAAAAAAAAAAACTCAATCTGAAACTAAGCGCAAAAACATATTTTATTGGCAAAGAACCAGCAAGAAGGCGAGAAGCATAAACAATGCCACAAAACTCCGAAAAAGATGCGGATGCAAATCACTTCACACAAATAAAACAAAAATGGGAAGACAGTCGAATGAGAAGTCAAAAGGTGGAAAAGGGGAAAGAACAATTTCGGATAACATCACAAGGGAAGACAATCATTTTATATTTTTATACCCTCAGCCATATGGCTATCGTGCCTCATCGAAATAACGGTTTTAGACCCTAGGTCTCTTTTGACCAAATCCGTTTCAGGACATTTGAAGTCGATCTAGCGATGTCCGTCCGTCTGTCTGTCTGACTGGCTGGTGCGCACGATAACTCTCGAAGGGAGTATCCGATTTGATCTAAAGTTGGTATATCGTAATATTATTGTCAAACTTAGATCGAGTTCAGAGATGGGCACTATCGGTTCACTCCTTCTGGTACCTCCCCCACGAAATGTCAATATTTTCAACAAGAAAAAGATAATTTCCTGCACAGAAAAAGAAAGGATAATCCGATTTTGCTCCAACTTTGCGAATGCTAATATTTTCATCAGTGCTAGATCAGTTGCAAAAATGAACAATATCAGTCCACTTCATCAGGTACCTCCCCCCCAAAGGGTCAACATTTTGAATAATTACAACACTTATAAAATGTGATGTAAGAGTCCGATTGTCTTCAAATTACGCACATCACAATTTTCTTATTAACCCAAGGTCTGGTGTGAAGATGGAATATACCGGTTCACTCCTTCTGGTACCTCCCCCCACAAAAGGTCAACATTTTGAACATCCGTGCAGCTTATAAAGCGCGAAATTAACATCCATTTCCATTCAGACTCGGCACATCTTAATATATTTCCATCAACACAAGATTTGTTATAAAGATGGTAGAGGTTGGTCCGTTCCTTCTGATACCTTTCATACAAAGGAACAATGTTTTGAATAACAAAAACGATCATAAAATCCGAAATATGGTGCTCTTCATATTTCACACATCTTAAAGTTTTCATTGATACAAGATCTGTTATGAAGATGGTAGAGATCAGACCATTCCTTCTGGTACCTCCCACACAAAGGGTAACATTTTTGAACATCTAAAACTGTCATAAAACTCAAAATAAGTATCCGACGTCCTCTTAAAATGTTGTACATCCCATTATTTCTACTCAGACAAGGTCTACTGTGAAGATGGGATATATCGGCACACTCCTTCTGGTACCTTCCTCCCATAGGGTTCAAGATTTTGAAAAACAAAAAGCTCAAAGAAAAGCGAAACAAGCATCCAACTGGCTTTAAATTTCACACAACCAAATATTTTTTCTAACACAAGATGTGTTGTAAAGATGATATACAGGGTGAAATGAAAAAAACTGCAACATTTTCAAACGCCATAATTTTTACTTTTTTTCTAAATTTTATTGAATGAAAGCAAAAAAAGTCGGAATTACCGTCAAATTTCAGAATATGTCTGGATTTGTTCGAATTGGACATCTTTGTCACGAATTATGGCCTTCAAACGGCCAATAGAACAGTCACTCGCTGCCCGAATGTTGCTCTGAGGTATTTTAGCCCATTCCCGGCGAAGCTCTTGCTTGAGGTGATCGACACTTTGGTATTTTTTAGTGCCAACCTTGCTTGCTCGATTGGCGAGACATTGCATGCAAAGGTCCACGTTTTGGTATAGCCCCCATATAAAGGTACCTCCCGATATTCGGTATTTTGCCACAGTTTTTCACTGATTTGTCTTAAAATTGGTATTTGTAGGTCATAATAGGTCCTAGTTCGTGTGGCATTGTATGTATAGGTCCACGTTTTGGTATAGTCCCCATATAACGGTACCTCCCGATATTCGTTATTTTGTTTTTATCTTCGATCCACTTCTTTGACGTCGGGCTAGGCTACCTGTATCACGGTATCGAGCGATGGTACGGTAAAAGATTTATTCACATTTAAATGCTGGAGTGTTCTAACGATAGCCACTTGTGGTTTTCCAGCCAAATATAAAGAAATCACTCTATCACGCTTGAATTCCATCACGAATAACTTTTTTCTGCAAAATTTTCACCAGAATGCTTTTGTATGCTTGTAAACAATATGATCTGTCACTGGAATAATTTTAGTTGCTGCCGGTCGAGTGGCTTAGAAATGACAGCAGTCTGAAGTTGGTTGCAGTTTTTATACCCTACAACACTATGTGTTGGGGGTATTATACGTTTGATTGGGCCAGAAGTTATGTAACACCTCGAAATATTGGTTTCCCATATAGGAAAGTATATATGGATCTTCCTAGCTCGCCGAGCTGAGTCGATGTAGCTATGTATGTCCGTCCGTCCGTCTGTCCGTCTGTCCGTCTGTCCATGTTAATTTGTAATCACTCTACAGGTCGCAATTATGGTCCGATCTTCACGAAATTTAGAATGTAGGTGGGGCTTGGACCAGAATAGAACCCTATTTCTTTTGGAGATGATCGCTAAATGTTTAGGGGTTGAAATGGACCAAATACTGAAAAAATGTCGGATTTTGCAGTAGCTATATAGGTCGCAATTATAGACCAATCGACGCGGAATTTCGCATGTAGCTAGAGTTTAGGGCGGGGAAGAAGCCTATCAATTTGGGTGGTCATCGGATAATATTTAGCGGGTAAGATAGATCATATATATTGTGTTGAAAAAATTCAAAATTTTTCATTAAACCGCGAATATTTTAAATCCCGGCGAAATCACGAAGCCATGACAAGGTTACTTCTGACCTTTACATTGATGTTAACATCCAACAAATCGGATATATACCAAAATATGTGCGATATATATGTCTATCAAAGAAGATATGCTTGAAAGATCTCTTATATGTCGAGAACGGCTGAACTGATTTCGACAGTTCTCATTAATTCAGAATGGCCTCTTGGCAGGAAAGAAAAAACGTCTAAAAAAATCGCATATAAATATCTCTCTAATGATGAAAATATTGATTTTGTAACATTTTCTCATATTTTTTCAATTTCATATTTTTGTCATATTTTTGGCATATTTTCATTTTGAATTAAACATTTGGTAAAATTTCTACAGCTAACAAAACTAAGTAGTTGTGATATCAGGTAATCATATACAGATCGCATTTATGGCCCGATCCTTACGAAATTTTGCATGGGTATAAGATGAGGGTCAGAATAGAAGCCTACTCTTTTTGGAGATGATCGCAATATATTTAGGGGTTGAAATGGACCAAAAAACTGCAAAATTGTCAGCAGGTCGTAATTATCGCCCGATCCTCACGCACATTTGAATGGGGGTTACCGGACATTGCAAAAGCAGTTTTGGATGGCCATCCAAAAATATTCAATGTGTGAAATAGTTTGCCAACTTTTGTAGACAAAATACGAAAATGTCCATTATAGAGACTTTTTGGAGAATTCACAAATACAGGAAAGACGCACTTCTGACTATTTCGTTGAAGAATATAGTCAAATGACTGTATCTTATATTGATGCGTTTCAGTCAAAAACCAATAATAAATGTTAATGTTTGCCACTTCTGAGAGATTATAGGTCTTTGCGAACCAATATTTCCCAATAGATCTAGGAAGACCGTTTACGTGCAACATCTACCAATAAATTGGAAATAAGCAAATTAGTTTAAGTTGCTATTATTCGAAAATTAGAGAACGAAACTTGATGGTTTTCTTTTATTATTTGTCACAATATCTTGTGGAATTCTTTCGAGTATCTCGCCTATATAAACTGTATCGTTTATTATAGTGTTGTAGGGTATTCAACGGTCGGCCCCGCTCGACTGTAGCCTATGCTTACTTGTTTCATCTGACTCTGTATTGATCATAGCTTATATATAAGTACACTTAATTTAGTTTTAACAGATATCGATTGCGCTTTAAAATATGCTACAAAAATGCAAAATATAAATGTGAAAGATCCATGTGCTCAAACTAACTTTTTAGGGCACACTCCATAACAACAATTGATTTTTACGATCAAGAAAAGCATTTTCAACGACCTTGAGTAACTTCTTATTTACAGTTGGTTTCCCATGGAAAAGCCACCAACAAGAAAGCAATAAAATTCAACTCAAACAGGAAATCATTTAAATGCCTCCCTTAGCCAACTGCCATTGACAATGTGCCACTCAAGGCGCGAGTCTCAAATGAACATTCAGTCAAACACATTTGCTATTTTATTCACTGTCATGGTTTTGGCCACATAAAGAACCACAAGGTCCTTGGCTAACCATGGCCTTCGGGCCACTACCATTTTGCCTGTCCTTTTCAAGTCAAGTCATTTTCTTGTTTAATATTTCCTTGGACAATTTGCATTTTTCAGTTTTATGGTAATGGTGGGTTGTATTCGAATAAGTGGTGGTGTTTTGTTTCCTTCACATACCTTAGGTATTTATTTAGACAGTTCCTTGGCAAGGTTTAGTATCGTAATTTGTTTGTTATTAGTTGGCTCGTAGTGTATTGCTGTAACACATGTCGGTAATGATTTGAAATCCGTCTTTGGGGTACATAAACCTTATTTTTTTGGAAAGAATGTCGATTTGACAGTAATATTGGCGAAAAAAACTATATACTATTGAAGGGAAATCTACAAAAATGTGAAGGAGAAGAGCATTTGCCTACTCTATTTAGGTTACTTTCAATGGAAATTTTGCAAAAATTTATGCCATATGTCTGGGCTAGAGGGTATATCATTTGATATGGTCAAAACATGCCTAGACAAAATAACGGTTTTACACCCTAGGTCTCTTTGGACCAAATCCGATACAGCCCACATTTTTCGACATAGAGCGTCAAAAATTTAACAGAACAATTTATATAATGCCTAGGATGGTTGGTATTGAATCGGTCCACGTTTTGGTGTAGTCCCCATATAACGAAACCTCCCGGTATTTGGTATTTTGACGATTTTTGCCACATTATTTCACGGACTTGTCTAAAATTGGTATTTGTTGATCATAATGGATGGAATGGATGGATTCTAGTTTTGGTATAGTCCCCATACAACGGTACTTCCCAATATTTGGTATTTTGATAGTTTTGTCACATTTTTTCACGGATTTGTTTCAAAATTGGTATTTGTCGGTCATAATGGATTCTAGCTCGTATGGCGAAACATTGTAAGTGTGGGTCCACGTTTTGGTATAGCCCCCATATAACGGTACCTGTCGATATTCGGTATTTTGATGGTTTTTGTCACATTTTTTTACGGATTCGTCTAAAAATTAGTATTTGTGGGCCATTATGGGTTCTACTGTTTCCTTTATCCTAAGGTAGAGGGTATTAAAAGTTCAGCCCGGCCAAACTTAATGTTTTTATACTCTACAACACTATGTGTTGGGGGTATTATATGTTTGATTGGTCCAAAATTTATGTAACACCTCAAAATATTGGTTTCTCGGATAGAAAAGTACAGGTGGATCTTCCTATCTCGCCGAGCTGAGTCGATCTAGCTATGTATGTCCGTTCGTCCGTCT
Source organism: Musca domestica (assembly GCF_030504385.1). Lineage (NCBI taxonomy): Eukaryota > Metazoa > Arthropoda > Insecta > Diptera > Muscidae > Musca > Musca domestica. The sequence goes on along the minus strand of NW_026712383.1, from coordinate 10,817,559 downwards.
GTCCATGTTAATTTGTAATCACTCTACAGGTCGCAATTATGGCCCAATCTTCACGAAATTTAGAATGGAGATGGGACTATAGACAGAATAGAACCCTATTGCTCTTGGAGATGATCGCAAAATATTTAAGGGTTCAAATGAACCAAAAACAGAACATATTTCCTGATCACACAATTGAAGCCTGAAAAGAGAGGTAAGGACAGGGAAGAATTCTAGCGTTTTGGTTGACCATTGGATTATATTTAGCTGTAAAATGGACCACAACAACTAACAGCACAACGGAGTGCGTAAATATTGGGCAAATGTCCCTGGTCAAAATGCAAAGGGTAAAATCTGGGCAGTGCTACGTGATATAATTTCAAGTGAAACAACAAGTGAAACCTTCTGAAATGGATTTGGACATAAGGGGTCTTCTAACATATTGTAGTGTTGTACGGTATCACATGGTCGGTCCCACACTCCTACAGCCTTTGCTTACTTGTTTTACTTGTTATTAACTCAAGGTCTGGTGTGAAGATGGGATATATTCGTCCTTCTCGTACCTCTTCCACTGAAGGTCGAAATTTTCAAAAACGATCAATGGGTAATATTTGTCCACTGCATCAAGATGTCAAATTTTTGAATAATTATAATTCGTACAAAATGTGATGTAAAAGACCGATTGTTATTAACCTAGGTACAAGACCTCCCTCACAAAAAATTTTAAACATGCATGAAGTTCATAAAACGCGAAATTAACATCCGATTCCGTTCAAACTTGACACATCTTAATATTTCCATCAACACAAGACCTTTTAAAAAGATGGTAGAGGTCTGACCATTTCTTCTGGTACCTTCCCCGCATAGGGTTCAAGATTTTGAAAACAAAACGCTCAACGAGTGAGAGCGAAATAAGCATCCAAACTCTCTTCAAATTTCACACAAGCAAACATTTTTGCTAACACAAGATCTGTTGTAAAGATGATATATCTGCGAACCCCTTCCAATACCTCACCTTCAAAGTGTCTTAATTTTCAATACTTTTATCTGTCATAATTTGCGAAATAAGTTAGCGATTCTTTACAACTTCCTATATCAAAATTTTTTTTTCAACCAGAAACTTGAGACGAATGTGGAATTTATGATTTCGCATAAAATTAGATATAAGTGTTCGATTTTCTTGGAATTTTGGCCATATTTTTATCTGTATCAGATGAAGTATGAAAATGGAATACTTTTCTAAAAATTATCACATGTGTCATGTAAAGTGAAGGAAGTTTCGAACCTGCTACCAAGTTACCTTATATTAATATCGTATTTATTTAGGTCCAATTCGAAATAGACAATATTGGCCCATTCCCTCAGAGCCCCCACCCCATAGAGGGTCAACCGTTTGAATAATCATAACAGATGTAAAAATATATTTAAATAATCGAACAATGGCTGAGGGTATCGTGTGTCGGCAGAACCGTTTGATACTTTTTCACTTGTTTTGTTATTAGTTTGTTCATAGCTGTAACACATGCTGGTAATGATTTGAAATCCATATTTGGTGGACATAAGCCACTATATACCTAAAGTACTAGAACTCCAAGGAATTTTAATGCGAAAGTTTCAAAAAATTTGGAAGAGAGGGGCAATTTGAACCAATGTATTTGTCTTCTATGTTTAGGACTTTTTTTCATAATCTATTAATTATTTTGTAATTTTTGAAAAAGTTGAAAAGCTATTATCCTTCGCCATTCATTCTAAAGTGCTTTACTGTTATATTCAAACCTAAAAGCCATGCACTTCAGCAAAGAAATTATTTCGAAACCTTCAAATTATTCACTTTCCCAAACTTTACTTACTCACTGAATTCCTAATGATACTTTTGCCAGAAATATTCAGCAACGCAATGCTTTTTAAGAAGCCATGGGTAAAATTTACTTAAGAACTTCGTTCTAAACCAAAAACTCCATCATCTCCATTACTCTCATGTCGGCAACACCTGCATAAATAACGAAATGTGCAATTAATTTCTTATGCAAACACTTGGCAAACTATTTCGTAGAAACTTTCTCTCTATTTTGTTATATATGTTTGTATATACACTCACTCAAACTTTGGTAAGTATATTGAAAGGTTTTTTTTTTTAAAATTATGTATGTATTAAACTATGAGTTAAGATTTTAAAATTTTGTAGCCATTACATTAGGGCCAAGCAAATGCAGGCACAAGTGCCTTCAAAGAGTTTAAATCTGTCCATACACAACCAGAACCAGGGATGCCACATGCTTCGACTTAAAAATCGCTACAGATAATGCTAGGAACACAATTGGAGCGAACGACGAATTTCGCCCTACGCGGCGACAAAATGAGCCGCGAAAATTCGTCGTATGGAACACAATACCGACGAAATTATAAAACAGCTGATGAAGTTGTTTACTTTTTGCTCATTTGTTGACTACAATGAAAATTATACAAGAACTCATAATTCTTTATAATTTCAGTTATGTCCATCTTCTCTATTATAAATTCACTGATATCCATCTTCACTCAGGCGCAAGTGCACAAATAAATAAACAAATTATTTATGTTTTTTTATACGAATAACAGATAGTAGAGTGACCATAACAAATTTTTAAGTAAAAAGTAACTTTATTTACTAAAACACATAAAATTCGTACAAGTATGGCCACCTTGTACTGTTTTGTCGCCGTTCGCCGGCGTATGAAATAGAAATAAAGCTAATTGAGTTCGCGGCGACCGACGAAATTTTCGCCGTCGCCGTGATTGTGCGCACTTCCATATACACATATGGTTTTTATTTTTGAAGACGAACATACGCCGCGAAAAAATTCGTCGTTCGCTCCAATTGTGTTCCTAGCATAAGTTTTTAAAAAACCAACACAAATCTCTAGCGAAAAAGACCAAAATACGCTATGAGAATTTGTAGAAACAAAAAGTAGAAGGAAAAATTAAAAAAAAAAATCATATAAATATTCATGTTTATTAATCTCACTTGAAAAAAAATAATAATAAGGCATCTAGCTAGGAAGGAATATGGAGAATTACCATTATATTGGGGCCTACAAAGACGTGGCAATTTTGTGTCACATACGGTAGTTCCCATTAGGGACCTCAAAAACGAAATTTGAAACAATTGCAGTGAATAATGTCGCTTAAATTCTCCAAAATACCAAATATAGAGAGGTACCATTATATGGGGCCTATACGAAGATGTGAACCAGCATAGGCAATTTTCTGTCACCGATGGTAGTACCTATTAGGAACTTCAAATATGAAATTTCATACAACTCCTATGAATTATATCGCTAAAACCATAAAAACACAGAATATCGGGGGTACCATTATATGGGGAAATACGAAGACGAACGCGTGCTTGAGCAATTTTCTGTCAATAGGATGTAGAACTTCAAATTGCAAATTTGAAACCTTTCCGGCGTAAAGGGTGACACAAGGGACTAGATCAAAAATTTTATGTACATTGACAGTTTCATGCAAGATTGTTTCTTACATAAAGGGAACATATTTTGCCAATTTACAGAAAATTTGGCTTAAAATTGTGACTAAAACTGTAAAAAACTTAAATCTGTCGGTACATTTATATGGGGGTTATAACAAAACTTGGAACTATACACTAAATGTAGTCTTGCTTGAAGGGAAAGAGATAAAATTCTGAAATTTGATATTAAAATCTCTGTTGGTATCTTGGATTGAGATCTTGTTGGGATTTTTCAAATGCGTACTATAGTTTTTCGAAAAGTACTAAATGGTACTCATTCTCTTTTGGTATCTAGGATAGAGATACGATAATTGTTATGGATATGTGTACTAAATGTTACTAAACTTGAATAATATCGAAAACTTTGAAAACCTGAAAATTTAGAACAATGTATAAAATTTGGATTAAAACATTTTTTATGCATTTTTATACCCTACAACACTATGAGTTGGGGTGTTATAAGTTTGATTGGGCCAAAAATTGTGTAACACCTCGAAATATTGGTTTCCCATATAGGAAAGTATGTATGGATCTTCCTATCTCGCCGAGCTGAGTCGATCTAGCTATGTATGTCCGTGCATGCATATCTCATGAATGGCTGGACCGATTTTGACAAATTTTGTCAATTCAGAATGCCTTCTTGGCATAAAAGTAAAAAATCTGAAAAAATCGCAGTAATTGTGTTAATGCAGATTTTGTAGCATTTTGTGACATTTTTATACCCTCCACCTTGGAAAGGAGGGTATATTAACTTTGTCATTCCGTTTGTAACATCCCTAAATATTCGTTTTAGACCCCATAAAGTATATATATTCATAATCAGCATAAAATTCTAAGTCGATTTAACGATGTCCGTCTGTCTGTCCGTCTGTCTGTTGAAATCACGATACAGCCCACATTATTTGACGTAGAGCTTAGCAGAGCTATTTGCATTGTGTCTAGGATGGTTGGTATTGAAAATGAGATATATCGGTCCACGTTCTGGTATAGTCCCCATATAACGGTACCTCCCGATATTCGGTATTTTGATGATTTATGCCACATTTTTTCACGGATTTGTCTTAAAATTGGTATTTATAGGTCATATTTGTAGGTCTGAGCGTGTGGCAAAACATTGCATGTATAGGTCCACGTTGTGGTATAGCCCCCATATAAAGGTACCTCCCGATATTTAGTATTTTAGTTTTTTTTTACCACATTTTTTCACCGATTTGTCTAAAAATTGGTATTTGTGGGTCATAATGGTTTCCAGCTCCGGTGGCGGAACATTGCATGTATGGGTCCATAATTTGGTATAGTCCCCATATAACGGTACCTCCCGATATTCCGTATTTTGATGATTTATGCCACATTTTTTCACGGATTTGTCGGTCATAGCGGGTCCCTGAGCGTGTGGCAAAACATTGCATGTATAGGTCCACGTTGTGGTATAGCCCCCATATAAAGGTACCTCCCGATATTTAGTATTTTAGTTTTTTTACCACATTTTTTCACGGATTTGTCTGAAAATCGGTATTTGTTGGTCATAATGGGTTCCAGCTCCGGTGGCGAAACATTGTAATTATAGGTCCACGTTTTGGTATAGCCCCCATATAACGGTACCTCCCCATAATCGGCATTTTAATGGTTTTTGCCACATTTCTTCTAATGTTTCTTTTACCCTAAGGTTGAGGGTATTAAAAGTTTGGCCCGGCCGAACTTAATGTTTTTTTACTTGTTTTATTTTTGCATTTTTTTTTTTTTTTTTTGAAGTACACATTTTGTAATATTTTTTTTCCTTACAACACAGGTTGGGGTTATTATATATAGATTGCAATTATCGTCCGATCCTAACGAAAATGTTCACAAGGGTTTGGTTAGGCTCAGAAGGGCCAGGCCTATTGTTTTCAAGGATGTCCACAATATATTTGGGGGTTGAAATGGACCAACAACTAAAAATGTGCACAAATAGAAACCAAAGGACAGGAAATTTCGCATGAGGTTGGATTTAGGACAGAATGGTCCACTATTTGTGTGTGAAAAAACACCAACATTTCCATTCTACCGAAACCATGAACATAACCTACAGGCGAAAATCAAAATACACAAAAAAAGATTTCGCTTTTGAAATTATGTCAAAGAGCACTGGCCAGATATTACCCTTAGCTTTCTCAATATTTTGCAATCAATATTTTGCAATGCAAAAGGTCCCTCTGTATCTCCAAATTTAAACTTATCTTTATGATTTGCTTGTCTACGATATTTGGTTATTGTCAAAGAAATATCATAGACAAGGAAATCATATAGATGAGTCTAAATTTGGAGATACAGAGGGGCCTCTTGCTTTTAAAGATGATTCAAAATATTGAGAAAGCTAAGGTTAATATCTGGGCAGTGCTCTTTGACATCATTTTAAAAGCGAAATCTTCCAGGGTGTTTGTAATATATTGTAGGGTATCACATGGCGGCCCCGCACGATTGTAGCCTTTGCTTACTTGTTAGTACTAAAAAAGCCTAACATGATCTGTTGCAACGAATCTAAAATTAAGATCGATTTTTCACTGACGAAGTAGCGGGAACTTGCTAGTTGAGTATTAACAAATAAAAAAGCAGCTAAGTTCGGCCGACCAACATTTTTCAATCTTCCACAATTCGGAAAAAACTTGAACATTAAAAAAAAAAATCCGTCGGAAAATACCGCTCAAATAAAAACCTTTATATGGGAGCTATACGAAGACGTGGTGCTGAATAAGTAATTTTCTGTCATGGGCTGTAGTAATGATTCCTAACTTCAAATACGAAATTCGAAACAATTCTGGTGAATAATGCCCCTAATTTATTTAAAAATAACAAATTAAGGGAGATTACGGTTGTATTAGGGCTATAATTACACGTGGAACTTGAAATACCGAATATGTCGGGGTAGCGTTATATGGGTGCTATACTGAAACGTAGACCTATATAGACAATTCTCTTCCAGGGTGTAGAGTAAGAAAAATGTGGCTAAAATCATCCCAATACCGAATATCGCGAGGTACCGTTATATGGACTCTATACGAAGACGTGGACCTGCATAAGCAATTTTTTGTCATAGGCTGTAATATCCATTCCAAACTTCAAATACCAAATTTGAAACAATTCCGGTGAATAATGTCACTAAAATCGTCAAAATACTGAATATCGGAGGTACCGTTATATGGGGGCTGTACGAAGACGTGAATCTGCACAGACAATTTTCTGTCTTAGGCTGTAGTACCCACAAAGGACTCCTTGTGAAGTATTTCAGACAATTCTATTGAAAAATGTATTTAAAATCATCAAAATACCGAATATATAGTGAACCAATTTCATCTTCGAACTTGACCTACCTTCAAACAAAAGCTTGATTCGTGGAACATTTTAGCTTTTGTAAACTCTTTTGCAGGATTTGTACATTTTTGGTATCATCTATAAAAGGGGTTCATTTTCTTAACAAATTATTGGAAATTACCATCGAAATAGCTAAAACCCAACCTACTTTGATAATCTTTTGCAAAGAGGATTTCTATCAAAACTTTGTTGAAATTAATTAGAAAATGTATCTAAAACGTAGCAAATACTTGATCTGGAGTTTACTCTTATATGGGGACTTTTCAAAAAGTGGAAATGTATGACCCATTATTTAAACAAATGGTTCTAATATTAAAGACTCTTTGGTTATGTCTAAGGTTATTTCAATTACCCTAAATAAATTGGCTTCTTGACCCAAAACCCGTTTGAGATTTTGATCGACTGACCCAAGACTTCACATGGAATTTGTAACACCCCATATTTATAGCCTTGTATCGGAACATTTCTAAAACCTGCACCTAGGTTGAACATTTTTTTTGGGATAACTGTTCTATGTTGTATTCATTTGCTCATAATTTTAATCATCAAACCAACAGGTAATGATGTTGTGTTACTTAGTGGAAGGACGTTTTTCCAAAGCACTTTAAGTTTATTTAAAATCTAGCTCCTTTATCGCAACGAATAAACAAAGAACCTACACAAAAATTGCATGTTATTTGCAAAACTCATTTGTTTCCCTCTCTGCAACATTGCAACACGTGCCATCTAGATATTATTAAGACCTTACCAAAAAAACTTAAATATTTACTTTAGCGACCTGACCTTAGTAGATTTCATAAAACCAAAATGGGAGAACCGCTACTTCACACTTTGCCCCCAAACATAGTAGAGAAAAATGAGAGAAGGTTACAAAACCATGAAACCATATTTACATACGTATTTAAGAAGAGAAGAATACACACACACACACAGAGACAAACACACAATCAATTATTAAATGTTTGCTTTGGAAACACAATGGAGCCGGAGCCAGCTAACTCAAACAATTGTGGCCTTAACAGTAATTAACGAAGGACAAATAGATGGTCCTTTGTTCCGCAATTCCCCTTACGTGTAGGTAAGAGTAAAGCGAAAGCTGCGAAGTTCTTGCTAACCTTCAACTTTAAACTTTACATTAGTATTCAAAAGGTGGTTTTTGTTGTTTTACACATAATGAGTTACTATACTCGTATTGTTCGTACGAACATCATCATGCGAGTGTTAGGTTAAAAAAAAAAACAGAAACACGTGCTGAAGGTTTTGCTTATGATTCCCCTTTTCGGCAATCTAAGGTTGACGCAAAAAGTCTCTATAATAATAAAATATAACTCAATTGACATTGATGAATGATGAAAAATGATTTAAAGCAAATGAAAGTAAAGTTTGAAAATAGACGCCTCAGAGTATGCAACATTTTTGATAATGAGAATAGAAGAACTCTTATAACATGTTCCCACTGTCATTTGAACCATAGACAAATGGAAATATAGACGAAGGAATTCCATTGAGTAATGAATATGCAGGGTGAGATGAAAAACTGCAACCAATTTCAGACTGCTGTAATTTCTAAGCCACTCGTCCGAAAGCTGCTAACATTTTTCCAGTGACAGCTCATTATATTGTTTACAAGCGTACAAAAGCATTTTAGTGAGAATTTTCCAAAAAAAGTTATTCGTGGTGGAATTCAAGCGTGACACTGTGATTTCTATATACTTGGCTAGAAAACTACAAGTGGCTATCGTTAGAGCACTCCAGCATTTAAATGTGAATAAATTTTTTGTGTCTCATACCATCGCTCATTACCGTGATACTCGTAGTATGGCCCGACATCTAGGAAGTGGACGGGTGAAAACAGCAACATCAGCAGAAATGGTTCGAAAAGTAAAGAAGCGACTTGAGCGAAACCCGTGCCGCAGTGGCCGAAAAATGGCTCGTGAACTGAACATATCGTAATATCCCATTCGGCAAATATTGAAAAATAATCTCGTGGTAAAGCCATTCAAATTCCAAAAAGTGCAAGAACTTACACCGCAACAGAAAGAAAATAGACTTAAAAGAGGTAAAGAGTTGCTACGCTTGGCCAAAAGTGGTGAACTGCCGAATTTGGTTTTCTCCGAAGAGAAATCATTCGTTGTTCATCAGTTTGTAAACAAACAAAATAATCGTGTTTACTTTCCAAAGAGGTCAGCTGAAAATGTGCACCTTCGGTTGGTCATCAGAACTCAAGCGCCGCCCATGGCCAATACGCTTCTTCGCTCGTATTAATCGACCGTGGCATCAGAATAAATACCGAATATTATCGCGAAAATATTCTGGAGGGTGTATTAAAGCCTTGGGCACACATATACTTTTGCCGCAGACCTTGGTTCATTCCAACAGGACTCAGCACCATTGCAGGACTCAGCACGTGCCACTAATGTTTACAAAATTTGGTTCCTCGCTTATTTTCCAGCGTACATTGGCCACCAAAATCTCCGGATACCAATCCGTTGGACTATTGTGTCTGGAGTATTTTGGAAAACAAGGTTGGCACTAAAAAATACCAAAGTGTCGATCACCTCAAGGACGCGCATCGCCGGTAATGGGCCAAAATACCGCAGAGCAACATTCGGGCAGTGTGTGACGGTTTCATTGGCCGTTTGAAGGCCATAATTCGAGCCAAAGGTGACCAATTAGAACAAATCTAAACTTATTCTAAAATTTGATACTATTTCCGACATTTTTTGGTTCCATTCAACAAAATTAAAAGAAAAATGTAAAAATTATGGCATTTGACTTTGTTGCAATTTTTTTTATCTGACCCTAAAATCAGATGTGTATCAAAGCTATATAACAATCTGAACCAATCTCGATAATTTGACAGAGGTATTTTGGAGCAGTATCTGATGAATATCGTACTTCTTTCTAGATTGAATTCGGTCGGATGTGCCAAAATTCAGGTTATTTTGACCGATATTGGCCATTTGGCCAATATATATACACTAGCTACATCTAAATTTGAACTAATTCTCACCAATTTCAATAGGCTTCGTCTTTGAGGAAAACAAATATTGTTTGGAAAATCCGCATTTGGTTCACAAAAAAAAAAAAAAAAAAAAAAAAAAAAACACGGACAGACGGAGGGACAGACATGTATAAATCGGCTCAGGAAGTGATTCAATGAAGATCCCCAATAGTAACTATAGATCTATCTGGGTTCCTCCTCCATCTTACAAAAAAGTACACAAAGACATAATACCCTTACAACTATGTGGTGTAGGTTATAAAAACTGGAGCTAAAAATAGAAGACATGTGTATAAGTTTTGAAAGTTTTTATTGCCAAGTAAACTAATTAGAGGGGGCCGATTAAGATTCCTTGGAATCCTTGGTATATAGTGTTTTCGGTAATATTTTCGGTTTCTTTTTCAAAACACGGCTTAAAACTCTCTTCATCATTCACCTATAGTTTTTAAGTGGAAAGTGGAAACAATGCGTTATCCTTTTTTACTGCTACTTTGAAATTTGATGAGGAATATTTCTGTCTTTGACGTCATCCATCTAAAATTATGCTTTATAGGAGAATTTTGGAGTTTACCTCTAATTATATTTATACCCTACATCACATTGTGGTAATCTGTCAGAAGGTCCTGAATTTTGGTACATTTGATAGAATTCGATTTAGAAGCAAGTTCATCAAATTTGGTGAAAATCGGTTCAGATATAGCTATAGCTCACATACATAGGTTTCATCCGATTTGGTGTTTAAGTCCCTCACATTCGGAATATGCAATCGACAACATCGATATTTGGTACCAGATATCTTAGAGAGCTCGGAAATACATTTGCCAAATTTTATCGAGAACGGCTAAGATTTGAATATAGCTCCTATATATATATCCGATTTCAGGTTTATTGTGCAAATAATGGCTGATATTAACCCAAATGGTGTGCATTTCCGGATGTACGTTTCCATTTGGCAGAACTCGGCTTCGATATATATATTTTTAATGGAATCCTTCTAGAAGTGGTATGATATGTCAATGTTATTTGGTATAAAAGATAACAAGTAAAAAAGCTGTAGTTCGGCCGAGCCGAACTTTGAATATCCTCCATCATTTGGAACGAATTTAACAATTCTCAAAAACAATTTAATCCGTTAAAAATTCTGTTAAAATCTTAAAAATGCCGAATGTAGCTGTTATATTAGGGTCTATGCGACGACATTGACCTGTATAAGTAACATTTGTCATAAACCATTACAATATTCAAATGCTAAACTTAAAACAAATCGAATATTAGGAGGTAGACTGTAGTATCCATTACGAACTTCAAGTACCAAATTTGAAACAATTCCGGTGAAAAGGTCGCTAAAATCATAAAGATATCGAATATCGGGAGGTACCGTTATATGGGGGCTCTACGAAGACGTGGACCTGCATAGACAATTTCCTGTCTTAGGCTGTAGTATCCATTACGAACTTCAAATACCAAATTTGAAAAATACCGAATATCGGGAGGTACCGTTATATGGGGGCTCTAGGAAGACGTGGACCTGCAGAGACAATTTTCTGACTTAGGCTGTAGTATCCGTTACGAATTTCAAATACCAAATTTGAAAAAATTCCAGTGAAAATTTTCGCTAAAATCATTAAAATACCGAATATTGGCAGGTACCGTTATATGGGGGCTATACCAAAACGTGGACCTACATAGCCCATTATCAATACCAAAAGTGCTGCAGACATAACATACATTTGAATAAAATTGTATCAATCTACTTCAATTCGTTCGGAAGCTAAAGTGATTTCCACAGACGAATCGATTTAGAATTTTATGCTGATCTAGAATATATATATATACTTTGTGGGGTCTAAAATGTGTATTTCGAGGTGTTACAAACGGAATGACAACCTTAATATACCCTCCATACTATGGTGGAATGTATAAAAATGTCTCCGTCAAATTTGGTGAAAATCGCTTCAGAAATGAATATGCCTCCCATATATTAGTTCCCTCTGAAACCAAATTATAATTGCTGAAAAGCCAAAGGGTTCATAGGTTGGAGGTATTATCTATATAAATTCCTTTGTTAGGGAGCCCTACTAAATATGCATAGTGTTGTAGGGTATCATATAGTCTGCCCGCCCGACTTTTGACTTTTATTTGCACATTACTGGTTTTATTTGCACATTGTTTTATATTTATAAATAACTTAATCATAGACATTTAAAAAGCGGGTTTTAATTTGTCTACCCGCTATTCATAACACATTTCCATAGCATATTTCTAGGCTGAAATCTGTGAAAATAAATTATAAATTATGCCTGACATGCCATATTTCCGAAATAGAAAACAATACAAAAAAAGTTGGCATTTATTTAAACAAATGTCACGATTTACATAGCATTTAATTTATTAGCATTAATAAATATTGCATGGATAATTGTGTGAATAAATATGAATTGAATTTTATTCCGAAATTGGTGGCTTTCAAACTATGTCATTAAGGATCATTGGTGGTTGTTGCATTCATTATTTAAATATTGTTATTTTAGTTGTTGTTGGTGGTTTATTAATGAGACACAAATATGCGCTTTGTGTGTGCGTGTGTGTGTATTTAAGTGAAGAGATTTAATTGCAATAAATTTTTTATTTTTTTTTTAGCAGAAAAACAACTGATGGCTGCTATTGTTTGCACAAAAATGTCAAATGTGGACAAGTATTATGGCTTGAATTATGGCTTGTCAGCAGAGATTAAGGTAACGTTTAATATAATTTATGGATTTTAACACATTTGAATATGTGAAGGAAATAAATTACCGTGTCATAATAAGGATGATATATGTTGGAGCATTGCTACTATTTTAAATACAGGAAAATATATAGAAGAACAATTTTTGAGCCACAAAAAAAAGCTGTAAGTTCGGCCGGACCAAAATTTAAATACCCTCCAACATGTGGAACGAATTTGGTAATTCTGCACAGACAATTTTCTGTCTTAGGCTGTAGTATCCATTACGAACTTTAAATACCAAATTTGAAACAATTCCGGTGAATAATGTCGCCAAAATCATAAAAATACCAAATATCGGGAGGTACCGTTATATGGGGACTATACGAAAACGCGGACCTGCCAAACAATTTTCTGTTCTCGGCTATAGTATCCAATATGAATTTCATACACCAAATCTGAAACAATTTCGGTGAATAATGTCGCTAAAATCCTCAATCGGGAGGTACCGTTATATGGGGGCGATACGAAGACGTGGACCTGCACAGACAATCTCCTGTCATAGGTTGTAGCATCCATTACGAACATTAAATACCAAATTTGAAAGAATTCCGATGCAAATTGTCGCTAAAATCTTCAAAATACCGAATATCGGGAGGTACCATTATATGGGGACTATACCAATACTTTTCAATACCAAAAGTACTGCAGATATAATATACATTTGAGTAAAATTTTATCAATCTACTTCATTTCGTTCGGAAGCTAGAGAGATTTCCACAGACGGACATCGCTAAATCGACATATAATTGTATGCTGATCAAGAATATATATACTTTGTGGGTTTTAGAATGTATATTTCGAGGTGTTACAAACGGAATGACAAACTTTATATACCCTCCATACTATGGTGGAGGGTATAAAAGGGGTTAAAGGCCACGACGCAATATTTTTCCTTAGGTTAAGTTAAAGGACGTCCGGTTGCCCTTTGATAACCCGTCCATTTGGAGACGTGCTCGTCCATTGGAATCGAACTATAATTCAGAGAGGAGAAAGAAAGATGTTAGGGGAAAAACGGAAAGTTATTAGTAGGAACAAAGAATAATAAGGGTAATCCGCGGCTAATAATTTTGCCGTATCGTCTTTAGCCACTTAAATCTTCTGGCTAATTGAAGAATTACTGTAGGGTCTGTGTTAGGGAATGAAGACAGATCGTGTGACAGTTGTCTCCCCACAAGCCTGCGTCACAGGTTAATAAGTGCTGGACAGTGGCAGATCGTCCCAATTTCTTCCCCATCTTGACAGATTCTACAGTAATCAATATCACCGCTGTTCCATTTTGAGATCATTGCTCACATATGCAGTAACCTGAGATGATGTCCATCACAAGGTTTTGACAAGGGCAATAGCAATTTTGTTCTCTTCTCAGAGAGTATGGACCATATTCTCTTGGAGAGTACATTTCCTTTCATCTAGACAGTTTTTTGAGTAGTGTCTATGAATTACTTGGAAGAATGACAGCCTAGCCAATTCGTCTGCAGTCTCATTGTCCGGAATATTGTAATGACCTGGAACCCAACAGAGCTTGATGGACAACCCAGTGTCTACCAAGGCTTTCCTACACAAACCATAGATTTAATAATAAATAAGTTAAAAAGCTTTAAGTTCGACCGGGCCGAACTTTGAATACCCTCCACCATTTAGTACAAATTTGGCAAATTTCAAAAAAATTGAATCCGTTAAAAATTCTGTTAAAATCTTAAAAATAGCGAATGTAACCGTATGTTCGCGGTCTATACGACGACGTGGACCTGCATAGGCAATTTTTGTCATAAGCTATCACAACATTCAAATGCTTAACTTGAAAAAAAATCTATTTATAATGTAGCTAAAATCATGAAAATATCGAATATAGGGAGGTACCATGGGGGCTATACGAAGACGTGGACCTGCACAGATAATTTTCTGTCTTAGGCTGTAGTACCCATTTCGAGCTTCAAATACCAATGGGTACCGCTATATGGACCGTGGACCTGCAGACATAATACATATTTGAGTAAATTTTTATCAACTTACTTCATTTCGTTAGGAAGCTAGGGTGATTTCTACAGACGGACGTACATTGATAAATCGACATAGAATTTAATACTTAATTAATATACCCTCCATACTATGGTGGAGGATATAAAAAGTTTACAGCGTTCAGTGCCGCTTGGCTATTGACATACATATATAGTCACCGGACCGTTAACTTCATTGTTCCTCGTTACCAATAAGTATATGGCTTTTTGATCGCCAATTTTTCCGTCTGGAATACACTATAGTCGTTTCTGAGCTTGTAGGACCAACGCTGAGCGTGAAAATGTTTTGATGTCTCTTGGAACTGCCGAAGCCACAACCATAACAGGATCTGACTTCTTGGCCTTGCACCTGCTTGGCGGGAAGATTATACTCCGCGGGGTCACCGTCCACCTCCATCATTGGTTCGACCACCTGAGTAGTCCTATCACCAGTGATAGCTCCACTGACCATCACAGAATACTCAACAGTTGAAAGTTGATCCACGGATAAGCCTTCCCTATCGTTGATAACGGCGGGTAGGAGAGTGGGAGCAATCTGATCAAGGGATGAGGGGGGAGGGGGTGGTTCTTTTCGAATTGTCTAACTAACTCTACGTTCATTTTAATCAGGATTCTCACTCTCTCCGTAATCTGTGCGGGATCCCGGCCGAAAAGCTTTTTACAATATTTTACCGGCCTTTTGCCTCTTTCGGGTCGACGCCTCCGTGTGTGGTAGTTTTGTTGGCAGGGTTTCTATTAGCTCCTACGTCGGTGGCGTCTTGCCAATGGAGGACTAAAACATCGGTAATGGTCGACGGAGATCCCTCCTGGGAATGTGATTTCGCAAGAGTATCGCAAGAATGTGATTTCGCAAGAGGTGTCTCACCTCCCTCCGACTGGGGGAGGACAGTAATGTCAAGTTCCTCGTCAGTTAGAGGCGAGTCATTCTCAAAACCAGAGGGAATACTCTCCTGACTTAGTTTCAGTTTTTCTTTAGAAGGGCGGACAATTGTTCACTCTGCTGGTGAATGCAGTCCCAGATAACGTCTCTGTGCGTCAGGATTGTGCCGTCCGCAAATTTAAAATCGTGTCCTGTGACTTGTTCGAGGCAGTTTGGTCGTTGGGGTTATTCTATGTTTATACCCTACACCACAAGGTGGTCAGGGTATTATGTCTTTGTGCATTTGTTTGTAACAGGCAAAAGGAAATGAGATAGACCCATAGTTCCTTTTGATGATCTGCATAGAATCACATTCTGAGTCGATTTAGGCATGTCCGTCCG
Source organism: Musca domestica (assembly GCF_030504385.1). Taxonomy (NCBI): domain Eukaryota; kingdom Metazoa; phylum Arthropoda; class Insecta; order Diptera; family Muscidae; genus Musca; species Musca domestica. The sequence continues at coordinate 10,801,671 of NW_026712383.1, read as the reverse complement.
CCCGTCTGTCCATGTAGTTTTGTAAACAAAGTACAGTTCGCATTTATTATCCGATTGAGATGAAATTTTCCAAACAACATTTGTTTGGCCCAAGAACGAACCCTATTGAAATTGGAGATAATCGGAAAAAAAATTTAGATATTGCTCCCATATATATCTTCGTCCGAATTACCTTTTACTGCCCACCAAACGTGTAATATCAGCCCGATTATTATGGAATTTCGCCCGTACAACCAAATTAGGCCTGAAAATAAGTATGCCAAATTTTATCGATCGGTTCAGATATAGCTATAGCTCCCATATATATTGTTCATCCGATTTGTTTTTTTTTGTCCTCCGCAGCCGTAATATGCACAACAATAACAACAATATTTACGGAAATTTATCAAATACAGCTCAGAAATACCTTTGCTAAATTTTATCGAGATCGGTTCCGATTTGGATATGTCTCCCATATATAACTTCGTCCGATTTACATTTTATTGTGCACCAAACGTCTAATATTTGCCCAAATGGGATGGAATTTGGTACATACGACCGAATTTAGTCTAGAAGGTAGTATGCCAAATTTGGTGAAGATCGATTCAGATATAGTTATAGCTCCCATATATGTTGTTCATCCGATTTATTGTATTTGTTACCCACAGCCGTAATATGCACTCCGTAACAACGATATTCAGGGAAATATATGAAATACAGCTCAGAAATACATTTGCTAAATTTTATCGAGATCGATTCAGATTTGGATATAGCTCCCACGTATATCAAATGGACAATACAAGTCCGAATTTAAAAGACACAAATGCTTCAGGATATTTAGTCTTTTGAACTTTAAATTATAATTATAATCATAGTGTGTATGATTGAATTCTCCCATAAAAACTTTTAATTGTTATGTGGAGCTCTACTAAATTAGAAAAGTTGTGTAGGGTATCATAAAGTCGGCCCCGCCCCACTTTAAGACTTTCTTTACTGGTTTTTAATAAATTTTCGTATTCTCCATATAAAAAAAGGTACGCGATGGCATAGCCTCCCTACCATGGTAAGCACTTGGCAATTAAGCCTGCTACTCACTGAGGCGCCCAGGTATCAGTGAGTTCCCCTTACCCACTTGTATAATTCTCGGAATATGCTTTGAAGAAAAAACTTCATATGTATCACATATATAAAAAAATTTATACACGAATATTATGAGTCTTAAATTATTCTCTAAATGTAAACTTGCTTTCCATGTTGGAAGATGTAACAATGCTCAGAAGTGTTCATGTTAAATTAAAGTTCCTACATGTGGAATATATGTGTATTCATGTGCTTGCCCATACATTTTTATGCGAAACAAGTATTTTATTGTAAAATGTTTTCACTTTCATTGGCTTTGCATAAAGTTTGGAGAACATTCAGTAGAACATGCATTTTTCACAACTCAAACAATTGTGGAAGGACATGTGTATGTAAATACTACGAATAGAAACTAAAACTTGTTCTTACAGCAAGGAAAGTGCTACGAAGAAAAATTGTTGGAGCCTGCAAAAGGGCCTTAATTTTTATGAGAGTAAGAAATTCTGAGCATACGAAACTGATTTATATCCAGAAGAATTTCATTATATTTTCTAATTATATCTATACATTTATCTTAAGATACATTTGCTTAACTAGTATTCTGAATAAAAAAATCGAAATAAACAAAATTTAAGGCCCTCTTGCAGGCCTGTTTGTAGAATTATCCGTTCCCGAATGGGAGTACATGTTCTCATAAGTATTTACATGTCCTTTCCTAGTTTGAAGCAAATACATGATTTACTGAATGTTATATAAAACTTTTTAAAATGCAAATGAAAGTAAAAAAAAAAAAAAAAACAATGCAGGACAAAATGCAAAATATAAGTACAAGAACTGTTCATTTTATTTATTTTTTCTTTATTTAACATAAAAATATTTGCCTATTTTTTACACTCCCACTAATAGTATATTAAGTTAACATTTGAGCTTGAGGAAAAGCAAAACTCCGAAAAGAATATTTAGACATTGACTCAAAACATTATATTTTACATATTTCTTTCATCACTTCTAAATTATCAATTTACGAGTTAAAAATAAAAGACTGAAACACAACTCTGGTTAAATTTTCGACTGAAAAAATATTGAAATATTTGATTAATAAAAATTTCAAAAGTAAAAGGTATCTTGATTGAAATAAATTTCTCCACGAGAGATGTGTAACTACACTACCCCCCTTCTAGCGAAAAGCGATCCTTTTTGAAATAGTCTTATTGATTTCCTTCAGTGTTTTAATCGACTGTGTAATTATACACCACACCACAAGGTGGTGGTCAACGAGATAGACCCATAGTTCCTTTTGATGATCTGCATAGAATCACTTTCTGAGTTGGTTTATGCATGTCAGTCCGTCTGTCCATGTATTCTTGTGAACAAAATGGAGGTCGCATTTATTATCCGATTGAGATGAAATGTTCCAAAAAACATTTGTTTGCCCCAAGGACGAACCCTATTGGAATTGGAGATAATCGGTAAAAATTTAGATATAGCTCCCATATATATCCTCGTCCGATTTGCTTTTTATTGTGCAGCCAACGTGTAATATCAGCCCCAATAGTATGGAATTTTGCACATACAACCAAGTTAGGCCTAAAACCAGTAAAGAAAGTCCTAAAGTCGGGCGGGGCCGACTTTATGATACCCTACACCTCTTTGCTAATTTAGTAGAGCTCCACATAACAATTAAAAGTTTTTATGGGAGAATTCAATCATACACGCTATGATTATAATTATAATTTAAAGTTCAAAGAACTAAATATGACGAAGCATTTGTATTTTTTAAATTCAGACTTGTATTGCCCATTTGGGCATTAATTTGAAATCGGATAAAAATATATATGGGAGCTATATCCAAATCTGAACCGATCTCGATAAAATTTGGCAAAGATATTTCTGAGCTGTATTGGATACATTTCCATGAATATCGTTGTTACGGAGTGCAAATTACGGCTGTAGGTAACAAATACAACAAATCGGATGAACAGTATATATGGGACCTATAGCTATATCTGAACCGATCTTCACCAAATTTGATATACTAGCTTCTAGATACAATTCGGTTGTAAGTGCCAAATGTCATCCATTTTGGGCAAATATTAGACGTTTGGTGCACAATCCAAGGTAAATCGGACGAAGTTATATATGGGAGCTATATCCAAATCTGAACCGATCTCGATAAAATTTAGCAAATGTATTTCTGAGCTGTATTTGATATATTTCCCCAAATATTGTTGTTATTGGGTGCATATTACGGCTGTGGAGGACAAAAATAACAAATCGGATGAACAATATATATGGGAGCTATAGCTATATCTGCACCGATTTCGATCAAATTTGGCATACTTATTTTGAGGTCCAATCGTACGTGCAAAATTCCATAAACACCACAATTGTGTTCCAATTCCTCGCATTTTTTCTCAAACGTTTGTAGGAACTTCTTGAACGAGGATTCCTTTTCTCCTTGGGAATCCATAAAGTAAAATTCCATTATGGTGACATCTAGGTACTCCAATGTCAAGTGGCTGCAATATAGTATGGGAATATCTTCGTCCGATTTGCTTTTTATTGTGCAGCCAACGTGTAATATCTGCCCCAATAGTATGGAATTTTGCACATACAACCAAATTAGGCCTAAAACCAGTAAAGAATATCTTAAAGTTGGGCGGGCCGACTTTATGATACCCTACACCACTTTGCTAAATTTAGTAGAGCTCCACATAACAATTAAAAGTTTTTATGGGAGAATTCAATCATACACGCTATGATTATAATTATAATTTAAAGTTCAAAGAACTAAATATGCCGAAGCATTTGTATCTTTTAAATTCGGACTTATATTGCCCATTTGGTGCACAATTAATTTGAAATCGGATGTAAAAATATATATGGGAGCTATATCCAAATCGGAACCGATATCGATAATATTTGGCAAAGATATTTCTGAGCTGTATTGGATACATTTCCATGAATATCGTTGTTACGGAGTGCAGAGTGTAACAAATATGACAAATCGGATGAACATTATATATGGGAGCTATAGCTATATCTGAACCGATCTTCACCAAATTTGATATACTAGCTTCTAGATACAATTCGGTCGTAAGTGCCAAATGGCATCCAATTTCGGCAAATATTAGACGTTTGGTGCACAATCCAAGGTAAATCGGACGAAGTTATATATTGCAGCTATATCCAAATCTGAACCAATCTCGATAAAATTTAGCAAATGTATTTCTGAGCTGTATTTGATATATTTCCCCAAATATTATTGTTACAGGGTACATATTACGGCTGCGGATGGCAAAAAAACAAATCGGATGAACAATATATATGGGAGCTATAGCTATATCTGCACCGATTTCGATCAAATTTGGCATACTTATGTTGAGGTCCAATCTGATCGTACGTGCAAAATTCCATAAACACCACAGTCGTGTTCCAATTCCTCTCATTTTTTCTCAAACGTTTGTAGGAACTTCTTGAACGAGGATTCCTTTTCTCCTTGGGAATCCATAAAGTAAAAATCCATTATGGTGATATCTAAGTACTCCAATGTCAAGTGGCTGCAATATAGTATGGGAATAAATATTTGTTAATATTTTTTTAACATCTAAGGCTACGTCATATAGTAGGGCTACAGCTGCGCCCACCATGTTATATAGTGGTTTATACCTTCCATAAATTCAGATTCTTCAAAACTTATAACATCAATAACATTTTTGTACAATAATATTTTTTTCTTATTTGACATTGATTCCATTCAAGGTTTTGCTCACTTCCGGAAAAAGGTTTTAGATTTCGTTAAATTTTGCTTCCTATATATGTATGATTTTCTAACATTAGAAGATGTTATAAAGATTTTTTTTTTGTTTTTAATTAATTGGGGGTTTTCTGTTTCCACAAAATGTTCTATTATATTTGTCCATAATGGTGCATATGGCATACATTTTTTGACGATGAACAATGCGAACTCTTCGGAGTGATATTTCTTTAAATCCCCACCATACCTGATGTTTATTTCTATAAAACAATATATTTGAAAGCTTTTATGTAAAATTGAATTTTAATACGATACAAACTTATCGTCCTCCTCCTCATCATTGTATTTTTTCAATAATAAATTATCCCTGCATTCGACCGTCCTAGGTTTTTAAATGCTTGTGAAACTTCTCCCCCTTTTGCTGGTGAACACGCTATTGTTAAGATATTTTTTAACCATAAAACAATTTATTGATTTTTCTTATATTACTACTTCAAGAAAATTGGAAATATGAATGTCTTTCCTTTATAATTTTATGTATTTAACTGCATTTCTTATTAAATGAGTGCAACAAAGTTGTACTATTACAAATTTAAGCTTTTTCTTGTCTACGCAAATTCTATAGCACTAGAATTAAAGGCTTGTATTATGGCAATTAGCTGCTTTACGCTGAACATATTCTTTAAGAAAATGGCCATGCTATTTTATGCTCTATGCCGTAAATTTGTTAAGTATATAGGGAAGAAAGAATGTGTGTAGCGTAATGACTGGACAATACTCCTTCCGCTACATTAAATAAAATGCCACCCTTTTTCGGTCCAAGCGATACATCAACCTCTATCAAGTATAATTGCAATAATTTTGATTAATTTTTCGACAACACCTCCTGTGAATCCATAAAAAAGGTGTTTCGACTAATTTTTAACACTTTCCTGCTTGCGGCATGTATTATTTTCAAAAATCTTTCAGCATATACATATATTTTTTGTGGTACAGATATATCTTGTATGTATTCGGTTCATTGCTTATCAAGACGCACTTTATATACGTCTATCAACTGGTCAGAAGCCCTATACATCTCCATCATGGTCTCGGACTTCAACTTTCTGGCAGCTTCTTGTAATAAAAGGTCCTGGTCGTTTCCGACATCCCTTAAATCTTTACTTTGTCGAAATTATTTCATATCTCTATGGACTGAAGGGTTCACATTTTACACCTATCCTTTTTTATACCCTCCACCTTGGAAAGGAGAGTATATTAACTTTGTCATTCCGTTTGTAAAATATTCATAATCAGCATACAATTCTAAGTCGATTTAACGATGTTCGTTATTTGACATAGAGCGCCAAAATTTAGCAGAATAATTTGTATTGTGTATAGGATGGTTGGTATTGAAAATGAGATATATTAATCCACGTTTTGGTATAGTCTCCATATAACGGTACCTTCCGATATTCGGTATTTTGATGATTTTTGCTATACTTTTTCATGGATTTGTCTGAAAATTGGTATTTGTAGGTCATAATGGGTCCTAGTTCGTGTGGCGAAACATTGTATGTATAGGTCCACGCTTTGGTATAGCCCCCATAAAACGGTATCTCCTGATATTCGATATTTTGTCACATTTTTCCACGGATTTGTCTAAAAATTGAAATTTGTTGGTCATAATAGGTTCTAGCGAAACATTGCATGTAAAGGTCCACGATTTGGTAGAGCCCCCATATTTTTTGGTATAGCTCCTATATAACGGTACCTCCAGATATTCGGTATTTTGATGATTTTTGCCACATTTCTTCGGGGATTTGTCTAAAAATTGGTATTTGTGTGCCCTAATGGGTCCTAGCTCCGTTGCCGAAACATTGTATTTATAGGTTCACATGAATTTGAACTAAATTGTTGTTAAATTTAAAATTGTTTCGTACCGACAAAGCAAATTTCCCTAACACCAAAGTTTTGAATTGCCTTACCAAAAATTCAGGTTCAATTGTCAATGACCTCGACGTCAAGTCAAACAAACATTTTTGTTCACATGACGACATCAAATTGAACATGTCACAGAAATATGACACATATCTATTTAGGTTCTTATTTTTTTGTTCACTTCCCGCATGCCAACCTCCACCCATACATACAATATATCAACACTATTCCATCTTCAGTTTCATTACCCGTTCCTCTATCCAATTACTCCGAAAACTTTACTTTTCTAAACCTGCAATGCCATTGCAGTCATCAAACGGGAATGGACGATGAAAATAAAGTGAATGTGACAGTATTTTCCTGTCTCTATTCGGATTGTAAAATCCAATGGATAGTTGTTTACTGTTACAATTTTTTTTTTTTTTTTGTTATTGTGTTTTTATTTAATAGATACGGTTATAAATAAACAACTAGGACGAGAAAGTGTTCAAAATAAACAGTAAACAAAAACAACACATAAAATAATACTAACATTTTAAATAGAAAATTGGTGGGACCAAATGTATTGCATACTTTCAGGCATTGTGGAAGAAAAAGAGAGAGAGAGCGAGAAGTGGGTGGCAAATGTTTCCAGTTTTACTGCTGGTGTTGATATTTTCACAAAATGCACTTAACCGGATTGCATGTCACCTTCGCTCGTTACCGCCATTTTAAAAGGTGTGAACGTAATTTAATGCAAATTTAATTAATTTGAATTGCGAATGCGAAGTGGAGATATGATACGTTGCTATTACTTTATTTGTTTGTAATAAAAAACTAACTACGGATATTCTTTGCTCAGGGTATTTGTAAATAAAGTAAAAGGTGAAAAGCGATTTAGAATTTCATGGATTTTTTAGAATCTAAAATAAAATATTTTACTAATATAAATATTTTACAAACAACTTTCAATTTTCACTTTTATAAAAGCCTGAATTTTTCTTTGCTTCTAGGATTCTTCCCTGCGAGCAAAAAATATTCCGCAAATCACTTAGAAGTCACACTTAAGTGGAAGAAGTATCCTGTGGAAAGAAATGAGCCACACCCGCGATATTTTTAAGCGTGACTGAATAGCGTACACAGCGTAAATTTGTTGTAATCGTGGAAGTCACGACAAGCCTCGACAATTATTGGAAGTGAGAAAACAAAATTATTTTTTTACTCCAGACTTAACAATTCTTATACCCTCCTTTATTCTATGAAGGGTATCTATATATTATATATATATATATATATATATATATATATATATATATATATATATATACTAGCTGGCCCGGTCCGCGTTGCCGGCCCATAGTTTTTGTCTATTAAGCATATTTGTCAAAGCATAATTATTCAACGATATAAATGTTATAAATGTTCACGTACTGGTCGATTAGTTTTTAGTTTTTAGTCAAATGAGCAGTAATTTGGAATTTACTGTACTTTGTATAACTCATAATTGAGGGCTAATTGATTTAAGAATAGGCAAAGTTAATTACTTTTTTAAACCAATTAGCACCTCAGATTGTGCATTAGAGTCCTCATAAGTCCCCTAACCATGTCGATCTGTTTGTCCGCCAAAAGGTGGACTTGAGGGGATACTATTACATGGAGAAAATCCTAAAATTTGTAGATATGTTGAAATTTTTGTGTAAGATCCCCAAATACTCATTTTTAGCCAAATCCTTTGAAATATGGTAAAATGCGAAACATCGACCTACATTGAAAACTTTCTTCACCCCTTATAATCCAAGATGACAAATTGAGGCCAAATCGAAAATATAGCAGAACAACATAGCATGACCTCATAATTGAGGTCAGACTGATTTCAGAATAGTCAAATATAATTACTATTTTACACCCATTACCCGTGCTACTTTCTTATATTTGTAATTTGTTCATGTTTTCACAATTTATTTCATATAGATGTATATCCCAAATCTACGTTCCCAACCAATATTCTCTTGGGGGTTACAAATTCAATAGAATACAAATGTTTCTTTTCTGACCACACATTAGATGTGAAAGTGGACTTGGGGATACTCCAATGTGGGGACTTTACATTAATAAATTTCTATGTGGCAATTATCTGTACGATGGTTCCTTACCCCAGGGTAGCATAAATAAAATTTTTTAGTGGTCAAGACCAATATGGGCCCTACTCCGAAAATTTTATGCGAAGAGGTTCTCTACCCCCTTAGAAACAAAGATGCCAAATAAGGGCCAAAAATAGAAGAAAATGGCGAAGACTCCAAAAATGGCTTAAATCATACGATGATTATTTATGATATCATAACCTGCAAAAGCGATTTAAGGTATCTTAAATGTTCAGGCAGAATTTTTGGAAGGATAGAAATCCTTTTCTTACTAAAAGTTCCATTCGCTCTACTATTTTGCACCCTTTATATTTGGTATTTTACTGATTGTACTCCCAAAAATTTTTGCATTTTGAGCTCTCATTGGACGGATTATTGTCACATGAAAGAAGTAGGTCCACGCTTTGAAATAAGTCCCATTAGTCTTTTTCGGTCATTTTTGTTTGTTTAAATGTCTGCGCATTTTCCAGCTGAAGCACGATGTAAGACCTGGAGTTGAAAGGTAGATGTCAGTTAACATCCTATTTCGCACTTATGTAATTTTTTTGGTGAAAAATTGTATATAGTGAAAAATTATTCTTTATTTTGTTCACAAAAAATCCACTGAATTCAATATGATATTACAAATTGAAAAAAATTGACAAAAGAAGAATAACAAATTGAAAAAATCTTTAACTTGTTCGCTGATTTTTTACAGCAACTGTTTAAAGATCCTTACAAAGTTTGACAATAGAATGTACTTTTATTTTAAAATTCAATTCCATTGGAATTTTTTTTCGATATTTTCCCATTTTGAGAATTGTTGCAATGAGATCTCTTTTTTCGTGTTATTTTTTTAACGATTTTGAAAAAGTAATTTTCTTTTAACTTTGGTGTGACCGCATTAAATTATTTCGTTATCATCTATTCCGATTCGCCACCACATAATTCGGTACTACACTTCCATGTAACCCGTCACATACGATGAAATAAACATTTTGAAAACATTCGAATTTGAATGTTTTCTGAACAATTTTTTTGTTATTGAAAAGAAAACACATAAATAAACAAATAAAAATGACATATTAAGCCAAGAAAATAAAAAAAATTGAAATCATATGGTATCATAGCCCTACCTTGATATCATTGTACCATGGGTACAGGTATTTTAAAACACTTTAAATCGACCTGTACGTGAACACTTATATCAGTCATATCTGTGAATAATTATGATTGGGAATATATGCATAATAGACAAAAACTACGGGCCGGCAACGCGGACCGGGCCAGCTAGTATTATATATATATATATATATATATATATATATATATATATATATATATATATATATATATATATATATATATATATATGTAGATATATATATATATATATATATATATATATATATATATATATATATATATATATATATATATATATATATATATACATATATATATATATATATATGTATATATATATATATATATATATATATATCAGCGTAAAATTCTAAGACGATCTAGCGATGTCTGTATGTTCGCCTGTCTTTTGTAATCACGCTATCTTGCGGACGAATAGAGATAGAAATCTAAAACTTTGCATACATGCATAATTTACCAGTAGGCAGGTTAAGTTCGTATATGGGCCATGTTGGTCCACGTGTTCGTATAGCCACTATTTACCGGAATTATTTCAAATTTGGTATTTAAAGTTCGTGATAGTTACTACAGCATTTTACAAAAATTTGTTTATGCAGGTCCACGCATATGGGAATATATGCATAATAGACAAAAACTACGGGCCGGCAACGCGGACCGGGCCAGCTAGTATTATATATATATATATATATATATATATAGCCTCCATATAACGGTACCTCCCGATATTCGGTATTTTCATGATTTCAGTAGTACTGGGCACTACAGCCTATGACAAACATTTTTTTCGGTATTTTGATGATTTTAGGGAAATTATTTACAGGAATTATTTCGTATTTTAAATTCGAAATAGGTGCTACAGCCTATTACAAACAATTTCGTAAGCTGTTTCACGTCTTCGTATTAAACAGTTTTTATTTAAATGGTAGTTTCCGGAAGTTTTTTTTTGAAAAATTTCAAGTTCCTTCCAAATGGTGTATTGTATTAAAAGTTCGGCCCGACCCGGTTGCTTTTGGATTGCTTTTTGCACAGATAAGTTATTAAATACTGTTTCTGTGGTTTTTTTTTAAGCAGAACGGGAGATTTTGTTGCGTTTCTGGAGTGGCAATCAAAAAGTTGACGCTTTGTTCATTTATGAAAGTTGCGCCGAAGTGTGAAAATACAGTGGTTTCTATTTACCTGCATCAACATTAGCTGCGCATTGGCCTTTGCAGACCAAAAAACTTTTTTATGCCATTTTTTTCTGAATCCCTTTATTTGAATTGTATTTAAGTGCCCAATCGATAGCTGCACATTGGACATTCATGCCTCGAAAATTTGGTAATTTTTTTTAATTTAGTTACAAAAGTTGTATTTATCTGCTCAAGAAAATTTTTTGCAAACTCAAAAAAGACACTAAAAACTACCACTTCGTTTTTGTTTTTGTATTTGCAAAAACAATAACAACACAAGAAAAGAGCATGCATTAAAAACATATTCTCGCTTCCTCTCCCACACTAAAAGATGGTTATGCTACTGCTGCTTTGTTGTGCACGAATAGAAAATTAAAGATACCTGCACTTTTTGTGCACGTAAGTAAAATTAAAGATACCTGCTTCATTGTGCAGATAAATGCAATGAAGCTACCTGCATTTTGGGCATTGCTGCACAAGATGTCGTGCAATTTTTTATTGTGCAGGTAAGCAAAAAATACTGTATTTTTATTAAAAGTAAAATGAAATAATAATTATAAAGTATAAGTGTAATTTGTTTAAAGAGGAAAATGTCAGCAAATCAATGAAAAATGGAAAAAGCTAAAATTGAGTGAATGGCAGAAATTTCTCTCAAAGTAAATAAAAGATCTGTCTTTGGTGTAGCAGAATGCCACAATACCCAAATAATTTGTGAGTATAGAAAATTGTGTCATTGGCTAACTGACTATCTATCTAATAACAACAATCAGCTAACTATAAATATATTTCTTATAGAAATTTCTATTAACCTAATTCCAAAAAAAAAAATGCTTGTAAAAAAAAGGCGGTTTTAGACCTGCAGTTCGAAGGGAGTTTTCAGAAAATTTTGCCTGGAAAGGGACAAGTATAAAGCATAGCATAGTATAGTGATTTTTAATCACGATAATCAAATTCAAGTTTTTTTTAGAATTTGAATACTGAGCTCCACAATGTGAGCAAATATGTTCCATATCGTCACTGTATTCAGTCAGCTGATTGGGCTTACAAGACCTCTAAAGTCCTTGTTTTGTATTATTGTCTCAACATATTGGCATACAAATACGCCGCAGTTAAAAGAATCATTCTAAATCTCGATTTAATGACAACATATTTCATAGTTTATTTTATAAATGTATACATAAGTAAAATGCACATTGTTCAACGAAAAATTTTTTGCAAGTATATATTGGAACCTTAAGAGTGACATGCTGCTGCGAAAGATTTTCATTCAGTATCACTGTGCATTAAAATTGTTAAGTATTTATCAAAAACAGAGTTATATAGTTCTTATCTATTTTCTAAGCTTTTGAACTCTTCTATTCCAATGTATGTATATACTGGTTTAGGAATGTTTGGGTCTTTATATAAATGTTCATATCTGAATAATATAAAATTATCAAGGCTTTTTTGTTTACGTTGAAAATAAGGGGGTAGTGGCCACAGTTCGGATAAAAAATGAGGGGAACTTAAAGTTGAGAATATAAACCCTTAGTTGGATATTGTAAGGGGATCTGCACAAGAGGTCAAGGACGTGAGCACTGACAGTGTGATGATGTAATGAATCAGATGTGGAGCTGTTCGGACTGCAAATTTTTCCCCCTCCAAACGCAGTTGACAAGCATTACGAAAGTTTTCTGAAATTATTTATGCTGATATTCGGCGTGAGCATGTAGTATAGGCAAATTTTAATTGTTATCACAGAATTTATGTTGCTCAAATATGAGAATTGTAAGGTGGCAGGTGTCACATACATACATAAGTCTCCCTTAAATACCGTAATAGGTACTACCTAATACGTACAGTTACAGCATCATTATATGTTTATATTTCACAGCTTTATTTATGGTAGTCAACTAATATAATTCTCATTCACCTCGTGGTGCTTGAGCCGTAGTACTTTGGTATTTGCTACTCGGAGAATCCTACTCAACTCACTTTGTTTCTCCCATTTTTTTGGTTCACCACAATACTATCAATATCACTTTGTAAACTACTTCGCGCTTTCTAAAATGAACTCTCTTTTATAACTTTTTTAGTGCGCAGGCGCAACTTTCTAAGGTGGCTACTAAACTCCACTTATCCTTGTCTAAACTAGAATAAAGGTCATTTTCGATGTACTTAAAAATTACCTGTCCTCTTAGCCGTCTTTAAGAAAAACCATTTACAGTGTTGGTAACACAGTTGTTGTTGACAACACCTATACCGGCAGGCTAATACTCAACCGTGAATGACACCATCTCACAGCTGGCCAGCTGACATTTATTTAGGTTGTATTCACAACTCGTGGTATTCCAATTGTTTTTTTATTTTATTTTTTATGATTTATTAACCTATTCTCCTTTTCAGGAAGCTTTAATGTTATGATGGACAGAATTCTACACAACTTTCGGTTAATGCTCATATCTCTTGGAAGAGAATGTGTATCAACTGATATATGGTGCGGAAGTGTGTTCCCATTTTCATGAATGCTTATGGCTGAAAGTCCTGGCTTAGCATAGCCAGGCACATGGTATATGGCATGGTAGAAGAATATAGGTAGACGCGTCGACACAGCTGCTTGGACAAGGAACTGTCAAACCAATTTTGGAATTGAAAATGTTGAATGAAAAATTATTTAAATTTGTAAAAATTGTTGAAAAACGCGAAATATAATAGCCTCCGAATGACGTAGTATATGAAAGTATATGAAAATCTACTTATATTTGAAAAAACATTTAAATTTTTTTGACATATTAATGCTCCCAAGCGTTGATGCATCTACCTGTATTCTTCTGCCATGGTATATGGTGGCAAAGATAATTATGAAGCATGATCGTGACAATTTAAATCTATACCACCCACAACCCATTAACTTAATAACAGGGCATGGCCAACCACTGAAGGTTACCCATACTAAGTGCCCACCAAAACCAACGAAACCAACACTTATATTTCCCAAGCCCCTCCGACTATATTGACAATGGGAGCTAGGGATAAACCAATTTTGGACGTAGTCTTGAGACCGCTACGGAGGCACAAAACATTTCCTCAGCCTTCACTTTCTTGCCGTTTTCAACTTCTCTAAGCGGTACCGATATTTTAAGCAATAGTTCGTCCCACCAAAAGGAACGATTTAACGGTGCACTATTTCTATTTGTGTAGATTTATTTTTCAACTTTTTTGACTCTCCAATGGTGATCTTGAATTTATATTTCCCACATTCATATTTACTATAAACACAATTTGAATAAAGACCTACCACTTTATCTTTATTTATGTGACTATTATAATATTTTTTGGACACAAGTTGTTGATAGTCTTAAAATTTGTCGTGCTAAATCTTCAAGATATTTCAGAAAATTTTCTTTTTCAATTGTTTATATTTGAGTATAACTCCTCTGTTTATGAAAGGGGTTTTGAACTGCATCACGTGAATTGTCAAGAAACAGTCTCTGACCTAAGCACCTTCACATCAACGTTAGGAAAACTTTCTATCCTAATTTTTTTTCGGAAAACTTTATACTCATCCAATACTAAGTCCGTATTCGAAATGTCATCAATATTGTTTTCGTATCGTGTAGAACTTGAAATTGTACCACTGTTTAATGCTACCGTGTTCTCCACATCGGAAACCTCTGAAATAGTGTTTTGCTCAATCGAACCAATAGGGCTTTATTACTAAATTCGATCGATAGACGATCATCCATTTGTTTACATACTTTTTCTATAAAAGGAAACATTTCATTATTATTCGTATTTGTAAACGCATTCCCAGACCCCTAAAATCCTTAGAAGAAGACCCGTTTTCATCTATTGCATGGTATTCGAAATGTTCAACTATTTCCTCCATGGAAATGGACCGATGTTGTCTAATTTCGCAACTGATCTAGCGCTTAAAAAATTATGGGGTTTGCAAAGTTTGCACAGAATTGAATGACCCTTCTTCTTTCTATGAGGTAATTATTTTCTTTGAAAATTTTGATAATTATATTGCGATGTATTAAATTTGGATTAAATTAGATAATCTCTTCGAGAGATATCGTGCGCACCCGCCAGACAGAAAGACAGATGGAGGAACACTCCTAGATCGAATCCAATGGTCCTTAAAGGGATATGGTTCAAATAGACATAGGGTCTAAAACCGTTATTTCGATGAGGTTGCGACATTTTGAAGAAGAATTTTATTTAACAATTATATCCGTTGTCTTAATAAATTCAAGCTCTTAGAGGACCCTTGTGCCATAATTCATAAATTTACCTGTACTAATTTATAATAATTTATAGTTTGTTTTTATACCCTCCACCTTGGAAAGGAGGGTATATTAACTTTGTCATTCCGTTTGCAACATCCTTAAATATTCGTCGTAGACCCCATAAAGTATATATATTCACAATCAGCATAAAATTCTAAGTCGATTTAACGATGTCCGTCTGTCTGTCTATCTGTTGAAATCACGATACAGCCCACATTTTTTGACGCAGAACGTCAAAATTTAGCAGAACTATTTGCATTGTGTCTAGGATTGTTGGTATTGAAAATGAGATATATCGGTCCAAGTTCTGGTATAGTTCCCATATAACGGTACCTCCCGATATTCGGTATTTTGATGATTTATGCCACATTTTTTCACGGATTTGTCTGGAAATTGGTATTTGTAGGTCATAACGGGTCCCTGAACGTGTGGCAAAACATGGCATGTATAGCTCCACGTTGTGGTATAGCCCCCATATAAAGGTACCTCCCGATATTCGGTATTTTAGTTTTTTTGCCACATTTTTCCACGGATTTGTCTAAAAATTGGTATTTGTGGGTTATAATGGTTTCCGAAACATTGTATGTATGGGTCCATGATTTGGTATAGCCCCCATATAACGGTACATCCCGATATTCGGTATTTTGATGGTTTTTGCCACATTTTTTCACTGATTTGTCTAAAAATTGGTATTTGTGGGTCATAATGGGTCCTAGTTCGTGTGGCGAAACATTGTAATTATAAGTCCACGTTTTGGTATAGCCCCCATATAACGGTACCTCCCGATATTCGGTATTTTGATGATTTTTGCCACATTTTTTCACGGATTTGTCTGAAAATTGGTATTTGTTGGTCATAATGGGTTCTAGCTCCGGTGGCGAAACTTTGCATGTATAGGTCCATGTTTTGGTATAGCCCTCATATAACGGTACCTCCCGATATTCGGCATTTTAATGGTTTTTGTCACATTTCTTCTTATGTTTCTTTTACCCTAAGGTGGAGGGTAATAAAAGTTTGGCCCTGCTTTACTACAACGCATTGTATAAATCCTAATCACCCACTGTGAGCATGTAAATTCTGCTCTTTTTCTGCACTTTAAGACAAATTTAGTACCATTTGATACTGTTTCGTACAAGTCCGCCTTCTTATCTAGAAGCTACATGCATGTTATTGTTTACCATTCTAGCTCGTTTCCTACGCTACAAAAGACCCAAATTAGTGCTATTTATACTTTTCGTACATGTTACAGCGGTCATTTCCAAATTCGCTTAAACGCTTCGCATTCTCAGTGATCCTTGAACCAAAATTCAGACTTGCATTTTTATACCCTCCACCATATTATGGAGGGTATATTTACTTTGCCATTCTGTTTTATCTCCTCGAAATACTCGTGTCAAATCCAACAAATTATATATATTCTTGAATAGCGTAAAATTCTAAATCGATTAAGATCTCTCTGTCTGCTGTAATCACGCTATCTTTTAAACGAATTGAGATAGAAGAGACATTATTCAACGGGATTCTTACACATAGTAAACATTTCTGAATCTTATATGAACCCTACTTTTTAATCAGATTGTCATACCACATCCAAATCTCAATCCTTTGTACTTATAGAGAACCTAATGTCATATTTCAAATTTTAAGCACAATCCGTTAACCAAATACCAAATTCAGTTTTTGTACTTTTCATATACTTGTAGTGCGTATTTCCAGATCATCTTTTTTCTTCAAAGCTACCCATCGGTAGTAGCATTCACCCAAAACCACATTGTACAATTTAGTACAGTTCCCTCACTTAGTACGCATTTCCAAAAACCCCAGTTTATATCAACCCCACTTCCTAAATCTGATTTGAGGTACCAAATGTAGTGAATTTAAGCACTTTTGGTACACTATTAATATGAATTTTCCAAATCCCACGCACCCTTTTTACAAGTTTCATATTTCTAGCTCTATCTCTTCCTTAAGTACCAAATTTACTATCATTTCGCACTATTAAGTACATATTTCCCAAATACCAAATTTCCGATTTTCAACTCTACCCTTCCCAATATTTAGTACTTTTCGTGCATTTTAGAAAATATTTCTAAAATTCCCTCAAATCTCAACTCTACACACCATAAGTCAACCCCTCCATCCATTTATCCAAAACCAAATTAAGTACCGTATAGTCATCACTCTAATAATTTCCGAAAATCTGTCGCATCACACACCAACACATCAAGAGTTAGCTCCGGAAAAATGCTAAGATTTTAGACTTATTCATTTCTTCAATACTTTTCTCTTTTCTCCATTAAAAATAGACAACGTCACATACTACAATTGAGACTTTCGTTTAAATAACTTATTGTAACTTTAGGTACGAAATTCCCAAAGATCCTTTTGTACAGTTTTATGTTTATAACCCTCCCTAGCTTTTGCAAAAATTATGTAATATTAATCCCATTTCTGGAAAAGGCTCGATTAAACTCCTACACATCAAGGTGTACATACAGCCGGTGGAATTTCCAATATTTGGATTTGGTACTTTTTGTTATATTTTATACCTTCCACCATAGTATGGAGGGTATTTTAAGTTTGTCAATACGTTTGTAACACCTCAAATATACATATTAGACCCACAAAGTATATATATTCTTGATCAGCATAAATTTTTATGTCCGTCCGTCTGTGGAAATGAAATGAAGTAGGTTGATGAAATCCTGTAGGACTTTTGGTATTGAAAATGGGCCATGTAGGTCCACGTTTTAGTATATCCCCTATATAACGGTACCTCCAGATATTCAGTACCTTGATAATTTTAGCGACATTATTCAGCGGAATGGTTTTCAATTTGGTACTTAAAGTTCGTAATGAATACTACAGCCTTTGATAGAAAATTATCGTGCAGGTCTACGTCTTCGTATAGCCCCCATATGACGATACCTCCCGATATTCGGTATTTTGATGATTTTAGCTACATTTTAAACAGAGTATGACAAAAGTTGCCTATGCAGGTCCATGTCGTCGTATACACCCTGATATAACGGTCACAAGTGCCAAATTCCATCCCATTTGGACAAATATTAGACGCTTGGTGCACAATAAAAGGTAAATCGGACCACGTTATATATGAGTGCTAAATCTGAACCGATCTCTATAAAATTAATCAAAGGTATTTCTGAGCTGCATTTGATATATTTCCCCAAATATTGTTGTTACAGAGTGCATATTACGGCTGCGGAGGACAAAAATAACCAATCGGATGAACAATATATATGGGAGCTATAGCTATATCTGAACTGATTTCGATCAAACTCGGCATACTTATTTTCAGGCCTAATTTGGTTGTATGTGCAAAATTCCATACATTCGGGCTGATATTACACGTTTGGTGCACAATAAAAGGCAAATCGGACGAATATATATATATATATATATATATATATATATATATATATATATATATATATATATATACATTTGGGCCAAACAAATGATTTGAAATTTCATCTCAATCGGATAATAAATGCGACCTGCATTGTGTTTCAGATCGTTGAACTCGTCTCGAAAAAGAAATAAACGAAAAATTATCAACACAATTTTGTAATTTGTCAACAATTCTAATAACAAACCGTTCAGGTAATGTGAATATTAATACATAAGCTTATTTCCATATTATATACTTTGTATTTTAGAAATAATAAAGCGCTTTAAATATAACTTTTATATATATTAATCAAATTTAAAAGTATATTACAAATATAGACTATGAGAGGAGGCTTCAGTCCCAGCAATGAATTCTTGGTATTTGGTTCTGGTCGCATTGAGTTTTTCAAACGCAGCTGCGCTAAAATTACGTTTCACCAATGTAAAATGTGAAGATCTTCGTCCGGATTTTTCTCAATTTAAAAAGTGCCGCCTTGCCGTTGTAAAACGTGATGTTATTTCGCTTAACCTTGAAGTCAAGTTACTCCAAGTACCGGTGGGCAACGTCACGGTAAGCATTGGGAATAATTGTGAAACGAATAGGCAAACGAGTAGCAAATGGAAACTACCAAATTGGATGAAATTAGTTTAGTAACTGTAGTTTGGAGTTTAGAAAAACTGACTAATAATAAAAGCAAAAAGTTTTGAAGGGGAAATGATCGAAATAAACTATATGAGCTAATGGGACAATGTGAGATAATGAAACCACATGTACGAATGGGATGTATAAAGTTCGATCGTCCTTTCGCGTAATAATTTCTTTGAAGAAGTGCGTTTCAGAAGGACATAGCTCTAGAGAGGGTTACAGGTAACCGCATACCCATATACCCATACTATGGAGGGTATATTAACTTTGTCATTCCGTTTGTAACTCCTCGAAATTCTCATGTCAGACCCAACAAAGTACATATCGATTTAGGTCGATTTAGCGATGTCCGTCTACCTGTCTGTCCGTCTGTCTGTTGTAATCACGCTATCTTTCGAACGAATTGAGATAGAAGGCTAACATTTTACACATGTTAATTCTGTCAGTTGGCATGTTAAGTTTGTAAATGGGTCATGTAGGTCCACGTTTTCGTATAGCCCTCATATAAGGGCACTTTCCGATATTCGGTATTTTGATCATTTTAGCTACAGTATTCAGCGGAATTGTTTGAAATTTGGTATTAGACGGTACATCCCGATATTCGGTACTTTGATGATTTTAGCGACATTATTCACCGGAATTGTTTCAAATTTGGCATATCAAGTTCGTAATGGATACTACAGCCTATAACAGCATTTGTCTATATAAGGTCCAGGTCTTCGTCTAGGTCCAATATATCAGTACCTCCCTATATTCGTTATTTTGTCGATTTTTTTTACAATTCTCACATATATTGTTTGAAATTTCGTATTTGAAGTTCCTAATACTACAGCCTGATACAGAAAATTGTCTATGCAGGTCCGTATAGCCTCCTTATAGCCCTGAAAATTTGAGCATTCCAGACCTATTCCATTACAAAATGTCAAATTTGGTACTATTTAGTTTTTCAAACGCAGCTGCGCTAAAGTTACGTTTCACCAATGTAAAATGTGAAGATCTTCGTCCGGATTTTTCTCAATTTAAAAAGTGCCGCCTTGCCGTGATGTGATTTCGCTTAACCTTGAAGTCAAGTTACTACAGGTACCGGTGGACAATGTCACGGTAAGCATTATGAATAATTGTGAAACGAATAGGCAAACGAGTAGCAAATAGAAACTACCAAATTGGATGAAATTAGTTTTGCAACTGTAGTTTGGAGGTTAGAAAAACTGACTAATAATCAAAGCAAAAAGTTTTGAAAGGGAAATGATCGAAAGAAACTATATGAGCTAGTAGGACTATGTGAGATAATGAAACCACATGTATGAATGGGATGTATAAAGTTCGATAGTCCTTTTGCGGAATAATTTCTTTGAAGAAGTGCGTTTCAGAAGGACATAGCTCTAGAGAGGATTACAGGTGACCGCATACCCATATACCAATGCTATGGAGGGTATATTAACTTTATCATTCCGTTTGTAACTCCACGAAATACTCATGTCAGACCCAACAAAGTACATATGGATTTAGGTCGATTTAGCTATGTCCGTCTGTCTGTCTGTTGTAATCACGCTATCTTTCGAACGAATTGAGATAGAAGGCTAAAATTTGACACATGTTAATTCTACCAGTAGGCATGTTAAGTTTGTAAATGGGCCATGTAGGTCCAGGTCTTCGTATAGCCCCCATATAAGGGCACTTCTCGATATTCGGTATTTTGATGATTTTAGATACAGTATTCACCGGAATTGTTTCAAATTTGGTATTTGAAGTTCGTAAGGGATGCTACAGCCTATGACTTCGCATAGCCCCCATCTAACGGTACCTCCCGGTATTCGGTACTTTGATGATTTTAGCGACATTATTCACCGGAATTGTTTCAAAATTTGGAATTTGAAGTTCGTAGTGAATACTACAGCCTAAAACAGAAAATTATCAGTGCAAGTCCACGTCTTCGTATATCCCCCATATAACGGTACCTCCCGATATTCGGTATTTTGATGATTTTAGCGACATTATTCACCGGAATTGTTTCAAAGTTTATATTTGAAGTTTGTAATGGATACTACAGCCTATGACAGAAGTTATCTATGCAGGTCCAGGTCTTCGATAGGTCCAATATATCAGTACCTTCCTCTATTCGTTTTTTTTTCGATTTTGTGTACAATTCCTACAGATATTGTTTGAAATTTCGTATTTGAAGTTCCTAATAGGTACTACAGCCTGATACAGAAAGTTGTTTATGCAGGTCCGTACAGCCACCGTATAGCCCCGATAAAAAGATACCTCCCTATATACGTATATTTTGATCTCTGATTTTTTTTCAAACTTCTATTTAAATATTGCAAGGTCTTATGACAAAAGTTGCCTTTTTCGTATAGATCCCAATATAACGGCTATATTCGGTATTTTTAAGATTTTAACAAAATTTTTAACGGATTTTATTTTTTTTTAAATATTTTAAAATATGTTCCGAATGTTGGAGGGTATTCAAAGTTCTTCTTAGTACTCACTATGTAAACCTAAAGTGACTTTAATATCGTATATCAGAATTTAAGCTCTATATTATTACCTAATACCAAATTTAGTAACATTTAGTATGTATATCGAAAAAAAAGTTAGTACTATTAAGCATTTTTCGTACCATTATAGTACACATTTCCAAAACCATCTCTATATCCAATTCCAGATACCAACAGAGACCTGAATATCAAATTTGGGCATTCCAAATCTATCCCAAATTTAAATTGTACTAAATTTAGTACCGTCTAGTGCTATGAGTACATACTTCCAAAACAACCTCCTTACATCGACTCTACTCCTCAACCTTTTTTCCCATTCCAAACTTCAAGTTTATAGTTCTACCCGTTCACATAAAACAAAATGGTACCAAATGTAGTACATTTTAGTACTTTTCATACACTTAATGTGCGAATTTCCACTCTATAAATTTATCCATATACTCCCTCATTCCAAATTTAAGAGTTCTAGCACTACTACTTCCCAAATACAGAGGGTGGCATATTTAGTACCTTTTAATCCAAAAATCCAGCCTTTTCTGACCCCTTGGAACCAAGAGTGAACCCCAATATAACAGTACCTCCCTATATTCGGTATTTTGATGATTTTAGCGACATGCTTGTTTCACTGGAATTGTTTCACATTTGGTATTTGAAGTTCGTAATGGATACTACAGCCTATGACAGAAGATTGTCTGTGCAGGTCCACGTCTTCGTATAGCCCCCATACAGCGGTACCTCCCGATATTCGGTATTTTGATGTTTTTAGCTATCTTGTTTAAGGATTTTTTTAAGTTTCGCATTTGATTATTGTAATGGCTTATGACAAAAGCTATCTGTGCAGGTCCATGTCGTCGTATAGACCCTAATATAACGGTTGTATTCTTTATTTTTTAAGATTTTAACAGAATTTTTAACGGATTTTATTGTTTTTGAGTATTGCCAAATTCGTTTCAAATGGTGGAGTGTATTCAAAGATCGGCCAGGTCGAACTTTCCGCTTTTTTACTTGTTGATTTTATTTTGTTGCAGCCACATATTTTTGTTTTGTGTTAATTAACAATATCTAGAACCATGCTACTTGTTGGCATTGCTCATTAATGTGTAACATTTTTTGAAGATTGTTTATTAGGAAAATCTGAACATTTTCGTAACTATTGTTAAATTGGCGAAAGGTTTTTAACTCTGATCCCCTTAGAACAGAATTGCAAATTACTTTTCATTTGGTTGAAAACGGATCGAAATCATTTATTTAGAACTATGCAAATCTTTTCCTAATCACTTTTGTTCCCCATTGCAGGTTAACTTATCGTTTTACAAAAAACTCAATGGCTATCGACCATTTCTCTATAATATTACCCATGATTTTTGCTGGTTTATGGAAAATCGTAAACGTATAATGCTTGCGAAAATAATCTTGGACCTCTTTCTCAAGAAATCGAATATCAATCACACGTGTCCCTTTGATGTAAGTTTTTTTTGCCTTTTCCTAATAAGTTTCGACATATCTCCCGATGCACTTTTTTACTTCTAGCACAATATTATTGTGGACAATGTAATTTTGCATGAAAGCCAATTTAAATTGCTACCCTTTCCACGCGGCGATTACATGATGCAAGTCAAAGTGGCTGCCTACAATGACTGGAAGGCGGTTGTTAAAATGTATTTGGGTATATATCAGGATTTGTAAAACGACTGAAAATGAAATAAAATGATTAAATAGAAGTTTATTTGGGGACTAAATAAAAATCACGGATGTTTCATGTAAGGTAAGTAATGATTCTCATCCCAAAAAAATGCTTTTTGCTAATCACTTCATAGCTGTATATCATGTATTTCATAAGTTATGACCTCTGAGTGATAGTTCCCAATATACGATTTTTTCATATTTTGACACTAATTTCATTTTGCCATGTCAACAAGACTTGGCGAAAAGGTTCAGGGACAATAAAATCACATGTTTCGTATATTAAACATTTCCAGACTACTTTTCCGAATTTTCCTTCCTTTTCTATTCCGAATTGTATTTTAGGCCAAAACTAGCTGTTTTACACCCACCATTTAAACATTCACACATAATCACAGGAATTTTGTGACAATTAATGCTGTTCGTGAGCTTCAAAAGATTTTCCTGGCGGAAAATAAATAAAAAATGCCAGGTTAACTCTTTTAAACTTTCTACCCGTGATGAAACAACGACCACGGCATTCCTCTAATGAACGGCATGCCTCCAACATATAAACGCCTCTATTGTCAATAGCACTGATTCACGGGCAATATTTAAAGCAAGCAGCATACCCTGGCTTTTATTTTTGTACCGTCCACCTTGGAAAGGAGGGTATTTTAACTTTTCCATCCCTAAATATTCGTTGTAGACGACATAAAGTATATATATTCATTTCACAATGTCCGTTTGTTGAAATCACGATACAGCCCACATTATTTAACGTAGACCTTCAAAATTTGGCACAACAATTTGTATTGTTTCTAGGAAGGTTGATATGGAAAATGAGATATATCGTTTTGGTATAACCGCCATATAATGGAACCTATCTACAGGGTGAGATAAAAAAACTGCAACAAAGTCAAATGATATAATTTTTACATTTTTTTTTAATTTTATTGAATGAAAGTAAAAAATGTCGGAAATAGCATCAAATTTTAGAATATGTTTAGATTTGTTGGAATTGGTCATCTTTGCACGAATAATGGTCTTCAAACGGCCAATGAAACCGTCACACGCTGCCTGAATATTGCTCTGCGGTATTTTGACCCATTCCCGGCGAAGAGCTTGCTTGAGGTGATTCCAAAATACTCCAGACACAATAGTTCAACGGATTGGTATCCGGAGATTTTGGTAGCCATTATGCCCTGGAAATGAAGCGAGGAACCTCATTTTGTAACCATTCTTGGGTGCCGTGTGCTGAGTGCGATAATGCTGAGTCCTGTTGGAATGTCCAAGGTCTGCGGCCAAAATGTTTGAGTGCCCAAGGCTGTAATACAGCCTCGAGAATATTTTCGCGATAGTATTCGGATAATGGTGTGGAGGTTGAGTTCTGGTGGCTAACCAAAGGTGCATATTTTCAGCTGACCTCTTTGGCAAGTAAACACGATCATTTTGTTTGTTTACAAACTTCTGGACAACGAATAATTTCTCATCGGAGAAAACCAAATTCGGCAGTTCACCACTTTCGGCCAAGCGAAGCAACTCGTTTTGAGTCTATTTTCTTTCGGTTGCGGTGTAAGTTCTTGCACTTTTTGGAATTTCAATAGATTTACCCCGAGCACATTTTTCAATATTTGCGAAATAGAATATTACGATATGTTCAGCTCACGAGCCATTTTTCGGCCACTGCGACGCGGGTTTCGATCAAGTAGCTTCTTTACTTTTCGAACCATTTCTGCTGATGTTGCTGTTTTCTCCCGTCCACTTCCTTGACGTCGGGCTTCGCTTCCACAATCACGGTAACGAGCGACGGTACGAGACACAAAAGATTTATTCACATTTAAATGCTGGAGTGCTCTAACGATAACCACTTGTGGTTTTCCAGCCAAATATAAAGAAATCACATCATCACGCTTGGATTCCATCATGAATAACAATTTTTCTGCAAAACCGTCCGCAAAATGCTTTTGTACGCACGTAAACAATATAATAGCTTTCACTGGAGTAATTTTAACAGCTGTCGGACGAATGGCTTAGAAGTGACAGCAGTCTGAACTTGGTTGTAGTTTTTTCATCACCTGTATATTGATGATTTTCGCCACATTTTTATCACAGATTTGTTAAAAAACTGGTATTTGTAGGTCATAATGGGTTCAAACTCCGGTCTATAAGTCCACGTTGTTGTATAGCACCCATATAAAGGTACCTCTCTATATTCGGCATTTTGATGATTTTTACCACAGTTGTCCACAGATTTGCCTAAAAATCAATTTTTAGTTCCGGTGGCGGAACATATTATATATAGGTTCACGTTTTGATATGGCCCCCATATAACGGTTCCTTCTATGGGTTCTGTGATGGCAGAACATTGAATATTTAGGTCCACGTTTTCCTATAGCGCACATGAAACGGTTCCATCGGATATTCGGTATTTTGACGATTTAAGCCACATTTTCCAAAAAAAGAATTGTGTGAAATTTGATATTTGTACTTTATAATTGGTTCTACAACCGGCGTCAAATCATTCTCCATATTGTTCCTAGTCACATATACACACGGAATTATGTAAAATTTGGTATTTAAGACTAGCAATAAATTAGAATGGTTGTAGTATATAATTGCCTATATAGGCTCCCGTTTTAGTATGGCGCCCATATATCGGCGCCGACAGTTCTCCTACCGATCTTACTGGTATTTGTAGGTTAAAGTGGCCTCTGCCGGGAGAGTTAACAATTAAAACTTATTGGTCCATACCTTTATTTTTTTATGCTACATTTTCAAATTGCCTTCGTCGTCTACTGTAAGAAATTGAGCACAGGGTTTTTGTTTCAAATCTAGTTATGTTCATAAATAATTTACTTAAGAACTACTTTAACCAACCTTTAATTAACCTAAACGCAGACATACAGTAGTTCTTATCTCTTCACACATGGAATAGAAAATATTGCATGGATGCGCGTCCTTTCCTTAAAGTCTTTTACTGAGTATGTCCATTTACGTGTGTGTTGGATCATAAACCTTATTATTGTACTAGTGCAAAAGCCCAATGAATGAGGTTTTCAATCCGTTTTTAACATCCCTAGACCCCATAAAGTATATATATTCGTGAGCAGCATAAAATTGTAAGTCGATTTAACGATGTCTGTATGTCTGCCTGCCCACATTATTTGTATTGTGTCTAGGGTGGTTGGTATTGAAAATGAACATTTTGGTCCACGTTTTCTTATAGCCCACATATACCCAACGATATTCGATATTTTAATAATCCTAGTAACATTTACCCACGAAATTGTTTCAAATTTGGAATTTTAGAAGATTTGGTAGATGACAATACTTGAAGTATAAAATTGTCTATAGACTTTCCCGTTTTGGTTTTTTCCCGTATAGTATGGTGGGTACACTAAGTTCGTCATTCCGTTTGTAACTCATCGAAATAATCATTTTAGACCCAAGTATATATATTCTTGATCAGCGTAAAATTGTAAGACGATTTAGCCCTGTCCGTCCGTCTGTTTTAATCACGCTACAGTCTAAACGAATTAAGATAGGAAGCTAAAATTTTGCACAGATCTCTCTTTTGTCTGCAGGCAGAAGATGTTAGCCACATTTTTCAATGGAATTGTCTCAAATTCCGAACAAGAAGTCCCTTGTGAGTATTTTATCCCCTGAGAGAGAATTGTCTATATAGGTCCACGATATCGTATATCACCCATATAACGTTGTCCTCCGATATTCGGTATTTAGAAGTTTTTACCCACATTTTTTAACAAGATTGTCTGAAAACCCACACAAGGAGTTACGTGCGGGTACTTTATGCCTCGGAAGAGAGTTGTCTATATAGGTCCACGATATCGTATAGCCCCCATATAACGGTACCACGGCACATTTTCCGATGGAAAGGTCTAAAAATCCATAGAAGGAGTTCCTTGGGAGTACTTTATCCGTTTAGAGAGAATTATCTATATAGGACCATGATACCCTTTAGCCCCCATATAACGGTACCCCCCGATATTCAGTATTTTGATGATTTCAGCCACATTTTCCAATGGAATGGTCTGAAAATCCACAGAAGGAGTTACTTTGAAGTACTTTATCCGTTTAAAGAGAATCTATATCTATAAAAGAGGAAAATGTTTGTATGTTTGTTTGTTTGTTTGTTTGTAATTTATGGACTCGAAAACCGCTGAATAGATTTTCCTGAAAATTTCCATATATACTGCAACATCGCCTGAAAGTAACATAGGCTATATACATTTTTGAATTTCCACTTGGAACTGGAGATATAGTATCAGAATCGGAGGTACCTCCCAAAAATTTAGATTTTATATGCACATATATATTGATTGGTTGAAGATACAGTCTCCAAATTTGGAATACGTAACGGAATTTGGAACAAAAATAAGTTTGCCAAATTATATTGTAATCGGTTCAGATTTGGATATAGCTCCCATATATATTTTCGACCGATTTCGTTCATTTGATGCCTTAAACACAATATGAATGTTCGATTCCAATGAAATTTGGAATGTGTGACGGGATTTAATCCGAAAATAAATTTGTCAAATTATATTGAAATCGGTTCAGATTTGGATATAGCTCCCATATATATTTTCGACCGATTTCATGTATTTGATGCACCAAACACGCTCTGTATCTCTAATTTCAATGAAATTTGGAATTGGTAGCGGAAATTAAAACAAATATACATTTGGCAAATTTTATTAAAATCGGTTCAGATTTGGATATAGCTCTCATATATATTTTCGACCGATTTCATGTATTTTATGCACCATACACAATATGTATATTCGATTCCAAAGAAATTTGGAATATGTAACGGGATTTTGATTAGAAAATAAATTAGTCAAATTATATTAAAATCGGTTTAGATTTGGATATAGCTCCCATATGTTTTCCGCCGATTTTACATATTTGATGCACAAAACACGATACGTATTTCCGATTCCAATGAAATTCGGTATGAGTGGCTAAATTTGGTACAAAAATAAATTTGACAAATTATATTCAAATACGCTCAGATATATACTCAGCCGATTTCACATATTTGATCCACCCAAAGCGAGAGAGACAAAATCTGGCACCAGAAAAAATTGCCCAATTATATTGAAATCAGTTGCCCAATTATATTGAAATCATATATATTTCAGCCGATTTCATATATGTTATGCACCAAACATGATATATATGACCGATACCAATGAAATTCAGAATGTGTGGCGGAATTTGGTTACAATAATAAATGTGACAAATTAATTGGAAATTAGTTAAGTTATATTATCGGCCGATTTCACATATTTGACGCACCAATTTCAATGAAATATGAAAGGTGTGGCGGAGTTTGGTGTAAAAGTATTTTTTTTTTTTTTTGAAATAATATTTAAATCGGATCAGCGAAGTATGTTGCTATCTCGAATTCACTAATTTCAATAGAAATGCCACTCAACTTCAAAAGATTGCAGTTTACTGCACGCTTGGTATTTCCTATGAAATAAATAAATCCGAAGGAAAAACCCTTCGTGTATGTATGTCATGTTACTGCTTTTCTAATGGTTTTGGTTATTTACGCATTAAAGTAGTGCAATATTTTTTTTAATTTTTAAATTTGTTTTTTTTTTTAACCAACATATATTCGTAAATAAAATTTTGAATGCATATAAAATCAAAAGGGGTAGCGAAGCGCACCGGGCTCAGCTAGTTATCTATATAGGTCCACTATATCCTATAGTCGGTATTTTTATGATTTCAGCCCCATTTTTCAATGGAATTTTCTGAAAGTCCACACAAGGAGTTCATCGTCGGTACTTTATCCCTTGGAAGAGAATTATCTATATAGGTGTACCATATCGTATAGCCTCCGTATAACGGTACCCCCCGATTTTCGGTATTTTGAGGATTTTAGCCACATTTTCAACGGAATTGTCTGAAATTCCACACAAGGAGGCCCTTGTGAGTACTTTAGCCACTTGAAGAGAATTGTCTATAGGTCCACGATACCGTATATCCCCCATATAACTGTACCCCCGATATTCGATATTTTGATGATTTCAGCCACATTTTACAATGGAATGGTCTGAAAATCTACAGAAGGAGTTCCTTGGGAGAACTTTATCCCTATATAACGGTACCTCCCTAATTTCTGTATTTTGATTGATTTTAGCCACATCTTTCAACGGAATTGTCTGATATTCTGCACAAAAAGTTCTTTGTGAGAACTTTATGCCCTGAAAGGGAATTGTGTATATAGGCCCACAATATCGTATACACCCCTATACAACGGTACATGATATTCTGTATATTGATGATTTTAGCCACATATTCCAATAGTATTGTCTGATAATCCACACAAGGAGTTCTTTGTGAGTACATAAAATTCTATATCGATTTAGCAATGTCCGTCCCTCTGTCCGTCTGTGGAAATCACTCTAGCTTCCGAAGGAAATGAAGTAGGTTGATAAAATTTTACTCAAATGTGTATCTGCAAGATTTTTGGTATTGAAAATGGGCCATGTAGGTCCACATCTTCGTATAGCCCCCATATAACGGTACCCCCCGATATTCGGTATTTTAATGATTTTAGCGACATTATTTACAGGGATTGTTTCAAATTTCGTATGTGAAGTTCGTAATGGATACTTCAGCCCATGCCAGAAAATTGTCTGTGCAGGTCCACGTCTTCGTATAGCCCCCATATAACGGTACCCCCCATATTCGGTATTTTGACGATTTTAGCTACATTATAAACAGATTTTTCTTTAAGTTTCGCATTTAAATATTGTAATAATTTATGACAAAAGTTGCGTATGCAGGCCCACGTCGTCGTATAAGCATTCGGTATTTTTAAGATTTTAACAGAATTTTTAACGGGTTTTATTTTTTGGAAATTGCCAAATTTGTACCAAATGGTGGAGGGTATTGAAAGTTCGGCCCGGCCGAACTTACAGCTTTTTTACTTGTTCAAGTTTCGCATTTGAATATTGTAATGTCTTATGACAAAAGTTGTATATGCAGGTCCTCGTCGTCGTATAGATAAAGGCTAAATTCGGTATTTTTAAGATTTTAAAAGAATTTTTAGTGGATTTTATTTGTTTTTGAAAATTGCCAAACTCGTTCCAAATGGTGGAAGGTATTCAAAGTTGGGCCCGGCGAAACTTACAGCTTTTTTAACTTGTTGTCGTTAAGATTTTCAATTAAAAACTTCGGAAAACTAGCAAAGAATTGAGTAAAACATAAAATTAATAAAATAAAATTTAAAATTCCTTTCTGAACGACTCAGGCCGGTGGAAACACTATAGATATAAATAATATTTTAGTTGCATTTGTAGAAAATTATCAATAGAATTTTGTAATTTGCTAATACTTCTAAACAAATCGTTCGGGTAATTTGAAAATTAATACATTTTTAGATAATTTACTTTGTACTAACAAATAATTGAGCAATTAAAATATAATTTCTATTTTTGTAAAATTCAAAAAAACATTTGTCTATTACTATGCCTCTGAGGTGGATTTAGTTAGAGCAATGATTCTCTTGTATTTGGTTCTCGTCCCATCGACTTTTCCGAACGTTGATGGACTAAAACTACGTTTTACCAATGTAAAGTGTGAAGATCTTAGTCCAGATTTTTGTCGATTTCAAAAATGTCGTCTCGCCGTTATAAAGCGTGATGTGATTGCGCTTAATATTGATGTGAAATTGTTAAAGGTGCCGGTCAATAATGTCACGGTAAGTATTGGGAATCATTGTGAAATGAACGTTACTCTTGGAGGTGTGGAACTTTTCATACATTCTATGGTGAGGATGAGTTCATTATATACAAATCGACTGCTAACAAGGGAATTTTCATAACCGTGACGTAAAAAACCTTTAAAAATGGAACTATTAGGATTCAATATTCGAAAAAATGTCTTCTTTATAGGAATGCCAAAACATTTCCAGAATTATGATAAATAAATAAAAAAATTATATTTAAAAAAAAATATATATATATATTTTGCCGTTGTAACTTCTTTTTTCTTTCAACCTTTTATCTTTTGACAGGTAAATTTGTCATTTTACAAAAAGGCTAGCGGATATCGACCATTTCTATATAATATTACCCATGATTTTTGCTCGTTTATGCAAAATCGTAAACGGATTATGCTGGCGAAAATAGTTTTGGACGTCTTGCTCAAGAAATCGAATATCAATCATACTTGTCCCTATGATGTAAGTTTTGTTTTGGTGCCTTTTGTCCCAAATACATTTTGACATATCTCTTCATTTGTTCTCCTTTGAGTAGCATAATATTATTGTGGACAATGCGATTTTGCATGAAAGTCAATTTCAATTGCTACCCCTACCACGCGGCGACTATATGGTGCAAGTCAAAGTGGCTGCCTACAATGACTGGAAGGCGCTTGTTAGAATATATTTCGGTATATATCAGGATTTGTAGTTGTGGTATTGTTAATTGATTTAATTTACATATATGTAACTTTTAAACAACTTTACTCATTGTTTATTTCACAAAAATGAATATGTCGGTTTTGTTGCAATAAATTCAGAAATATTAACAAATTTTCAATCGTAAAAGTTACAGAGTAGGTCTAATTGTGTTTATAAATTGTTATAAATTAATTTACGAAAGTTCTTGACTTGAATATAAGTTTCAAAAAATGCTGAATCTTTTTTATTAGCTCTTATTTTGAGAGTTATAGGTTCTGAAATTCTTTAATAGTTGGACATCAGTCTAGAAAATGTTGAAAAGTTTTTTTAATTTCATTGGTGATACACAGTGTACATGTTGTATTTCTATTTGTTCGAAATCTGTTGGAATCACTTTTAGCTCTTAGAATCCACATCAAATTGGTAGTGATAAGATCTACATTTGGAGTCGATCTAGCGATGTCCGTCCGTCCGTCCGTCTGGCTGGCTGGTGCGCACGATAACTCTCGAAGGGAGTATCCGATTTAATCCAAACTTGGTACATCGTAATATTATTGCCAAACATAGATCGAGTACGGAGATGGGCAATGTCGGTCCATTCCTTCTGTTACCTCCCCTACAAAAGGTCGAAATTTTCGAAAAATATATTTTTTGCACAGAAAGAGAAAGCATAATTCGATTTTGCTCCAACTTTGCATATCCCAATATTTGCATCAATGGGAGGCCAGGTGCGAAAATGGACAATATCGGTACACTCTATCAAGTACCTCCCCCACAAACAGTCAAAATTTTAAATAATTATAAGTCTTATAAAATGTGATGTAAGAGTCCGATTGTCTTCAAATTGCAGACATCCCAATATTTTTATGAACCAAGTATATGTTGTTAAGATGGAAGATGTCGATCCACTTCTTCTGGTACGTCCCCACAAATTGGTCGAAATTTTCAAAAAATTATATTTTCTGCACAGCAAGAGAAACGATAACCCGATTTTCCCCAACTTTGCAAATCATACTATTTGCGTCAGTGCTAGATCAGATGTGAAAATGGACAATATCGGTCCACTCCATCTAGTACATCCCCCACAAAGGTCAAAATTTGGCATAATTACAACCCTTATAAAAAGATCTGGTGTTAAGATGGAATATATCGGTGCACTCCTTCTTGTACCTCTCCCACAAAAGGTCGAAATTTTCAAAAAATATTTTTTTTCACAGAAAAAAAATTAATAATCCGATTTTGCTCCAACTTTGCAAATCTTAATATTTGCGTCAGTTCTAGGTCAGGTTGAAAAATGGATAATATCGATCCACTCTATCAAGTGCCTCGCACACAAAGGGTAAAAATTTTGAATAATATAATAATTAATAATTCGATTGTTTTAAAATGTCACACAACCCAAAAGGTCGAAATTTTGAATATCCAACCTCTGATTTCATTTAGACTTGGTACATCGCATTATTTCCATCAACACAAAATCTATTATAAAGATGGTAGAAATCGGACGATTTCTTCTGGTACCACCCCAACATAGGGTTGAATATTTTAAAAATTTTACACATACAAACATTTTTATTTACAAAAGATCTGTTGTAAAGATGACATATATATGCGAACCCCTTCTGGTGCCTCACCCACAAAGGGGCACAATTTTCAATATTTTTATCTTTTCAACTTGCAATCTCTAAATATTGCTGTCAACCAGAGACCTGAGATGAATAGGCTTAAAAGTAGGCCTATATGGAAAATTCCCTTCCAAGGGGTAAGTTACTCAGAAGGAACTCCTTATGTGGTTTCTCCGACAATTCCATTGAAAAAATATGGCCAAAATCATAAAAATGCCGAATATGGGGGCTTTACGATATCGTGGACCTATGTAGACACTTCTTTTGTAGGTACTCGGGGAACTCCTTTTGTGGATTTTCAGACAATACCATTGAAAAATATTGTAGCGTTATTTGGGGGACATTTGATGATTTAAGCTACATTATTCACCGATTTTTTTTATTCAAGTTTCGCACTTGAATATTGTAATGATTTATGACAAAAGTTGCCTATGCAGGCCCACGTCGCCGTATAGACCCTAATATAACGGCTACATTCGGTATTTTTAAGATTGTAACAGAATTTTAACGGCGAATCAACATTCCCACCTTGAACGTAGTAATGTGCTGTATATTTATATTTCCAACACTGTCTTACTATGTAATGATTGTATCATTCTCATAATTACCTAAAATTGGTGGATAATGTTAATGGGGATATGTAATATGTATATGTGACTGAATGCATCATCTTGCATAATGCACTGATCTAGTGCACACATATTCGTGTGGAAATTGTAAAAGCATGACGAATACATATTTACATGGCAGCATAATTAATTATTTATCTGGGCCTGAACATGTATTCAATGATGCAAGGACAAGGGCGAAAACATGATTTTAATTTCCACGTCTCAGGTGTTTTAATGATGGATAACTGCTTTATGAAATATAAGCACAGAAACGTAATTGGATAAAAATATAATATATGTACCTGAGAAATGCATGTCTCCATGGTTACATCCATTCAGCAAAAATACAGAAAATGAACTACATGAATATATCTGTTGGTTGTGTAAAATATGAAGTATTTTGAATGATGGTTGGATGGTCAATTTGCGTCATTCTACATTATTTATTTTGAAGGAATCGACAGAGAACGGTTGTGTGTCAACGGCAATGAACAGGAAGAACAGCAGAAATAAATACGTATACAGTCCGCTGGGAAAAAAGAGTATTAAAGAATTTGTAATTTATCCTTTATTTTTTTACACCAATAAGACATAATTTTTATACCCTCCACCATAGTATGGAGGGTATATTAAGTTCGTCATTCCGTTTGTAACACCTCGAAATATATATTTTAGACCCCAGAAAGTTTATATATTCTTGATCAGAATAAAATTCTATGTCGATTTAGTGATGTCCGTTCGTCTGTTCATCTGTGGAAATCATATAATGGTACATCACTATTTTCGGTATTTTGGTGATTTAAGGGACTTTAATCATCGGAAATGTTTCAAATTTGGTATTTGTAGTTCGTAATGAATACTACAGCCCATGACAGAAAATTGTCTGTGCAGGTCCCCGCCTTCGTAAAGCCCCCATGTAACGGTAACTCTCAATATTCGGTATTTTTATGACTTTAGCGACATTATTCACCGGAATTGTTTCAAATTTGGTGTTTGTAGTTCGTAACGGATACTACAGCTTATGACAGAAAATTGTCTGGGCAGGTCCACGTATAGCACCTATATATAAAAACCAAAAAAAGTCGGAAATAGCATCAAAATTTAGAATAAAGGTAAGGTCACATTGAGCAAATATTTGACGAAAAATGTCAAATATTTCTTTGCCACAATCTGACCACCAAATATTATTTGACGGTAAATACAAAAACAGCTGATTTTGGGAAAACAAAATTATTTGCCAGAAAACAAAAATTTGACCAGTGTGTCCATAATGTGAACACCTATGATCAATTATTTTCCTCTTTTTTGGTCAAACATTTATTTGACGGTGCAAATGTTTTGTAAGGTCAAACAAGGAAAAATATCAGTTTAAAACACTGGGCAGCATTTTGCTTTAAGAACAGGAGCATTTGTAACATGATGTTTAATGAATAGAAAAGCAAACGAATACAATAGGTGGTTTTGTTTATTTGATATTTTTGAATTAACTGAATTTGAATGTTTAGTAAAAATTTAATATATGGTCTGTTCCAGAACTGCAAGATGTAAAAGTTTTTACTACTATTACCGAATTTCCCTTTATTATATCGAAGAAAATTGACAAACTAGTAGATTCTTGCAGGTTCAGGAATAGGATATAGGTAGATGCATCAACGAAACATTGATATGTCAAACATTTTGAAATGTTTTGACAAAAATGAGAAGATTTTTCTATGTTTTCTTTTACGTAATGATATGTATTTTTCAACAATTTTTACAAATTTCAATAATATTTCATTCATAATAGTTTTGTCAGTTCATTGTCCCAGCAGCTATGTCGATGCGACTATCAGTATTCTTCTACCGTGATACAAACATACAAAAATTCAAAAAAAAAAAATGTTCTGACAAGAAATTTATTCCACAACAGCTGGTCATTTGCTTCCCTTCTCAAATAAATTATACCCGAAACTCCATTTTCTTTATGTCTCTCTTTCACTCTCTCTGTCTATTTCTCTCGGCCAAATAAATTTATGTTTCCTCACAGTTTGATCAAACAATTTATTGGGAAAATATATTTTACGAATGTGAACATGTGTCAAACATGTTTCCCCATAGCACTATTTGACGCTATTTGGTGACTGTTTGAACAAACAAAATCTGTCAAATATTTGACTGTAATGTGAACATCGAATCAACTCTGTGTGAATTTCACATTTGTTCAGTCAAATATGGGAAAACAAATTTCGATCAAATATTTGCCCAGTGTGACCGTACCTTAAGTTTAGGTTTGTTCGAATTGGTCACCTTTGGCACGAATTATGGCCTACAAACGTCCAATGAAACCGTCATACGCTGCCCGAATGTTGCTCTGCGGTATTTTGGCCCATTCCCGGCGAAGCGCTTGCTTGAGTTGATCGACACTTTGGTAGTTTTTAGTGTCAACCTTGCTTTCCAAAATACTTCAGATACAATAGTCCAACGGATTGGTATCAGGAGATTTTGGTGGCCATTGTGCGCTGGAAATGAAGCGAGGAACCACATTTTGTAACTATTTTTGGGTGGCGCGTGCTGAATGCGATGGTGCTTAGTCCTGTTGGAATGTCCAATGTCTGCGGTCAAAATGTTTGCGTGTCTAAGGCTTTAATACACCCTCCAGAATATTTTCGCGATAATATTTCGAATTTATTCTGATGCCACGATCGATTAATACGATTGGAGAGCGACCATGGGTTGTTATGGCGGTCCACACCATCACACTGGCCTGCGCTTGAGTTCTGGTGGCCAACCGAAGGTGCACATTTTCAGCTGACCTCTTTGGCAGGGAAACACGATCATTTTGTTTGTTTACAAACGGATGGACAACGAATGTTTTCTCATCGAAGAAAACCAAATTCGGCAGTTCACCACTTTCGGCCAAGCAACCCCTTAGCTCGTTAGAGTCGATTTTCCTTCTGTTGCGGTGTAAGTTCTTGCACTTTTTGCGATTTCTATGGCTTTACCCCGAGTTCATTTTTCAATATTTACCGAATGGAATATTGCTGTATGTTCAGTTCACGAGCCATTTTTCGGCCATTGGGACGCGGGTTTCGGCCAATTCGCTTCTTTACTCTTCGAACCATTTCTGCTGATGTTGCTGTTTTCTTCCGTCCACTTGCTTGACGTCGGACTACGGCTACCAGTATCACGGTAACGAGCGACACAAAAGATTTAAATGCTGGAGTGGACTCAAACACTAAATCGGTTAAAACACACATATATATATATATATATCTATATATATAAATGTAAGTTGTGTTAGTTACTACGCTTATAACTCAAGATCCGCTGATCCGATTTTAACGATTCATACAAATTCGGAATTGTCTCTTTTCCGAAAAGGATAATATTCAAAAAAATCGCGTAAAAATGTGATATATTAACATTTTCATTTTGCCTTTTGAAATGTACAATAGTAATGTTTTATTTTGCATGATTTTTTTCCATTTTGACTTACTTTTTTCTAATGTACATTTGTAGTGTTTTTTTTATATTTTTGTTAATTCGAATATTAATACCAATGTATTTAATTGACTTGATTTCTTGAGAACTGAAATTGATGGCGGGTTGCATGGAAGTCAGTCAAATGATATCGAAATAACTTAACGCGGTTAGACCAATGTTAAAAGATAATTACTTTTTCAAAATCGCTAAAAAAACACGATAAAAGAGATCTCATGGCAAAAATTCTCAAATCGGGAAAAATCGAAAAAAAAAATTCAATGGAAATTGACTAGATATGGAAATAATCCATCCAATGAGAACTTAAAATGCAAAATTCATTGGGACTGCAACCAGTGAAATACCGAATATGAAGAGCACTGTTATATGCGAACTATATAAAATAGTGGAGCAAATTGAAAATTTGGAAAGAAAAGGATACATTTCCTCGGAAAATTCTTCCGAAACCTTAAAAGTAACCTTAACTCCCATGAAACGTTATACGGTGACTATGCGCTATCATCAGTAGTCAGTTTGGTTGGTACATAACAATCCCAAAAAGGGGGGGGGGGGGATCAAACGTTTTTAGGGTCCATTTTATATAGTTTAACCAAACACAAAGGGCCTCAAATATTTTGCTCTATACTTCGCAAAAGTTACCATAGAGTTTTAAATTTTTCCTAGGGGTTTCA
Organism: Musca domestica; assembly: GCF_030504385.1. NCBI lineage: Eukaryota > Metazoa > Arthropoda > Insecta > Diptera > Muscidae > Musca > Musca domestica. Next base: position 10,763,176 of record NW_026712383.1, on the reverse strand, counting down.
TGAATAATCAGTTGTTCAAAATATACATCAGATGTATATTAAATGTTGGTAATTTGAGATTTTAAGAAGAACAACACATTTTTTCAAATAATTATAAGAATAGGACCATGCTTTGGTATAACCCTTATATCTGAACCTATTTCTTTCATATTACAATAATCCGCCCAATGAGAACTCAAAATGCAATTCATTGGAGCAAAATGGTGCAAAATGGTAGAGCGAATTGGACATTTAGGAAAAAAAAACTTTCAAGATATCTTAAATCGCTTTTGCAGGTCACGATATATGACCCCCGGATAAGGGTACACTCCTTTTTCAAGTATAGTTTACATTTTAACCATATTTTACTCATACGCATTTTAGCAAAAGTTGGTAATTTGAGAAGAAACCATCCTCGCAAAAAATGATCACGTTTTGGTATAACCATTATATAATTTAAGCTATATTCGGGGTTTTCGACATTTTTCTTTCATTTTTCAGGCCTTTATTTGACATCTTTGTTTCTACGGGTGTAAAAAACCTCTTCTCATAATATTTTGACTTTTGGAGTAGAGTCCATCTTGGTCTTGATCACATTCATCAATTGATTTGGCTAAAAAATTGTATTTAGGCTACTCTGGGATAGAGAATCGTCTTACAGATAATTGTCCACATAGGCATTTTATTAAGTATAGTTCCCACATTAGTGTACCCGCAAATCCACATTCCTAACCAATGTTTGGTCAGAAAAAAAATTGGTATACTATTGAATTTTTAACTCTCAAGAGAATATTGGCTGGGAACGTAGAAGTGGGATGTACGTCTACATGCTTTGAACTCCGAAATATCAAATTGTGGCAGAAACATGAAAAAATCACGAATATTATTTTTTGGATCGTTATTGAATTATACTATGAAGAAAAATATGGACTTTATGGGTTTTCCAACACACAATTTAAATGACAAAAATAAATTAATTCCTATCTTAAGGTAATGGGTGTAAAAGACCAATTATCTTTGACTATTTTGAAATCATTCAGATCAGTGTTCTATAATGCCTTAAAAAATATGCATTAAAAACTAAAAGTAGGGGCCGGCAACGCGGACCGGGCCAGCTAGTGATGGATAAAGAAAAACAAATTTAAAAATTAAAAAAAAAAAATATTGCACTAATTTAATGCGTTAATAAACAAAATCATTACAAAAGCAGTAACATGACATGCATACACGAAGGATTTGTCCTTTGGATTTATTTATTTCATAGCAAATACCAAGCGTGCAGGAAACTGCAATTTTTTAAGTAGAGTGCCATTTCTATTCTAATTAGTGAATTCGTGATAGCAACATACTTCGCCGTAATAAGCGTATTTCAAATAAATTGTTGTGTTGTTTTTTAGTGTTAGCCTAAGGCGTTGTGGGTCAGCGGATCTTATTAAATTATATCCCAATCTGATCCGATTTAAATATAATTTTAAAAAAATTACTTTTGCACCAAACTCCGCCACACCTTTCATATTTCATTGAAATTGGTGCGTCAAATATGTGAAATCGGCCGAGAATATATATATGGGAGCTATATCCAAATCTTCACTAATTTCCAATTAATTTATCACATTTATTATTATAACCAAATACCGCCACACATTCTGAATTTCATTGGAATCGGTCATATATATCGTGTTTGGTGCATAATATGTATGAAATCGGCCGAAATATATATGTTAGCTATATCCAAACCTCAACTGATTTCAATATAATTTGGCAATTTTTTCTGGTGCCAGATTTTGTCTCTCTCGCTTTGGGTGCATCAAATATGTGAAATCGGCTGAGTATATAAATGGGAGCTATAATCACATCTGAGCGTATTTGAATATAATTTGTCAAATTTATTTTTGTACCAAATTTAGCTATTCATGCCGAATTTCGTTGGAATCGGAAATACGTATCGTTTTTTGTGCATCAAATATGTGAAATCGGCGGAAAATATATATGGGAGCTATATCCAAATCTGAACCGATTTTAATATAATTTGACTAATTCATTTTCTAATCAAAATCCCGTTACATATTCCAAATTTCTTTGGAATCGAACATATATATCGTGTATGGTGCATAAAATACATGAAATCGGTCGAAACTATATATGGGAGCTATATCCAAATCTGAACCGATTTCAATTTAATTTGACAAATTCATTTTGGCTCCCAATTCCGTTACTTATTTTAAATTTCATTACAATTGGAAATACATATCGTGTTTGGTCCACCAAATACATGAAATCGGCCGAAAATGTATATGGGAGCTATATCCAAATCTGAACCGATTTCAATATAATTTGAGAAATCAATTTTTTAGATAAAATCTATCACACGTTTCAAATTTCATTGAAATTGGTGCATCAAATGCTTGAAATCGGCCGAAAATATATATGGGAGCTATATCCAAATCTGACAAATTTATTTTCGGATTAAATCCCGTCACACATTCCAAATTTCATTGGAATCGAACATTCATTTTGTGTTTGAGGCATCAAATGAACGAAATCGGTCGAAAATATATATGGGAGCTATATCTAAATCTAAACCGATTACAATATAATTTGGCAAACTTATTTTTGTTCCAAATTCCGTTACGTATTCCAAATTTGGAGACTGTATCTTCAACCAATCAATAGATATGTGCATATAAAATCCAAATTTTTGGGAGGTACCTCCGATTCTGATGCTATATCTCCAGTTCCAAGCGGAAATTCAAAAATGTATATAGCCTATGTTACTTTCAGGCGATGTTGCAGTACAAACAAACAAACAAACATACAAACATTTTCCTCTTTTATAGATATAGAAGATATATATATATATATATATATGGGAGCTATAGCTATATCTGAACTGATTTTAAGAAAATTTGACCTACTTGATTCTAGCCTGAATTCGGTCGGATGTGCCAAAATTCAGCTCATATGTACTGACATTGGCCATTTGTTGCACAACTAACCCGAAATCGGTTGAAGATATATATGGGAGCTATATCCAAATCTGAACTGATCTTTATAAAATTTGGCAGAAGTATTTCTGGGCTGTATCTTATATCTGGTAACAAATATCATTTTGTCCAATGAATTTTAAGGTATTAAAAACCAAATCGAATGAAACATATATGTAGAAGCTATAGCTATATCTGAACCGATTTGATTTACTTGATTCTAGCCTGAATTCGGTTGAATGTGCCAAAAACCAGGTCATTTGGACTTATATTGGCCATTTGAGGTACAATTAACCCGAAATCGGTTGAAGATGTATGGGAGCTATATCCAAATCTGAACCGATCTTTATAAAGTTTGGCAGAGGTATTTCTGGGCTGAATTTGATACTTGATACCAAACATCATTTTTGTCCATTGCATATTACGAACCACCAACACCAAATCGGATAAAATATATATATATATATATATATATATATATATATATATATATATATATATATATATATATATATATATATATATATATATATAGGAGCTATAGTTATGTCTGAACCGATTTTCAGCAAATTTGATCTATCTGCGTCTAGACTGAATTCGGTTGTATGTGCCAAAATTCAGGTCATTTGCATTTATATTTGGTGCACTATTAACCCGAAATCGGTTGAATATATATATTTGTCCGTGGGCTAAACAAATATTGTTTGCAAAATTTCACCTCAATAGGACAATAAATGCGAACTGCATTTTGTTCACAATAATACATGGACAGACGGAAGGACTGACATGCATAAGATAGCTCAGAAGACGGCGGATTTCAAGTTCTTAACATACCGCCATAAACACCAGGATCTCAGATATGCATTGACTTCGTCGGCAGTAGTAGTTTTCGGAAGCCTTTGACAAACATCTCTGTCGAACAATATCATAGTCCCCCTAAATCGTCTCGAATATCCTCATAAATCCTTCATCATTCGGTCAACCATCCAAAAAAATCGTCGATTTTGCTATCGCCGAATTCTTTGCAATTATTCAAGTTCTCAACCGTGAGTAGATTCATCTCCAGGTGCAAAGCGAAATATATTCGTGCTCTGGTCTCTACATAGGGGAACTTTTACTCTACATACACGTGTCGTCTAATAGCGCCCTAATTAATTTCATATTTATGTTTCAGTCATATTTATCCATTAGATATAATCAAAACTTTTAAATTAATTATTTTCCAATGTTCAATGTGGATACATTAGCAAACTACCTTACAGAGTTATTTATATACATTTTTTATTGAAAACATTTAGATGTAAATTGATTACATACAATAAACTATTATCAGTCGAGCATTAAATAATTAACTTTTTTCAAAATTTCCATAATCAAAAATTTATAGACTTTGAAATTTAGTTAACAATATGAAATCAATTTGTGTACTCGGATTCTGTTTTTGTGTTCTCTACACAATAGCAACAACAAGAGTGTTGGCTGCTGATCTACGTTTCACAAATTTACAATGTGACGCTTTTCATCCGGAATTTGCGAAATTTCTAAAATGTCGTTTAAAGGTGGTGAAACGTGGTGTGATTTCGTTAAATATTGATGTTGAACTTTATCAAGTGCCGGTAAATAATATAACGGTGAGTAGACGTTTTTTGCTTCATTTCGAACAATTTCATCTCTTGTAAATAATTTTTCCTCCATTCCAGGTGAATTTGTCACTCCACAAAAAATCGACGACTTTTCGTCCATTTCTCTATAACGAGACAATTGATTTTTGTAAATTTATGGCAAGTAAGAAACATGGCAGTCTTTCAAAGTTTTTCTTCAATGCTTTGAAGAAACAGTCCAATATAAATCATTCCTGTCCCTATGAGGTATGTTGGGAAAGTCTCCTCTACCTATTAATGAATAATTGTTTTTTTAAGGTTTTTTAAATTCAAATATTTTGATTTTAGGATAACATAATTGTGGATAATTTGATTTTATACGAGGACACTTTTAGATATTTTCCATTACCTCAGGGTGAATACATGATCCAGACGAAGGTTGCCGCCTATAATGATTGGAAAGCCGATGTTAAAACTTATTTTTCGTTAATAAATAGTTTTGGAAAATGATGGGCAAGCAAGATAAATTTATATGAAATAGTGTAATATCAACTGCAATCGGATGAAAAATAAATATGAATATAGCATTTGAAATCCTCATTAACTTCGTAATGAATATTCGGAAAGCGAGTGGTATCGTTTTAAGGCCATACTGAATGGGGTTTCTAAATCAAATGTTTTTTAATAAAATAACTGCTGACTCTTAAGCCGTTTTGTCACAACACTTTCATCTTCACTACTTTCAGATCAATGTTCAATGGAATTTGTCTCCAGCTGTATACATCCAATGCTATCGGGGTAGAATTATTGAGTTTTAATATAAACGATGATTTAAATGTTCAAAACAATTAAAGCTTTGCTTTACTCATAGACCTCCAGATGTGAAGAAACTTTTAGACACCTGCAGGGAAAAATTGACATCGAAACAGAAAATATTAACTAAGTACGCGGAAAAGTTGCAATCAATGATACTTTGAATATAACAATTTCAAAAGGAATCATGGAGGATGACATAAAGGGAGGTTCACCATATTTGTACACAATAATATATAGAATTAAGGGCAAGCAAATTATTATAAACACAGGAGAAAATAGTATATAGAATAATGAATATTAGCGACGAGAAATTTCGCCAATTTCATCATTCAATTTCAAAAACGAATACAAAGACCGAGATATTCTTACTAAAAACAATTAATATCGATTGGACGGTCCCTAATTTGCTTGTGATGGCAACACCATTCATCTCCTCTTATTAATTTATTTTTTGGTTTACATGATGCGCAAAAGCATCAAAATTAAAGTTCATAAATTTTTATTTATTTAAAGAAATAATTGCTGGGGTAAGTTTCGAAACAAAAAACTAATATAAAAACTTATCTTTTTAAATTGTTGCATTTTCAGGCTCCACATTGACTGCTACCACCAACAATGTACGGGGCACTAGAGACGAGCTCAAGTGATATAGGCCTGTATTGAATACAATGATGTAACATGAACACTAATACCCTTCCACTTCTTCTGATTTAATCCTTCCCTATACGTTAACTGCAGTACCAGGTTGCAATTTTCATTTAGAATTGTTTCCGCCACCGTTGCTGTCAATATATTCCTGCGATTTATAAATTCCGCTATCTATCTACATCGGAGTTCGTTGCAATTAAATTGCAGAAGGCTGGCCTCTAGATTGCTTGTTTCACGTAATGAAAATAGGGAGTGTAAAGTTAAGCCTACTTTACCAAATACAGCTTAACTCTTTGTTGCGGAAAGCAATATAGAAGGCAAATTTGGATCCTATTCAGCTATGGATTTAAAAGGTTTTATATTTGATTGGATATGTATCTTAAGTAAGCGTTTACCCCGTTATTCGTTGAAACTAGTTATTAATTTTTCCAAATTATTTAAAAAAAATAGGTCGAAAAGATTTTGAAAATTTACCTTGTTTCAATAATGTAATACGTTCGAGGTATATCTAGATAAATTGAGTTTGGTCAAGGGTTCTGGCCAAAGTATGGCAAGTTTCTGCAATGGATATGGAACCATTTACTCTCTGCTCTTCGCAAGGCTGAAGAAATAAAAAGTTCCAATTGACGCCCCATAGCCAGAAATTTGTTTTTTTTTTTTTTTTTTAATATTCCCGGACAGAGCGGAGCAAAATTCTTTTGAAATTCTAAAACTTTCGTCGTGTTAATAAAGTTAGAAAAATGTTTGATTGGAAATGCATCTTAATTAAGTGTTTTCCGCGTTATTCGTTCGAACTGGTTATGAAGTTTTCAAAATCATCCTCAAAAATAGGTCGAAAATATTAAATTTTTTTTCTGATTTTACGTTTCATCTCTGCCTTATGTATTCTCATTATCAGTGTAAAGTATTTGATTAGATGAAACGCCTTCTGCAAGAAGATACCTATATTCCGGATTTGTATGAGCATTCCTTATTCTAGATATTTTTATTACTCTTCCTTTATACGCTGTAATACTGATTCAGTTCTCTGTCTTCGAACTGGTTATAGTGCTTTCTGTTTGCTTCGATGTTATCTCTATATCTATAAAAAAAGAGGAAAATGTTTATTTGTTTGTAATTTACGGACTCGAAAACCGCTGAACAGATTTTCCTTAAAATTTACATGCAACATCGCCTGAAAGTAACAAAGGCTATATACATTTTTGAAATTCCACTTGGATCAGAATCGGGGGTACCTCCCAAAAATTTAGATTTTGTAAATAGCTCCCATATATATTTTCGACCGATTTCGTTTATTTGATGCACCAAACACGATGTGTATGTTCGATTCCAATGAAATTGGGAATTTGTGGCGGGATTTTGATTATAAAATAAATTAGTCAAATAATATTAAAATCGGTTCAGATTTGGATATAGCTCCCATATATATTTTCCGCTGATTTCACATATTTGATGCACAAAACACGATACGTATTTCCGATTGCAATGAGTTAGCCATTAAAACTAAATTTGGTTCAAAATTAAATTTAACGAATTATATTCAAATTCGCTCAGATTTGATTATAGCTCCCATATACATTCTCGGCCGATTTCACATATTTGATGCACCCAAAACGAGAGAGACGAAATCTGGCACCAGAAAAAAATTGCCAAATTATATTGAAATCGGTTGAGGTTTGGGAATAGCTAGCATATATATTTCGGCCAACTACATATATGCTATGTACCAAACACGATATATATGACCGATTCCAATGAAATTCAGAATGTGTGGCGGAATTTGGTTACAATAATAAATGTGATAAGTTAATTGGAAATTAGTTAAGATTTGGATATAGCTCCCATATATATATTCTCGGCCGATTTCACATATTTGACGCACCAATTTCAATTAAATATGTAAGGTGTGGCGGAATTTGATGTAAAAGTATTTTTTTTAAATCATATTTAAATCGGATCAGATTGGGATATGATTTTAATAAGAACCATCAACGCCTTAGGCTAACATTAAAAAACAACACAACAGTTAATGTGAAATACGCTTACTACGGGTAAGTATGTTGCTACCTCGAATTCACTAATTGCAATAGAAATGCCACTCATCTTCAAAAAATAGCAGTTTTCTGCACGCTTGGTATTTGCTATTAAATAAATAAATCCGAAGGACAAACCCTTCGTGTATGCATGTAATGTTACTGCTTTTCAAATGGTTTTGTTTATTTACGCATTAAAGTAGTGCAATATTTTTTTTTAATTTTTAAAATTTATTTTTTTTATCCAACATATATTCGTAAATAAAATTTTGAATGCTTATAAAATCAAAATGGGCAGCGAAGCGCACCGGGTTCAGCTAGTGTTTGTATAAAAAATATCTACCAATTAATTTCTCCATGGGTAAAAAGCAGCACAAACTTTTTTTAAATTGTCTTCTTTTTCTGTTCTGTTAAATATTAAATTTGCATTATTATACCCACAGTCTTATGGCTATTGCTTTTCTTTTGCATGTACCGACTAGAGATATTAATTTCACAGCTTTCGCATAATATATAAGGATTGGAAAATAGTTTTAATCAAGTATTTTTCTTCTAAACGGTTATTCAATAGTCCAATTTCAATTTTAAAAATAGGCTCTGGAAGTTTTAGAAAATGAATTTGATTATCTGTTTCACCTCTGCATTCTGTATTTCCATTATCAGTGTAAATTATTAATGGATCAGACCAAGATACCTATATTCCGGATATGTATGAGCATTGAATCATTATTCTAAATGATTTTTGTGCCCTTTCCTATGCGCTGTACTGATTCCAGTTCTCTGTCTTCGCATTGGTCATTGTACATTCTGTTTGCTTCGATAAGTGTTGTTTCTATTTTCGCAAATCCTATTTAAAATATCTATCAGATCATCGCCCCAAAGGTAAAAAAGCATCTGTGTTTACGGAAATGCTGTCTAAAAATGCATTATTTTACCCGGTTAAATAGGAAATTTGCATTGTTATACCCTCAGTCTTTTGGGTATTATTTTTTTTTAATTCAATCTATCAATAGAACTTTTAATTTCACAGCTTTCGCATGTTCAACTTCTTCAGGATTTCCGGTCCATTCAAATAATTATAAAATTTATACATTGTCAAAAAAATTACAAGGCATATATATCCTTAAAATATTGATCTTTGAATGTAATCATCTAGGTGGTTGTCTGTTTCTGCATTTTTGGAGACACATTTTTCAAGCTGATTCCATGATTTAATTATTCTAACTCTTTATTCTGTAATATTTGAATGAATATATACTCCAGCATTGCTCATTTCTGATGAGTGCGTTCCTAATATAAGAATATGTATGGGCAGGTATTGACAACCCTTAAAAAGGAAAATCAAAAATCAACAGATATAAAATACAAAAAATGCCAAATGACCTCTGATGTGAAAAAACGAAGTTGAAATGAAGTGAATAAATTCTTCAATTGAAATGAAAATTATCTAAAAAGATGCATATAGTTAAATGGATCCTTTTATTTGTGAAAAAACTACAAAGCATTTGAATTTCGAATTACCCAATTCTATAAAAGGGGAGTGAAAAACTGCAAATGGCAAAAACCTGCAAAGGAGAGCTTATCTATTCCACATCCATCTATTCCACATCCATCTATTCCACATCCATCTATTCCACATCCATCTATTCCACAAGATATCTGAGAAATAAACAAGTTAAAAAGCAGTTAGTTCGCCCGGGCCGAACTTTGAATACCCTCCACCATTTGGAACGAATTTGGAGATAAAATCCTTAAAAAATTTGTTAACATTTTAAAAATACCGAATGTAGCCGTTATATTAAAAATCATCATAATCATTCTGCCACAAACTGTAGTTCCCATTACGAACTCTACATACGTAATTTGAAACAAATCCGGTTAATAATGTCGCTAAAATCATCAAAATACCGAATATAGGGAGGTACCGTTATATGGGGGGCTATACGAAGACGTGGACCTACACAGACAAGTTTCTGTCTTAGGCTATAGTATCCATTACGAACTTCAAATACTAAACTTTAAACAATTCCGGTAAATAATGTCGCTAAAATCATCAAAATACCGAATATAGGGAGGTACCGTTATATGGGGGGCTATACGAAGACGTGGACCTGCACAGACAAGTTTCTGTCTTAGGCTGTAGTATCCATTACGAACTTCAAATACCAAACTTTAAACAATTCCGGTGAATAATGTCGCTAAAATCATTAAAATACCGAATATGGGGAGGTACCGTTATATGGGGGGCTATACGAAGACGTGGACCTGCACAGACAAGTTTCTGTCTTAGGCTGTAGTATCCATTATGAACTTCAAATACCAAACTTTAAACAATTCCGGTGAATAATGTCGCTAATATCATCAAAATACCGAATATGGGGAGGTACCGTTATATGGGGGGCTATACGAAGACGTGGACCTGCACAGACAGTTTTCTGTCTTAGGCTGTAGTATGCATTTCGAACTTCAAATACCAAATTTGAAACAAATTCGGTTAATAATGTCGCTAAAATCATCAAAATACCGAATATCTGGAGGTACCGTTATATGGAGGCTATATGAAAACGTGGACGTACATGGCCCATTTACGAACTTAACCTGCCTACTGGAAAAATAAACATGTGTGCAAAATTTTAGCCTTCTATCTCAATTCGTTCGAAAGATAGCGTGATTACAACAGACAGACGGACAGACAGACAGACGGACAGACAGACAGACGGACAGACAGACAGACGGACATGGCTAAATCGACTTAGAATTTTACGCCGATCGAGAATATATATACTTTGTTGGGTCTGGCCTGAGTATTTCGAGGAGTTACAAATGGAATGACAAAGTTAATATACCCTCCATAGTATGGTGGAGGGAATAAAAACCTACAAAATAACCTGAATATAGGCAAAGTATATAGTGTCAAAATATAAAATATTAACATCAATTTTGTACTTTATACTTCCCCAGCTAGCTGTGATTTGATTATTCGAACTCTTTTTTTCTGGAGTATTTGCATTAATATATATGTCAACATTGTTCATTTCCGACAAGTGAAATGAAACTTCCTGAGCTTTGGTTGCATTTATAAATTTATTTCCCATTTTCTGAAATTTTTCAAATAAAAACTGGTTTACAAATTATTTTTCTAAGTATTTGCGACTTATTATATAATTGGTTATGTAGCTGCAACATGCAAGACATCTGAAATGTTTTGTAACTTCATAATTGTTTGGTGTAGGCCACGACTATAAAATAATGGGACGACAGCTAAGAGTACATACCTGTGATTTGTTTAAAGTGGAGCGAATTTCCGAAACATATTCTTTGAAGGGTCATGATTTAAAAACGATTTCATATTCTTCGTGCTCTTCTAAAGTATGATTTCTTTTGAACAAGTCAAAACGCACAGGGACCTGTTATGTTTAAATCTGAGTTAATTCAGCATGTGAAATATGAGGAGCTAATAGATATAAAACAACGACAGTTTTAAATAACTAGGAGCAGACCCACAGCATTTTATGGTTGTCAAAAGCACAATTTTTCTAACCTCCACCTTGGAAAGGAGGGTATATTATATTCCGTTTGTAACATCCTTAAATATTCGTCGTAGACCCCATAAAGTGTATATATTCGTAATCAGCATAAAATTGCAAGTCGGTTTAACGATGTCCGTCTGTCTGTCTGTCCGTCTGTCTGTTGAAATCACGATACAGCCCACATTATTTGAGTAGAGCACCAAAATTTAGCAGAGCAATTAGTATTGTGTCTAGGATGGTTGGTATTGAAAATGAGATATATCGGTCCACGTTATGGTATAGTCCCCATATAACGGTACCTCCCGATATTCGGTATTTTGATGATTTATGCCACAATTTTTCACGGATTTGTCTAAAAATTGGTATTTGTAGGTCATAACGGGTCCTAGTTCGTGTGGCGTGACATTGCATGTATAGGTCTACGCTTTGGTATTGCCCCCATATAAAGGTACCTCCCAATATTCGGTATTATAATAGTTTTTGTCACATTTCTTCGCGGATTTGTTTAGAAATTGGTATTTGTTGGTCTTAATGGGTTCTAGCTCTTTTGGCGAAACACCGTATGTATCCGTCCACGTTTTTGTATAGTCCCATACAGCCGAATTTCCCGATATTCGGTATTTTGATGACTTTTGGCACAATTTCCCATGAATATGTCTAAAAATTGGTATGTAGGCGCTAATGTTTCCTTTGCCCTAAGGTGGAGGGTATTAAAGGTTTGGCCCGGCCGAGCTTAATGTTTTTTCACTTGTTTTGAATCATTTTAAAAAATGTCTTGATTCGAATCGATTTTTCTCGAGCATGTCACAAGTTCTGTTCTTATGAGTTAACATTTTTTCTCAGTACTGAGACTCTTTTACAACTATGTTGGATGGTATTACAATCAACTCATTCCACCTTGATTCACCAGCTGATAATGTTATGAAAAAGTGTGATGCACATCTTTCTTCTTATTTTCCCAATGAGACGAAATGAGTCTTCATCCTTTTTAAAGTTCTACAACCCTCGCCGTGTTGAATAAGATCTCCTCTTCCATATAATGAGCAGCATAAACCTAATTATTCTTTCAGCTGAGGAGAAATTTCTTATTGATCGGAAGAAGTTTATATATCTTACTAGCTGAACCCGGTGCGCTTCGCTACCCTTTTGATTTTATATTCAAAATTTTATTTACGAATATATGTTGGATAAAGAAAAACAAATTTAAAAATTAAACAGTAAGGAAAGCTCAAAAGTCGGGCGGGGCCGACTATATGATACCCTACACCACTATGCATATTTAGTAGAGCTCTCGTAAAAAGGTTTATACATGGCATTTCAGAGCTCTATGAGATATTTGGTACAAAATCAAAATCTATCTAATTCTATCGTGCATTTTACGAACTATAGCTATCTCTGAACCGGGTTTCTCCAAATTTTACGTATTAGCTTCTAGACTGAATTCGGTCTTATGTACGAAAATTCAGGTGATTTGGGCTGATATTGACCATTTAGTGCACATTTAACCCGAAATCGGATGAAGATATATATGGGAGCTATATCTAAATTTGATCCGATTCTCACCAATTTCAATAGGGTTCGTCCTTGGGCCAAAAAAATATTGTTTGGAAAATTTCATCTCAATCGGATAATAAATGCGACCTGCATTTTGTTCACAAGAATACATGGACAGACGGACGGACGGAAGGACGGACATAATACCCTTACCACTATGTGGTGTAGGGTATAAAAAAAATATTGCACTAATTTAATGCGTTAATAAACAAAATCATTAGAAAAGCAGTAACATGACATGCATACACGAAGGGTTTGTCCTTTGTATTTATTTATTTCATAGCAAATACCAAGCGTGCAGGAAACTGCAATTTTTTTAAGTAGAGTGGTTTTTCTATCGCAATTAGTGAATTCGAGATAGCAACATACTTCGCCGTAATAAGCGTATTTCAAATAAATTGTTGTGTTGTTTTTTAGTGTTAGCCTAAGGCGTTGTGGGTCAATGGTTCTTATTAAAATCATATCGCAATCCGATTTAAATATAATTTTAAAAAAATTACTTTTACACAAGACTCCGCCACACCTTTCATAATTCATTGAAATTGGTGCGTCAAATATGTGAAATCGGCCGATAATATATATGGGAGCTATATCCAAATCTTAACTAATTTCCAATTAATTTATCACATTTATTATTATAACCAAATTCCACCACACATTCTGAATATCATTGGAATCGGTCATATATATCGTGTTTTGTGCATAACATGTATGAAATCGGCCGAAATATATATGTTAGCTATATCCAAACCTCAACTGATTTCAATATAATTTGGTAATTTTTGCTGGTGCCAGATTTTGTCTCTCTCGCTTTGGGTGCATCAAATATGTGAAATCGGCTGAGTATATATTTGGGAGCTATAATCACATCTGAGCGTATTTGAATATAATTTGTCAAATTTATTTTTGTACCAAATTTAGCCACTCATACCGAATTTCGTTGGAATCGGAAATACGTATCGTGTTTGTGCATCAAATATGTGAAATCGGCGGAAAATATATATGGGAGCTATATCCAAATCTGAACCGATTTTAATATAATTTGACTAAATTATTTTCTAATCAAAATCCCGTTACATATTCCAAATTTCTTTGGAATCGAACATACATATCGTGTATGGTGCATAAAATACATGAAATCGGTCGAAAATATATATGAGAGCTATATCCAAATCTGAACCGATTTTAATATAATTTGACAAATGTATATTTGTTTTAATTTCCGCTACACATTCCAAATTTCATTGAAATTAGAGATACATAGCGTGTTTGGTGCAACAAATACATGAAATCGGTCGAAAATATATATGGGAGCTATATCCAAATCTGAACCGATTTCAATTTAATTTGACAAATTCATTTTGCCTCCCAATTCCGTTACTTATTTTAAATTTCATTACAATTGGAAATACATGTCGTGTTTGGTCCACCAAATACATGAAATCGGCCGAAAATGTATATGGGAGCTATATCCAAATCTGAACCGATTTCAATATAATTTGGGAAATCAATTTTTTAGATAAAATCTATCACACGTTTCAAATTTCATTGAAATTGGGGATACATAGCGTGTTTGGTGCATCAAATGCTTGAAATCGGCCGAAAATATATATGGGAGCTATATCCAAATCTGAACCGATTTCAATATAATTTGACAAATTTATTTTCGGATTAAATCCCGTCACACATTCCAAATTTCATTGGAATCGAACATTCATATTGTGTTTGAGGCATCAAATGAACGAAATCGGTCGAAAATATATATGGGAGCTATATCCAAATCTGAACCGATTACAATATAATTTGGCAAACTTATTTTTGTTCCAAATTCCGTTACGTATTCCAAATTTGGAGACTGTATCTTCAACCAATCAATAGATATGTGCATATAAAATCTAAATTTTTGGGAGGTACCTCCGATTCTGATGCTATATCTCCAGTTCCAAGTGGAAATTCAAAAATGTATATAGCCTATGTTACTTTCAGGCGATGTTGCAATATATATGGAAATTTTCAGGAAAATCTATTCAGCGGTTTTCGAGTCCATAAATTACAAACAAACAAACATACAAACATTTCCCTCTTTTATAGATATAGAAGAAGAAGAAGAAGATATGTGTGAAAAAGTGTATCTATTCTTTCACAACTTCTCTTAAATCATCTTAATTTAGAGTGAGCTATTTTTGAATATGTTTTAATACAACTTCGATTATCTCGCAGTAAATGGATGGGAATTTGTCAATTCTTCCGAATCTTCGTCTATAGATAAATCCAGTGGTTCTCTGCCTTCGCCAGGTGTAAAGACATTAAAAGTTGTTGCAATACTTTCTATGGGTTCGCTAACAAATTATTCTTTATTCTGGATTGACAATATCTCCTGCGTTTCCGTAAATATTACGAAACATGGAATACCTTTGCTGGGCGAATGTTTCAGCACATATAATCTCTACTCTTCGCAAGGCTGAAAGAGTGGGAAGTTCTAACTTACGGACCATAGCCATAGTTCTTCTCATTTTCCCGGGAAGAGGGGATTTAAATTCTTTCAAAATCCTTCGTTGTGTTAAGAAGGATAGGAACAATGTTTTTGTTTAAAACATTACGAGCCGAATAAGAATTGACAGTTTTTTTTAGGAAACAAAGAAGTGCGCTTTTCATCCAAAGAATTTTGGATGTTTAAAAGCGATTATATATTTTTGCACTTGTTCTTACTTTGTCCATAGTGAAATCCAACGGTGTTCTGCCTTCGCCTGGTGCACTGGATATAGAAATGACACTTTCACTGTCTCAGAAATAGATATGGCCATATTTACTACTGATCTTCATAAGGCAGAATGCCAGTCAGTGGCAGCAATGATTCTCATAAAAGGTATCCTGGGTCTCATAAGACGTTCTTCTTCCAAACCAATGAGATTCTGCAATTTATCAGGGATGTCAGGAAATTCTATACTATTAAGCATATTGTTGGAACTTTTCATTGTAAGACACAATTATAACACGTGGGATGTAAAACTTATAACTGTTCGACAATGATGGAAATCTCTCAGAAAAAAGCATTCCAGGATGGTTATATATCCTTAAAGTGTCGGTCTCATTTTTAAAAATTGTGCTTTTGACAAACGTAAATTTCTGTGGGTCTGCTCCTAACTGTCATTATTCTATATGTACTAGCTCCTCATCTTCCGCATGTTAAATTTACTCAGGATCCCATCCAATTTAAATTTATATAATAAAAATATATATATATCGTTTAAACAGTCTGGTCTTTGCAAGCAAAAACCAATGTGATTTTTTATACCATACACAACAAGGTGGTCAGGGTATTATGCTTTGTTCATTTGTTTGTAACAGGCAAAAGGAAACGAGATAGACTCATAGTTCCTTTTGATAATCTGCATAGAATCACATTCTGAGTCGATTTGTGCATGTCTGTCCGTTTGTCCATGTATTTTTGTAAACAAAGTACAGGTCGCATTTATTGCCCGATCCATATGACATTTTGTCCTTGGCCCAAGGACAAAATTTAGATATAGCTCCCATATATATCTTCGTCCGATTTGCCTTTCATTGTGCACCAAACGTGCAATATAAGCCCGAAAAGTATGGAATTTTGCACATACAACCAAATTAGGCCTTAAAATAAGTATGACAAATTTGATCGAAATCGGTTCAGATATAGCTATAGCTCACATATATATTGTTCATCCGATTTGTTATTTTTGTCCTCCGCTGCCGTAATATGCCCTCTGTAACAACAATATTTGGGGAAATATTTCAAATACAGCTTAGAAATATATTTGCTAAATTTTATCGAGATTGGTTCAGATTTGGATATAGCTCCCATATATAACTTCGTCCGATTTTCCTTTTATTGTGCACCAAACGTCTAATATTTGTCCAAATGGAATGGAATTTGGCACTTACGACCGAATTGAGTATAGAAACTGGTATGTCAAATTTGGATCGGTTCAGATATAGCTATAGCTCCCATATATACTGTTAATCCCATTTGTTATATTTGTTACCCAGAGCCGTAATATGCACTCCGTAGCAACGATATTCAGGGAAATATATCAAATACTGCTCAGAAATATCTTTGCCAAATTTTATCGAGATCGGTTCCGATTTGGATATAGCTCCCATATATCCATCTTTATCCGATTTCAAATTAATTGTGCGCCAAATGGGCAATACAAGTCCGAATGTGAAAGATACAAATGCTTCGACATATTTAGTCCTTTGAACTTTAAGTTGTAATTATAATCGTAGCGTGTATGTTTGAATTCTCCCATAAAAAACTTTTAATTGTTATGTGGAAATGCACTAAATTAGCAAAGTGGTGTAGGGTATCATAAAGTCGGCCCCGCCCGACTTTAAGACTTTATTTACTGGTTTTGGTTTGCTTAAGTGAAGTGAATTGGCAAAGCCATTACAGGGGATTTTGTAACGGTTTAAAAAAAATCAAAAGTAAGTTATAAAAAAATCTCTTCGACTTTCCTTTACAGTTCATCGTGTCAGAGTCAACAAAATTTAGCATTGGGGCATTGGGGGTTAAAGCTTGTTAAAACGATCAATTTTTTCCCCTTTTAGGCATGTTCTACCATGTGTAATTTCTTATACGCAAAATATCGTTGTAAACTGCGATAAGTTCGGGAGCATGACTTGCATGTGTGATGCTCCCCTGTGTTGTCATTTTAAACATCAATAATATTTTTCAACAGCGTAAGAAGCACAGCTAGCTCCGCCTCTTTTAAATAATTTGAATAAGTCTTTACAGATTTTTTTCTATCAAATCTTCCTAATTTAGAGCGATTAATATTTAATATGTTTATTTCCAATTTATATTTTTTTCCGCAGTAAATGGGTGGGAATGATAATTTTTCTTCGTCTATAGCAAGACCCAGTGGTCCTATGCCTTTGCCCGGTGCAAGGACAATAAAAGGCTATCGTTATCTAAAAAGGCTCAATATTGACACTAGCTTCTATGTTTTCAGCTATCTAAAAATGTTTTTATACCCTCCACCATAGTATGGAGGGTATATTAAGTTTGTCATTCCGTTTGTAACACCTCGAAATATACATTTTAGACCTCACAAAGTATATATAGTTTTGATCAGCATAAAATTCTATGTCGATTTATCAATGACCGTCCTTCTGTCCGTCTGTGGAAATCACTCTAGCTTCCGAACGATATTCGGTATTTTGATTATTTTAGCGACATTATTTACCGGAATTGTTTAAAATTTGGTATTTAAAGTTCGTAATGGATACTACAGCCTCTGACAGAAAATTACCCATGTAGGTCCACGTCTTCGTATAGCCCCCATATAACGGTACCCTCTGATATTCGGTAATTGGATGACATTGGATGATGATTTTAGCGACATTATTTACCGGAATTTTTTAAAATTTGGTATTTAAAGTTCGTAATGTATACTACAGCATATGATAGGAGATTGTCTATGCAGGTCCACGTCTTCGTATAGCCCCCATATAATGGTACGCTTTGATATTCAGTATTTTGAAGACAACAACAGCATTATTTACCGGAATTGTTTCAAATTTGGTATTTGAAGTTCGTAATAGATACTACAGCCTATTGTCTTTGCAGGTCAGCGTATGGTACCTTCCTATATTCAGTATTTTATTTATTTTAGCTACATTATAAACATATTTTTTTCAAGTTAAGCATTTGAATATTATAATATATTATGACAAAAATTGCCTATGCAGGTCCATGTCGTTGTATATACCCTAATATACGGCTACATTCGGTATTTTTAAGATTTTAACAGAACTTTTAATGCATTTGATTTTTTTGAAAATTGTCAAATTTGTACCAAATGGTGGAACTTACAACTTTTTTACTTGTTTTTGTTATTAATGAGTTGCTGATTATTTGAGGATATTTTAAAATTTGAAACTTCTGTATTGTAAAAAATTTTCCCCAATTCGAATTATGATATGTTGTTATGTTGTTTTTGCGATCTTGTAATACCTTTGCTGGGCACATAGTTTCAGTAATGTTATTTTGAGCATGTTCAAGACAAGGTAGTAGATGCAACATGAGTACAATCTAAAGTTCTAGGCAAATTATGAACAGTATACCTAATGGATATAAGTGCATTTACTACCACTCCTCGTAAGTCATAGTAAAGTGACGAAGAATGATCAATTAAAAAATGTTAAGGGTGTTCTAGGGCTCACAAGACGTTCTTCCAATCCAGCAAGTTTCTGCAGTTCATCAGGGATGTCAGACAATTTTAAACTATGACATAAGCACGTTTATGATATTGTTCGTGATATTATCTACGTAATTTTCCACATTTATATTTTGGGAAATACAAAATTATTGTGATATATGTGCGTATCACATTTCTCGGGTAGGGTCAGCATCAACAACTCCCTTGTTCTAATAAGTATAATGCGTTGTTTCAGGTCTGAAGGCTTTAGAAATTGTTCATTAATTCATTAATAATAAAAGTTTCATTTTTTGCAGTCTTTTCCATTGCTTACAGTCGGTCTTTTCGAATCAAGTGTGCTCTGAAAATGGGAACAAATTTTTTATTTATTGTTTTCACAGACAGAGGATTGTGCTCGTGGTCTCATAATTCGCAAATTAAATCATCAACACTATTTTGCATATTTATTGTAACCTATTAATATATGCTATTAAAATGTAATTAAGAATTTTAAGAGTATTCCGCATTAAATCGAGTTATGCTCTATTTGATTACCACCAGTCCGTTGTCGTCAGTCAGTCAGTCAGTCATCATAATGAAGTCATTGTTAATGGTATTAATTTTTGTGGCATTTTATATTTATGTGCACGGAGTTAAAATGCGTTTCACGAATCTAAAATGTGAAGATTTACGTCCCGATTTTTCGGTTTTCGAAGAATGCCGTCTTACAGTGGTTAAACGCGATATTATTTCGCTGAATATCAATGTGAAACTATTAAAGGGGCCGGTGACAAATTCAACGGTTGGTGATCTGTGTGTTTTTCTTTAAAGAATTATTTGAAGTTTTCTTTTTTGTGTGTTGTTGCTGTTGCAGGTAAATTTATCGATTTTTAAAAAACTCAACGGTTATCGACCATATCTTTACAATACAACCTATGATTTTTGTCAATTCATGAAGAATCGTAATCGCCAGATATATGCCAAGCTTTTTTTGGATGCCATGCTCAAAGAGTCGAATGTCAATCATACTTGTCCCTATGATGTAAGCTATATATATATTTTTGGTTGTGTAAGTATGGGAATATGTATTCGATTTTATTGCCTCGAAGTTATTAAAGAAGTGTTGTAATCCGGAATTTTAATAATTCGGAATGCTGTAGAATTTGAAGGAGAATAATAGAGCAAATGTTGCAATAATGACACAATAATATAATGGTCTATCAGGAGTTGCATATCATATTAAATATCGAAAATTGTCCATATTCCTGACAAATAAAATTCTTTTTGCAACAATACAGGGTGAGATAAAAAAAACTGCAACAAAGCCAAACGCCACGATATTTACATTTTTTTTTAAATTTATTGAATCAAAGCAAACCAGTAAGGAAAGCTCAAAAGTCGGACGGGGCCGACTATATGATACCCTACACCACTATGCATATTTAGTAGAGCTCTCGTAAAAAGGTTTATAAAGGGCATTTCAGAGCTCTATGAGATATTTGGTACAAAATCAAAATCTATCTAATTCTATCGTGCATTTTACGAACTATAGCTATCTCTGAACCGGGTTTCTCCAAATTTGACGTATTAGCTTCTAGACTGAATTCGGTCTTATGTACGAAAATTCAAGTGATTTGGGCTGATATTGACCATTTGATGCCCAATTAACACGAAATCGGATGAAGATATATATGGGAGGCATATCCAAATCGGAACAGATTTTAATAAAAATAAAATCAACTAATTTTGGGCTTTATCTGATATCTGGTACCAAATATCATTCCTGTGGAGTGCATATTACGAATGTGAGGGACTTAAAGACCAAATCGGATGAAAGATATATATGGGAGCTATAGCTATATCTGAACCGATTTTTACTAAAATTGGTGTACTTGCTTCTACGCTGGTTTCAGCCGGATTTGCCAAAATTGATGCTATTATTAAAACTATTCCTGTGCTCCATCTAATACCTGGTAACAAATATCACGGTTGTGGAGTGAATATTACGAATGTAAGGGACTAAAACACTAAATCGGATAAAACATATATATGGTTGCTATATCTGTATTTGAACCGATTTTCACTAAATTTGATATACTTGCTTCTAGGCTGAATTTGGTCCGATGTACTAAAATTCAGTCCATTTGGACTTATATCGGCCATTTGATGCACAATTAACCCGAAATCGGATGAAGATATATATGGGAGCTATATCCAAATCTGAACCGATTTCGATAAAATTACAAACAGCTGTTTCTGGGCTGTATCTTATATCTGGTACCAAATATCATTCTTGTGGAGTGCATATTACGAATGTGAGAGGCTTAAACACCAAACCGAATAAATCATATATATGGGAGCTATAGCTGTTTCTGAACCGATTTTCTCCAAATTTGTTGTATTTGCTTTAAGGCTAATCTCGGTCACATGTGCCAAAATTCGGGCCATTTGGGCTGATATTGGCCATTTGGTGGTCAATTAACCCGAAATCGGATGAAGATATATATGGGAGCTATATCCAAATCTGAACCGATTTCGATAAAATTTAAAACAGCTATTTCTGTGCTCCATCTAATACCAGGTACCAAATATCACGGTTGTGGAGTGCATAGTAGGAATGTGAGGGACTTAGAGATCAAATCAGAAGAAAGATATATATGGGAGCTATAGCTATATCTGAACCGATTTTCTCCAAATTTGATATACTGGCTTCTAGGCCGAACTCGGTTGGGTGTGCCAAAATTCAGGTAATTTGGACTGATAGTGGACATATGGTGCTCATTTAACCCGAAATCGGATGAAGATATATATGGGAGCTATATCCAAATCTGAACCGATCTCGATAAAATTTGGCAAATGTATTTCTGAGCTGTATTTGATATATTTCCCTAAATATTGTTGTTACAGAGTGCATATTACGGCTGCGGAGGACATAACAAAATAACAAATCGGATGAATAATATATATGGGAGCTATAGCTATACTTCGATCAAACTTGGCATACATATTTTCAGGCCTAATTTGGGTGTATATGCAAAATTCCATACAATTCGGGCTGATACTACACGTTTGGTGCACAATAAAAGGCAAATCGGACGAAGATATATATGGGAGCTATATCTAAATTTGATCCGATTCTCACCAATTTCAATAGGGTTCGTCCTTGGGCCAAAAAAATATTGTTTGGAAAGTTTCATCTCAATCAGATAATAAATGCGACCTGCATTTTGTTCACAAGAATACATGGACAGACGGACGGACGGACGGACGGACGGACGGACAGACGGACTGACGGACTGACATGCATAAATCGACTCAGAAAGTGATTCTATGAAGGTTCTCAAAAGTAACTATGGGTCTATCTCGTTTCCTTCTCCATGTTACAAACAAATGCACAAAGGCATAATACCCTTACCACTATGTGGTGTAGGGTATAAAAATGTCGGAAATAGCATCAAATTTTAGAAAAAGTTTACATTTTTTCCAATTGGTCACCTTTGGCACGAATTATGGCCTGCAAACGGCCAATGAAACCATTACATGCTGCCCGAATGTCGCTCTACGGTACTTTGGCCCATTCCCGGCGAACCGCTTGCTTGAAGTGATCGACACTTTGGTATTTTTTAGTGCCAACCTTGCTTTCCAAAATACTCCAGACACAATAGTCCAACGGATTGGTATCCGGAGATTTTGGTGGTCACCTATGGCACGAATCATGGCCTTCAAATGGCCAATGAAACCGTCACATGCTGTCCGAATGTTGCTCTGCGGTATTTTGGTCCATTTCCGGCGATGCGCTTACTTGGTGATCTACACTTTGATATTTTTAATGTTAACCTTGCTTTTCAAAATACTCCAGACACAATAGTCCAACGGATTGATATCCGGAGATTTTGGAGGCCATTGTGCGCTGGAAACAAAGCGAGGAACCTCATTTTGTAATCATTCTTGGGTGGCGCGTTCTGAGTCCTGTTGGGATGTCCAAGGTCTGCTGCAAAAAAATGCTGCTCCAAAATGTCTGCGTGTCCAAAGCTTTAATACACCCTCCAGAATATTTTCGGCATTTATTCTGATGCCACATTCGATTAATACGAGCGGAGAGCGATCATCGGCTGTTATGGCGGCCCACACCATCACCATGACCGGCGCTTGGGTTCTGGTGCCTAACCGTAGGTGCACATTTTCAGCTGACCTCTTTGGCAATTAAACACGTTTGCATTTTGTTGGTTTACAATCTGCTGGACAACGAATGTTTTCTCATCGAAGAAAACCAAATTCGGCAGTTCACCACTTTCAGCCAAGCGAAGCAACTCTTTAGCTCTTTTGAGTCTATTTTCCTTTTTTGTTGCGGTGTAAGTTCTTGCAGTTTTTGGAATTTCAATGGCTTTACGCCGAGCTCATTTTTCAATATTTGCCGAATGGAATATTGCGATATGTTCATCTCACGAGCCATTTTTGGGCCACTGCGATGCGGGTTTCGGTCAAGTCGCTTCTTTATGTTGTTGTTTTCTTCCGTCCACTTTCTTGACGTTGGGCTACCGCTACCAGTATCCCTGTAACGAGACACAAACGATTTATTCACATTTAAATGCTGGAGTGATCTACCAATAGCCACTTGTGGTTTTCCAGCCAAATATGAAGACATCAGACTATCGCACTTGAATTTCATCGCGAATAACTTTTTTCTGGAAAATTCTCACCAAAACGCTCAATATAACCAGTAAGGAAAGCTCAAAAGTTGGGCGGGGCCGACTATATGATACCCTACACCACTATGCATATTTAGTAGAACTCTCGTAAAAGAAAGGTTTATATTGCTCTATGACATATCTGGTACAAAATATCATTATGGTAGAGTGCATATTCCGAAAGTTGGAGATTTAAAAACCAAATCGGATAAAACATATATATGGGAGTAAATTTGAAATTCTTCCTTCTATGTTAAACTCGATTGAATTTCGGAAATTCACTCCATTTTAGCTATTTGGTGCACAATAAACCTGAAATCGAATAATTATATATATGAAGGCTATATCGGCTAAATCTGAACCGATCTTCATAAAATTGAAAACAGCTATTTCTTGGCTGCATCTGATATCTGGTACTAAATATTATTCTTATATTGTGCACCTAATTTGAAGTACTTCCTTCTATACTAAATTCGGTCTGAAGTGCCAAAATTCACACCATTTGGACTGATATTAGCCATTTAGTGCAGAAGAAACCTAAAATAGGATGAAGATATATATGGGAGCTATATCCAAATCGGAACCGATCTTGATAAAATTTGAATCATGAATTGCTAGGCTGTATCTTATACAGGGTTGTCCATATTCGACGGACCCATCTGGCAACGCCATAACTTTTGACAGAGATGTCACATCGCTTAATGACATACCGCGTTTGAAGCGTCAGTCCAGGCAGATTTTTACCATGAACCAATACACGCCACGCGAGCGCTCTGAAATAGTTGAAATTTACATTCAAGTCAATTTTGAAAACTCAACGAGCTTTTAAAACATTAAAAAATGTGAGAAGTGCGCCTTCTAAGAACACCATTAAGCGTTTATACGAAAAATTTTCGACTGGTAAGGCTCTTTCTAATCCGAAGAGGCCATATAAAAGTCGACCAAGGCGATCGGCCGAGAATATTGCTGCCGTACGAGCCAGTGTTGAGAGGTCCCCAAGAACATCCCAAAAACGCCGTTCGCAGCAGTTGGGCATGGCTCGGTCCGCTTTACAACGGATTATTCGCATTGATTTTTCAATTGACGCAAAGAATGTTGCCTGCGGACAACCCTCGTCGATTGGATGGAGCATATATGTGGCAGCTATAGCTATATCTGAACCGAACCAAATTTGAAGCACATGCTTGTAGTTTGAATTCGGTTGGCTGTAGCAAAATTCACATCATTTGGAGTGATATTAGCCATTTGGTGCACAAGAAACCTAAAATCTGAATTTGGACCGATTTTCGCCGATTTCGATGGGGTTCGTCCTTGAGCCAAACAAATGTTATTTAGAAAATTTCATCTCAATCCAATAATAAATGAGACCTGCATTTTGTTTACAAAAATACATGGACAGACGGACGGACAGACAGACGGTCGGACGGATGGACACGCATAGATCGACTCAAAATGTGATTCTATGCTGGTCACCAAAAGGAACTATAGGTCTATCTCGTTTCCTTCTCCATGTTACAAACAAATGCGTAGGGTGTAGGGTATAATGAGCTGTCACTGGAATAACTTTAACAGCTGTCGGACGAGTGGCTTAGAAATTACAGCGGTCGGAAGTTAGTTGCAGTTTTTTCATCTCACCCTATATGTCATTCGGGACATGTTTTCTAAATATCCTTGTTTTTTTAGAAACAGTATATAATCTTCGAGAACTAAGTCTCCATAAAACGAATTTATATGTTGAATAATGGGAGGTATCATGAATTCTGCGGGATTGAATTTACATGTCTTTTTAAATGTTGTCATTAGAAATTTTATCAATTTTTATTTCTCTTCTTTCAGCACAACATAATTGTAAAAGATCTAATTTTGGATGAAAGTAAATTTAAATATTTTCCAATTCCACGCGGTGATTATATGATTCAGCTGAAAATAGCAGCCTATAATGATTGGAAGGCTGATGTTAAAATTTATTTTAGTATTTTGGGGGATTTGTAAACTGTAATTTTAAAATTTTATCAGCATCCAATACTGTGTTCTTCATAAAATATCAGCTAATTAATAAACTGCCAGTATTTGTAATTGTTAATTAATTTTATAAAGATGGAAAATATATATGTACGAAGTGGTTATTTGTGTTTTTGGGGATTTAAAAATGAAGTAATATTGAAAATTCTAGTGGTACATGCACCTTTCACTTTATAGCTGGAACTGGCCAGAAAATTCTGTATTTTCAACAAATAAATACTGTTTAGAGTATCCTGCAGAGACATCATTAAGCTCTTCTCAAAACAGTTCCAGACAAATCAAATAATATTTTTTACGCTGTGAGCGTTTTCAAAATCGAATTCATAATATAAACACCTCATAGTTTTTTCTAATTCACAAATTAAATCATCAACATTTTAGCAAATTTTCAGCAACTTATAAATAACCGTTATTAAAACACCATTAATAGTACTCCCAGTTAATCTGACCCGTGCCCTATGCGATTACCAGCAGTCCGATGCCGCGACAGTCAGTCATCACAATGAAGTCATTGCTATTAGCAATAGTTTTTGCGACATTCCTTCGGAATGCGTTCGGAATTAAAATGCGTTTCACAAATCTTAAATGTGAAGAGTTACGTCCCGATTTTGCGGTCTTCGAGGAGTGCCGTCTAACTGTGGTTAAACGTGATATTATTTCGTTGAACATCGATGTAAAACTACTAAAGGTGCCGGTGACAAGTACAACGGTGGGTGTTGTGAGTTTATTTCTAAGGATTTGTTTTTTTTTTAACGTTTTCCATCTTTGTTTATTGTTGTTGCAGGTGAATTTAGCGTTTTTTAAAAAATTCAACGGTTATCGCCCTTATTTTTGCAACATAACCTATGACTTTTGTAAATTCATGGAGAACCGTAACCGTCAGTCGTATGCCAAGATATTTCTGGATGCTATACTCAAAGACTCTAATGTGAACCACACGTGTCCTTTTGATGTAAGTTAGAACTTTTTTTTAATTCTGAATGAATTCAGATACTTTTTACCCAAAGTTGGAGGTTATTAAAAGTTCGGCCCGGCCGAAATTATTCTTTTTTTTTTTGTAATTTTCGTATTTTAAATAATATTTATTATTTTTATGTTTTCTTCCAGCACAACATAATTGTCAAAGATTTAATTTTGGATGAAAGTAAATTTAAATACTTCCCAATCCCACGCGGTGATTATATGCTGCGGATCAAAGTAGCAGCCTACAATGATTGGAAAGCCGATGTTAAAGTTTATTTTAGTATATTGGTAGATTTGTGAAATCCACTTACAATTTACCTGCATTCAATATTGAGTAAATAAACTGCCCTCTTCGATTGTGAATATGGAGAAAAAAGTGGATAATAAGTTTTTATATCCTACACCACATAGTGTAAGGGTATTACGTCTTTGTGCATTTGCTTATAACATGGAGAATGAAGCGAGATAGACTCATAGTTACTTTTGAGAATTTTCATAAAATCACTCTCTGAGTCGATTTATGCATGACAGTCCGTCCGTCCGACTGTCTATATATTCTTACTAGCTGAACCCGGTGCGCTTCGCTACCCCTTTTGATTTTATATGCATTCAAAATTTTATTTATGAATATATGTTGGTTGAAAAAAAAAAAATTAAAAATTAAAAAAAATATATATTGCACTACTTTAATGCGTAAATAACCAAAACCGTTAGAAAAGCAGTAACATGACATACATACACGAAGGGTTTGTCCTCCGGATTTATTTATTTCATAGCAAATACCAAGCGTGCAGTAAAATGCAATCTTTTGAAGTTGAGTGGCATTTCTATTGCAATTAGTGAATTCGAGATAGCAACATACTTCGCCGTAATAAGCGTATTTCAAATCAATTGTTGTTTTGTTTTTTAGTGTTAGCCTAAGGCGTTGTGGGTCAATGGTTCTTATTAAAATCATATCCCAATCTGATCCGGTTTAAATATAATTTTAAAAAAATTACTTTTACACCAAATTCCGCCACACCTTTCATATTTCATTGAAATTGGTGCGTCAAACATGTGAAATCGGGCGATAACATATATATATGGGAGCTATATCCAAATCTTAACGAATTTCCAATTAATTTGACACATTTATTATTGTAACCAAATTCCGCCACACATTTTGAATTTCATTTGTATCGGTCATATATATCATGTTTGGTGCATAACATGTATGAAATCGGCCGAAATATATATGTTAGCTATACCCAAACCTCAACTTATTTCAATATAATTTGGCAATTTTTTTTTTGGTGCCAGATTTTGTCTCTCTCGCTTTGGGTGCATCAAATATGTGAAATCGGCTGAGTATATATATGGGAGCTATAATCAAATCTGAGCCTATTTGCATATAATTTGTCAAATTTATTTTTGTACCAAATTTAGCCACTCATGCCGAATTTCATTGGAATCGGAAATACGTATCGTGTTTTGTGCATCAAATAAGTGAAATCGGCGGAAAATATATATGGGAGCTATATCCAAATCTGAACCGATTTTAATATAATTTCACTAATTTATTTTCTAATCAAAATCTCGTTACATATTCTAAATTTCTTTGGAATCGAACATACATATAGTGTATGGTGCATAAAATACATGAAATCGGTCGAAAATATATATGGGAGCTATATCCAAATCTGAACCGATTTCAATTTAATTTGACAAATTCATTGTGGCTCCCAATTCCGTTACTTATTTTAAATTTCATTACAATTGGAAATACATATCGTGTTTGGTCGACCAAATATATGAAATCGGCCGAAAATGTATATATATATAATTTGGGAAATCGATTTTTTTAGATAAAATCTATCACACGTTTCAAATTTCATTGAAATTGAGGAAACATAGCGTGATTGGTGCATCAAATGCTTTAATCGGCCGAAAATATGTATGGGAGCTATATCCAAATCTGAACCGATTTCAATATAATTTGACAAATT
The DNA here is from genome assembly GCF_030504385.1 of Musca domestica. Taxonomy (NCBI): domain Eukaryota; kingdom Metazoa; phylum Arthropoda; class Insecta; order Diptera; family Muscidae; genus Musca; species Musca domestica. The sequence goes on along the minus strand of NW_026712383.1, from coordinate 10,734,194 downwards.
TATTTTCGGATTAAATCCCGTCACACATTCCAAATTTCATTGGAATCGAACATTCATATTGTGTTTGAGGCATCAAATGAACGAAATCGGTCGAAAATATATATGGGAGCTATATCTAAATCTGAACCGATTACAATATAATTTGGCAAACTTATTTTTGTTCCAAATTCCGTTACGTATTCCAAATTTGGAGACTGTTTCTTCAACCAATCAATAGATATGTGCATATAAAATCTAAATTTTTAGGAGGTACCTCCGATTCTGCTGCTATATCTCCAGTTCCAAGTGGAAAATCAAAAATGTATATAGCCTATGTTATTTTCAGGCGATGTTGCAGTATATATGGAAATTTTCAGGAAAATCTATTCAGCGGTTTTCGAGCCCATAAATTACAAACAGACAAACAAACAAACAAACAAACAAACATACAAACATTTTCCTCTTTTATAGATATAGATGAATAAAATCGGTTCAGATATAGCTATACAGGGTAAGATGAAAAAAAACTGCAACCAACTTCAGATTTCTGTCATTTCTAAGCCACTTGTCCGACAGCTGTTAAAATTATTCCTGTGACAGCTCATTAACTTGTTTACAAGCATACAAAAGCATTTTGGTGAGAATTTAATAGAAAAAAAGTTATTCGTGATGGAATTCAAGCTACGATAGTGTGATTTCTTTAAATTTGGCTGGAAAAACACAAGTGGCTATCGTTAGAGCACTCCCGCATTTAAATGTAAATAAATCGTTTGTGTCTCGTACCATCGCTCGTTACCGTGATACTGGTAGCGTAGCCCGATGTCAAGAAAGTAGACGGAAGAAAACAGCAACATCAGCAGAGCTGGTTCGAAAAGTAAAGTAGCGACTTGATCGAAACCCGCGTCGCAGTGGCCGAAAAATGGCTCGTGAATTTAGCAATATTTCATTCGGCAAATATTGAAAAATGAGCTCGGGGTAAAGCCATTGAAATACCAAAACGTTCAAGAACTTACACCGCAACAGAAAGAAAATAGACTCAAAAAAGCTAAAGAGTTGCTTCGCTTGGCCGAAAGTGGTGAACTGAATTTGGTTTTCTCTGATGAGAAAACATTCGTTGTCCAGCAGTTTTTAGGCAAACAAAATGATCGTGTTTAGTTGCCAAAGAGATTAGCTGAAAATGTGCACCTTCGGTTGGCCAGCAGAACTCAAGCACCGGCAATGGTGATGGTGTGGGCCGCCATAACAGCCGATGGTCGCTCTTCGCACGTATTAATCGAACGTGACATCAGAATTCATGGGGAATATTACCGCGAAAATATTCTGGAGGGTGTATAAGAACCTTGAGCACGCAAACATTTTGGCCGCAGTCCTTGGACATTCCAAGAGGACTCAGCACCATCGCACTCAGCACGCGCCACCCAAGAATGATTACAAAATGAGGTTCCTCGCTTTATTTCCAGTGCACAATGGCTTCCAAATCTCTGGATACCAATCCGTTAGACTATTTTGTCTAGAGTATTTTGGAAAGCAAGTGTCGATCACCTCAAGCAAGCGCTTCGCCGGGAATGGACCAAAATACCGCAGAGCAACATTCGGGCAGCATGTGACGGTTACATTGGTCGTTTGAAGGCTATAATCCGTGCCAAAGGTGACCAATTCGAACAAATCTAAACTAATTCTAAAATTTGATGCTATTTACGGCATATGCTTTCATTCAATAAAATTTAAAAAAATGTAAAAATTATGGCGTACGGACGGCGGACGATATATTAAGTTTGTCATTCCGTTTGTAACACCTCGGAATATATATATTCTTGATCAGCATAAAATTCTATGTCGATTTATCAATGTCCTTCTGTCTGTCCGTCTGTGGAAATCACTCTAGCTTCCGAACGAAATGAAGTAAGTTGATGAAAATTTACTCAATTATGTATTGTGCCTGCAGGACTATCGGCATTGAAAATGGGCTATGTAGGTCCACGTCTTCGTATAGCCCCATATAGCTGTACCCCCCGATATTCGGTATTTTCATGATTTTAGCGACATTATTTACCGGAATTGTTTCAAATTTGGTATTTAAAGCTCGTTACGGATACCACAGCATATGACAGGAGATTGTCTGTGCAGGTTCACGTCTTCGTATAGGCCCCATATAACGGTACCCCCGATATTCCGTATTTTGATGATTTTAGCGACAATATTCACCGGAATTGTTTCAAATTTGGTATTTGAAATTCGCAATGGATACCACAGCCTCAGAAAATGAGCCATGTGGGTCCACGTCTTCGTATAGCTTCCATATAACGGTACCCCTGACATTCGGTATTTGGATGATTTTAGCGACATTATTTTCCTGAATTATTTCAAATGTTGTATTTGAAGTTCGTTATGGAAGTACAACCTATGCCAGAAAATTGTCTGTGCATTGTGGTACCTCCCTATATTCGGTACTTTATTTATTTTAGTTACATTATAAACAGATTTTTTTTTAAGTTTAGCATTGAATATTATAATAGCTTATGACAAAAGTTGCATATGCAGGTCCACGTCGTCTTATAGACCCTAATATACGGCTACATTCGGTATTTTTAAGATTTTAACACAATTTTTAATAGATTTTTTTTTTTTTTTTGAAAATTGTCAAATTTGTACCGAATGGTGGAGGATATTCAAAGTTCAGCCCATTTTCACACTGACCACTTTGGCAAGTAAACACGATCGTTTTGTTTGTTTACAAGCTAAGTAACTCTTTACAAGCGAAGTAACTCTTTAGGTTTTTTGAGACTATTTTCTTTCAGTTGCTGTGTAGGTTCTTGGACTTTTTATAATTTCAAAGCCATTGAAGCTCATTTTTCAATATTTGCCGAATGGAATATTGCGATATGTTCAGCTAACAAATCATTTTTCGGCCACCAGCGTCGCGGTTTCGATCAAGTGGCTTCTTTACTTTTCGAACTATTTCTGCTTATGTTGCTGTTTTCTTCCGTCCACGTCCTTGACTTCGGGGTACGCTACGAGTATCACGGAAACGAGCAATGGTACGAGACAAACGATTTATTCACATTTAAATGCTGGAGTGCTTTAACGATAGCCACTTGTGGTTTTCCAGCCAAATATAAAGAAATCACTCTATCACGCTTGAATTCCACCGCGAATAACTTTTATTCCTGAAAATTCTCACCAGAATGATATTGTACTCTTGTAAACAATATAATGAGCTGTCACTGGAATAATTTTAATAGATGTCGGACGAGTGGCTTAGAAATGACAGCAGTCTGAAATTGGTTGCAGTTTTTTTCATCTGACCCTGTAGAGGAGTTATCTATCTATATACAATACAGGTGACCGAAAATAAGCAGTGCAAATACATTGAATATTTTTGCGAGAAGAAAATCTCTTACAATTATTATTTGTGATATCTAGCGGATTTCAAATTGCAATCTATTTACATCTTAATATATAAATTAACAAATCAAATAATTAATTTTGAGGGTGTTCACTTTTTCGAAAAATGCATTGCATGTAGTCGTAATCCAAATTTTTTATTATTTGCAAATTTAGCATTAAAATTTTCGAAAATTTCTGGTAACTTATTAAAAATGCAATTTAAATGTCATTAAGGGTTTTTGGAGAACTCCAAATAAAATGGACTTATACCCCGTGAGGCATTGTCAGTCAGTCAGTCAGTCGTCGTAATGAAGTCATTGATATTAGCAATACTTTTTGCAATTCTCTGCATTAATGTGTTCGCAATTAAAATGCGTTTTACGAATCTAAAATGTGAAGATTTACGCCTGGATTTTTCGGTCTTCGAAGAATGTCGTCTTGCGGTGGTAAAACGTGATGTTATTTCGCTGAACATCAATGTAAAACTAATGCAAGTGCCGGTGACAAATATTACGGTAGATTAAAGGTGTATATATCTGTAAGGATTTTTTTCACGTTTTCTCTTTTATTTGTTGCAGGTGAATTTAGCCTTTTTTAAAAAACTTAGCGGTTATCGGCCATATATTTACAACATAACTGTAGATTTTTGTAACTTTTTGAAGAATAGTAATCGACAGTCGTATGCCAAGCTATTTCTGGATGCCATATTGAAGGATTCTAATGTCAATCATACTTGTCCTTTTAATGTAAGTTATGCCAATTTTATTGGGTAAGTATACTGAGTTCACATATGATTTCATAGCTTCGAAGTGGTTGATGAAACCGATGCCTAAATTTTTTAACAGATTTCTGGAGATAATCTATTTTGAAAACAAGTTAATGACCTGACACAAAACTTTTTACAGTTATTTTAATTTTCTTGAAGAATTTACTATTTTGTAATTTTGTTAATTTAAATTATATTTTTATTTTTTGATTTCAGCACAACATAATTGTCAAAGATTTAATTTTGGATGAAAGTAAATTTAAATATTTTCCAATTCCACGCGGTGATTATATGTTTCGCATCAAAGTTGCAGCCTATAATGACTGGAAAGCCGACGTTAAAGTTTATTTTAGTATATTGGCAGATTTATGAAACTAATTTAAAATTTGCGGATTGTTAATATTAGTATCGTAAATATACAGATGCACATTAACATATTTTTTGTTAATTTTGCATAAATATGAATGTGTAAAATGAGAAAGAAGAGAAGCTTATTTGTAGTTTTAAATATCGCCATCGTATCAATTAACTATAACTACTTATTTCTTGCCAGACGTTTCTGTTCAATTGTTTAGCAAGTAAAAAAGAAGCTAAGTTCGGCCGGGCCGAACTTTTTATACCCTCCACGATTTCGAAGAAAATTGAAAAATTTCAAATAAAAAACTTCCGAAAACTAACACTTAAATGAAAACGGTTATATGGGGACTATACGAAGACGTGGACCTGTATACGAAATTTTTTGTCATAGGCTGTAGTGCACATTACGAACTTTGAATACGAATTTTGTTACAATTCCGGTGAATAATGTCGCAAAAATCATGAAAATACGGAGTATCGGGAGGCATCGAAGACGTGGACCTTCACAGACAATTCTCGGTCTTAAGTTGTAGTACCCATTAGGAACTTCCAGTACGAAATTTGAAACGATTCCGGTTAATAATGTTGTTGAAATCATCAAAATACCAAATATCGGAAGGTATTGTTATATGGGGCCAATACGAAGACTTGGACCTGCATACAAAAATTTTTGGCATAGGCTGTAGTATCCATTAGGATCTTCCAGTACGATTCCGATGAATAATGTTCCTGAAATTATCAAAATACCGAACATCGGGAGGTACCGTTATATGGGGGCTATACTAGTACTTGGACCTGCATTCAAAAATTGTTGTCATAGGCTGTGGTACCCATTGCGAACTTCAAATAGGAAATTTTATATAATTCCGGCAAATAATGTCGCCAAAATCATGAAAATACCGAATATCGGGAAGTACCTTTATATGGGGGGCTACACGAAAACGTGGACCGACATGGCCCATTTACGAACTTCACCTGTTACTGGTAAACTATGCATGTATGTAAAATTTTAACCTTCTATCTCAATTCGTTCGAAATATTATTAATATTTCGAGGAGTTACAAACGGAATGATAAAGTTAATATAACCTCCATAGAATGGTGGAGGGTATAAAAATGACTTGTTAATGTGAGAAAGGAAAAGGTCTTGGCTGAACGTATCGATGTCTGTGTGAGTGGGTTATAGCCATTTTATACCCCATACCACACCGGGGTAAGGGTATCATGTTTTTATGCATTTGTTTGTAACATGGAGAAGGAAGCGAGGTAGACCCATAGTTACTTTTGAGGATCTTCATAGAATAACATTTTGAGTCGATTTATGTATGTCAGTCCGTCCGTCCGTCTGTCCATGCATTTTTGTGAACAAAATGCAGGTAGCATTTATTATCCGATTGAGATGAAATTTTGCTAACAATATTTGTTTGGCCCAAGGACGAACCCTATTGAAATTGTTGAGAATCGGTTTTCAACCGATTTCAAAATGGCCAATATCAGTCCAAATGACCTGCATTTTGGCCCTTCCGACCGAATTCAGTCTAGAAATAAGTATATCGAATATGGAGAAAATCCGTTCAGATATAGATATAGCTCCCGTATATATGTTTAAGCCGATTTGGGGTTTTACGTCCCTCACATTCGTAATATGCACTCCACATAAATTACATTTGGTACCGATATCAGGTTTATTGTGGACTAAATGTCAGGACTAATATCAGCCCAAATACACTGAGTCTTGGCAATTACGACTGAATTCATCCTAGAAACTAGTAATTCAAATTTGGTAAAAATCGGTTCAGAGCTATAGCTTCCATATATGTTTTATCCGATTTGGCGTTAAAGTCCCTCACATTTGTAATATACACCCTACAAGAATATTTGGTACCGGGCATCAAGTACTGCTCTAAAATACGTACGACAATTTATATCGAGATCGGTTCAGATTAGGATATAGCTCAAACATATATCTTTATTGTGCACTAAATGGCTAATACCAGTCCAAATACACTGAGTTTTGGCAATCATGACTGAATTCATCCTAGATACTACTACTTCAAATTTTTGGTGAAAATCGGTTCAGACGTAACTATAGCTCCCATATATATGTATTATCCGATTTGGTGTTAAAGTCCCTCACATGCGTAATATGCACTCCACAACCATGATATTTGATTCCGGACAAAAATACCTCTACCAAAGTCATATAATATAAAACCATCGAAGTCATATAATATAAAACTGCACCAAAATCAACCGCCATAATTTTTAAATTTTTTTATACCCTCCACCATAGTATGGAGGGTATATTAAGTTTGTCATTCCGTTTGTAACACCTCGAAATATACATTTTAGACCCCACAAAGTATATATATTGCTGATTAGCATAAAATTCTATGTCGATTTAGCGATGTCCGTCCGCCTGTGCAAATCACTCTAGCTTCCGAACGAAATGAAGTAAGTGGATAAAAATGTAATCAGATGTGTTTTATGTCTGCAGGACTGGGCCATGTAGGTCAACGTCTTCGTATAGCCCCCCATATAACGGTTCCACCCGATGTTTGGTACTTTGATGATTTTAGCGACATTATTCAGCGGAATTGTTTCAAATGTAGTATTTAGAGTTCGTAATGAGAACTAGAATCTCTGACAAAAGTAAAAAAAAAACATTAAGTTCGGCCGGGCCAAACTTTTAATACCATCCACCTTAGAGTAAAGGAAACATTAGTCAAAATACCGAATATTGGGAAATACCGCTATATGGGGCTATACAAAAACGTGGACCTATACATACAATGTTTCATCAAATAAGCTAGAACCTATTAGGACCCACAAATACCAATTTTTAAACATATCCCGGAAGAAATGTGGCGAAATTCGTCAAAATACCGAAAATCGGGAGGTACCGTTATATGGGAGTTATATCAAAGCGTTGATCTATACATACAATGTTTCGCCACCGGAGCTAGAACGCAGTTAGAAGCCGTTATGACCAACAAATACTAATTTTTAGACAAATCCGTGAAAAAATGTGGCAAAAATAATCAAAATACTGAAAATCCGGAGGTACCGCTATATGGGGGCTATATCAAATCGTGGACCTATACATACATTGTTTCTCCACCGGAGTTAGAACTCATTATACAAATAAATCAATAAACAAATCCCTTGAAAAATGTGGCAGAAATCATGAAAATACCGAATATCGGAAGGTACAGTTATATGGGGACTATACCAAAATGTGGACTATATATCTCGTGTTCAATACCAACCATCCTAGAAACAATACAAATTGTTCTGCTAAATTTTGACGCTCTACGTCAAATAATTTGGTCTGTATCGCGATTTCAACAGACAGACGGATAGACAGACAGACATGGTTAAATCAACTTAGAATTTTATTCTGATCAAGAATATTTATACTTTGTGGGGTCTAAAATGTATATTTCGAGGTGTTACTAACGGAATGACAAACTTAATATACCCTCCTTTTACGGTACCTCCCATTATTCGGTATTTTGATAATTAACGCAACATTATTCACCGGATTGTTTCGAATCTGGTATTTAGAGTTCGTTATGGAAATTACATTCTATGCCAGACAATTGGCTATGCAGGTTCAGGTTTTCGAATAGGCCCCACATATCAGTTCCGGTATTTTGACGATTTTAGGTACAATATTCACCGAAATTGTTTGAAATTACGAATTTGAATTTCTTAATATGTGATTCAGCCTATGACAGAAAATTTTCTATGCAGGACCAGGTCTTCGTATAGCCCACATATAACGGTACCTTCCTATATTTAGTATTATGATGATCTTAGCTACATTATTCATCGGAATTGCGTCCAATTTCATACTTGAAGTTCTGAACAATAGCCTATAATCAAAAATCATACAGTACTACGTGTTCGTATAGCTGTTTTCATTTGAGCGGTAATGGTGGAAGGTGGTTCGGCCCGGCAGAACTTAGCTGCGTTTTTACTTATTATGTTGCACATTATCGTATGCAAAAGTACACAAGATCACTGAATTCTACACATGTTACATTTTATGACGGTTGAGAAACTGTAATTTTCGTTGTTAGATTTTCAAAGCGCCTGAACCACACTCATAAGTATGTAAAAAGTATTTTTACAATCTGGATTTTAAATTTTTTAAGTGTAACCTCAGCAGTTTCCATTTCGGATTTTTATATACAGGATATTTATGAATATACATACATTTTGACTATGAGAAATTGTTTTTGAAAATTATTAAATATTTGATTTCACGAGGCATCCTTCTTTATTTATTAATCCTTAAGGTTTATTGATTTGAATTTTTAACAAAGAAAAATTCTTATTTTTGGGAACCATACTTGTATTGAATATCTTCTGAGAGGAGATAATCCTATCGCAAGTATTCAATTAAACCTTCAAAATACCGAAAAGAAGGAGGTACTGTTACATGGACTATACCCAAAGGTGCAACTACATTGAATATTTTGGCGAGAAGAGCAGCAACTAAAAACAATTGTTTTTCATATCCAGCAGGCTTCATGCTTCAGATCATAGAGTTCTTCCTAGACCAGAAACAAAAAAATACTTATTTTAAAATGGTTATTTTTTAATGCATATCATGCAATGCTAATTCATAGTTTCCATAATTCGCAAATGAAATCATCCAAATAGTTTTGGAAATTTTCGCTAACATAAAATTGACAGTCATTAAAATACCATTAGGAATTTTAGGAGTACTGTAAAATTAAGTCATGTTGACATATACTAGATTGTATTGCCGCCCGACCAGTTTTGTCAGACAGTCATCATAATGAAGCCATTTTTGGTAGTAATATTTTTGGTAACATTCCATGTTACTGCATTTGGGGTTAAGATGCGTTTCACGAATCTGAAATGTGAAAATTTACGTCCTGATTTTTCGGTCTTCAAGGAATGCCGTCTTACAGTGGTGAAGCGTGATATTATTTCGTTGAACTTCAATGTAAAATTATTAAAGCCGCCGGTAACAAATGTAACGGTAGGATATGATATGTGTTAATTTCTATGATTTTAAATATTTTTTTAAGTGTTCTCTTTTTTTATTTCTAATGGCTGTTGCAGGTAATTTTATCGTTTTTCAAAAAATACAGTGGTTATCGACCATATATATACAATTTAACCGTTGATTTTTGTAAATTCATGAAGAATACTAGTCGCTATCCGTACGCTAAACTATTTCTGGATGCCATACTCAAGGATTCGAATGTAAATCACACTTGTCCTTTTGATGTAAGTTGTGACATGACATGATATCTTAGCTTTGAATAGATTACAGAAACCGATGCTGCTGAGATCCATGTAGTGCAGAATTTAATCAGAAGTAATGCGCCAACGTAGTGACATTGTGGATGGGACTCTATATTTCCAGAGATGCTCTGTTAATAAATAAAACGAAATAATAATCTGACACTGTTGTTTAAAAAAATTTTTTGAAATTTACCTAAACATTTTGAAAATTCAAATTTATTTTTTTAATTCTATGTTTTTTTTTTTTTGCAGCACAATATAATTGTGAAAGACTTAATATTGGATGAAAGTAAATTTAAATATTTCCCAATTCCAAGCGGTGATTATATGCTTCGGATAAAAATAGCAGCCTATAATGATTGGAAAGGCGATATTAAAGTTTATTATAGTATATTGGCAGATTTGTGAAAGTAACATAACAACTGTCCGCAGGCTTATATGGCGTTCCAGATAAAGTATTAGCTAGCTAATAAACTAAGTTTCTTCGATTGTATTTCTTTATTGTTGTATTTATTTACTTTTTCCTACAGAATCGTTTTTGCATTAAATTTCAAAGGAAACAAAGAACAAGTAAAAAATCAGATAAGTTCGGCAGGGCCGAACTTTTAATACCCTTCACCATTTCAAAGGAACTTGTAGAATTAAAAAAATCGAAAACTACCTCTTAAATGAAAACCGTCATATGGGGGCTATATATAAAATTGTCATATATATAAAATTGGGAATAATTCCGGTAAATAATGTCGCTAAAATCATGAAAATACCGATTGTAAACCGGGATCATTAAATAAAAGATTCAACGTCTTTTCCGTTTGAGCATTTGTAAGACACTGAATTTATTTATTAAAACATTTCTTAAGAACTAGTTGTGATAATATGACTTAACCTAAATTATCATTAAGTGTAAATGAGAGAGAGAGAGAGAGAGAGAGAGAGAGAGAGATAGATACCAATTGTACACATGCATATGCACCATGCCACCATAAACCTTAGGGGAATATGCACCCATGCTGCACTTGCTTATCAGTCTGAGTAAAGATTACATCCCATAATCTATCTCCACCATAACACATGCAGCAATTGAAAATTCTGTATTATTTATTTCTAACTCGAAGGTCGGCTCACCAGATTTTCTTATCTTATTTAATGTGGACTGTATTAAGAAGATCCCTGTTTAACAAATCCCTCTCATCGACACTAGGTAGCCCCGCAATTTTCTTTTATTATAAAAATATGTTCACTTATCCGTGAACACCGATTATAGAGAAGTACCGTTATATGGGGCTATACGAAGATCTGGACGTGCATACAAAATTGTTTGGCATAGGTGTAGTAACCATTAGATCTCCCAACACGAAATTTGAAACGATTCCGGTGAATATCTATAATACCGAATATCTTGAGGTTCCGTTCTATGGGGGCTATACGAATATTTTTGTCATAGGCTGTAGTACCCGTTACGAACTTCAAATACAAAATTTGAAATAATTCCGATTAATAATGTAGCTAAAATCATGAAAATATCGAATATCAGGAGGTACCGTTATATGGGGGCTATACAAAAACGTGGACCGACATGGCCCATTTACGAACATAACCTGCCTACTGGTAAACTATGCATCTATCTCAATTTGTTCGAAAGATAGCGTGATTACAACAGACAGACAGATGGATATATAGACGGACATCGCTAGATAGTCTTTGAATTTTACGTTGACAAACGGAAAAACACCATAGAACGGTGGAAGGTATAAAAAGGCAGCTAAATTCGGCCAATTGTAAGGAACTTGAAAAAATTCAATAAAAAACCCTCGAAAAATACCGCTTAAATAAAAGGAGTTTTATGGGGGCTATCGGAAAACCTGGGCCTGCATATGGTATTTTCGGTCACAGGCTCCATTACGAATTTAAAATACGAAATTTGAAACGTTTCTGGTGAATAAAGTTGCTAAAATCATCAGAACCACCGAATATAGTAAGGTACTGTTATGTGGGGCTATACGAAGACGTGGGCCTATATGTACAATTTTCTGTCATAGGATGTAGTACCTATTAGGAGGTTCAAATTACAAATTTGAAACATTTCCGGTTAAAAGTGTTACACAAGTCATCAACATACCTAATTTTTGGGTTAAAATTTTGACTAAAGTAACCAAAAAACCTTATTTATTACTTTTTGGAAAGACTTTATAAGATAAATTTTTGAGAACACCGAAACAGTGTCAACAACTTTTATAATTAAAGGTCGATGTCGGTGCTTGGCGAGATTTTGTATATTTTGCTATATGTTTAAAAATTATTGTTTCTGATGATGTCTTCCGTCAAAGGACGAAATATCGAAAATAATAAATAAATAAAAAAATTAAAAATTTTAATTTTATTAAACTTAGATTTGAAAAAAAAAAAAATAAATAAAATGCGACATAAGTTAATAACAATTGTTGAAATCGTGCGTTGCTTTAGTAGCTGATGAAGCAGTACCATTTAATGTCATTAAATCACATCCCATGCGGAACATAATAAATACAATCTGTGAATGCATTTAGAATGAGAGTTCCAATAATTTCCCTTTAATGTCGACATGTGCAAAAATACTTTGTCTGAAGAGGCGAAATATGTAATAGCTCAAACATCCAAGGAATGTGTGACCAAGGTAATATCGTTAAAAATGGACACATACTGTTATACCACAAGATAACAATGTGATACAAATCTTAAAGAAAACAAGTAAAAAAGCAGTAAGTTCGGCCGGACCGAACTTTGAATACCCTCCACCATTTGGAACGAATTAGGAAATTTTCAAAATAATAAAATCCATTTAAAATGCTGTTAAAATCCTAAAAATACCGAATATCGAAGGTGCCGATATACGGGGCTATACGATATTGTAGACCTAAATAGACAATTCTATTTTAGGGGGTAAAGTACACACAATGAACTCCTTGTGTGGAATTTCAGACAATTCCATTGAAAATTGATTTTGGTCGATCATAAAAATACCGAATATCGGTTGGTACCGTTATATGGGGTCTATACGATGTCGTGAACACATACAGACAATTCTCTTTCAGGGGATAAAGTACTTGCAAGGAACTCCTTGTGTGGATTTTCTGACCATTCCATTGAAAAATGTGGCTAAAATAATCGAAATACCAAATATCGGGGAGTACCGTTATATAAGGGCTATACAATATCGTGGACCTATACAGACAATTCTCTTCCTAGAGATAAAGTACCCACAAGGAACTCCTTGTGTAGCATTTCAGATAATTCCGTTGAAAAATGTGGCTAAAATCATCAAAATACTGAATATCGTGGGCTACCGTTATACGGGGGCAATACGTGGACCGATACAGCCCATCTTCGAATTTGACCTGCCTGCAGACAAAATATGGATCTGTGCAAAATTTTAGGTTTCTATCTTAATTCGTTTTGACTGTACAATTTTATATTACGGACAGGGCTAAATCGTCTTAGAATTTTACGCTAAACAAGAATATATGTACTTCGTTGCGTCTAAAATTATTATTTCGTAGAGGTGCAAACGGAATGACGAATTTAATATACCCTCCATACTATGTATGGTGGAGGGTATTACAATTGTTTTATATTCATAGAAAAATGAAGTTGCGGTTCGTTGGTCCGCACAATGAGAAGAAATATTGCTGGCATTATAGAACAAAAAAGTTGCAAAAATAGAGGACTGCAAAAAAATTTAACTTTCCAAACGAACACTGCAATGAAAAATACTTGCTTAAATTTATTAATTTGCTATTTTTTTATTTTCACAAAATATTTCGCGTTATTTGTTAGATTTTCTTGTTCTCTTTTGTGTGCATTTGTAAACATACATCTACCGACAACTTATAGCTTGTCGGAGGGTATCTAAGCGCAAAAATTGATCCACTGGATCTAGTAAACCCGGTGGGTTAATCTGCAATAGTATAAACAAGCTATTGTGTAGACAAAGTCCAAGAAATACAAAAGACAAAAGGAACTAGGTGAACTAATGAGCTAGATTTAATTCCGATCGTTCATTTTAAGAATAGTTTACTGGAACTACTTCGTTTCGTAACTACACAACTCTACATTCAAGTCCTGCACAAAATTAGGCTTCCGAATATTTGAATGTGTTTAAAAAAATATTGAAAAAATGAGAAAGGAAAGACAGAACCTGACGGTTTGAATGCTGTTCCAATTCTGTGTTCTGAAACTAATCTAACTTAACTTAGTTGCAGCCACATAATTGTTCTTATCTATGTTTATTACATGGCTGCTTGTCTTGTTTATTACATGGCTGCTTGTCTGCATTTTTTGTCGCTGACATTACTAAAAAGTCACCAACAGGCGATGAAAACCGATCTCGAATCTTTAACCAAAAAGTTAAACCGTTCGGGAAGAAATGAACCACGCACTCGTTACTTCTTAATATTGACTTTTTAGTGGCAGATGAAATTGACGGCTAAGTAACGTTCAGTCGTTACCAAAAAGGTAATTTAAGGAAGTAACAAACTGTTTACCTTTTTCGTTAAAGATTCGAGATTGAGGGCGTGGGTTTTCATCGTATTTACTGGCAAATGAAATTGACGACTAAGTAACGTTCAGTCGTTACAATAAGGGTAATTTAAGGAAGTGAAGTAAATATTCGAGATTGAGGGCGTGGGTTTTCATCGCCTGTTGGTGACTTTTTAGATCTTCCTGCGATTGGTAATAAGGAATTAAATAAAACATTTGTATGATTATAATTATATTTATTTCATGAACATATATGTCAATTTTATGTAGTAAACAGTATACAATTCTTAAAGTATATAGTGATTCATTTTTCTTAGTCATTAACTTAAAATCTAATTTTCTTAGTCAATTGAAATATTTAATTATTGATTTCAGAGTTTGTTGTCCTTAATTGTTTTTTATGCACTCTATCACGAGCATGCAATATGTGTTTCTGACAAACTTTATTAATGTCCAACAGTGATGTATTAGGAAATTTGATGTGGCATATATCTGCAAAATATATATATTTGTTATTTATTTATTTTTTCAAATTAATACTAAAGTATTTCGACCAACCTCTTATTGTACTATAAGTGTTAAAGCATTGAACACTTGGCTTTTTGGGTGTTCCACGCCAAGTTGATTCTATTGCCAACTGGCCAGTTATAACAGCTTTAATTGATAATTTGACAAATGGTGACATTTCTTTTCCGCCGACACAATTTATTAATGTTTTCTGTAATAAATATATGCTTATGTATGGGGTCGAATTTATAAAAATTATAAACATATTTCAAATTGATCTCGCAGTTCATTTTCAGTTAAAAGTTTTGCATCAAAATTTGTGAATTCGTTTAAATTGTAAAAGGGTAAGGATATCAGTAGGTTAAGTTGCCCTTCCACTAATTTTTTAGTGTAATAACATCTTCAGTTAGCGTCTTCAGAAGCATTTGGGTTGCCACTTGATTTTGGTGGCTATTGATTGTGATTTGTCCAAACTATCTTTAAGGCCTCTTACCTCCATTTGCAGTTGGTATATATTAGGTTTATTTATATCTTTAAGAATGAATGTATTAATATAATATTAGAAATTGTAAAAATTATTAATTGACAAATATATAGTATTGTATTAATGTTATAATTTTATTTTGTTTGTTTATTTCAAGTTATGTAGACGCCGCTTAGCAATAAAGAAAAGTGTATAGGCATAATTCTTACCCAGGTGAATAATTAATATAATGGTATGTTAAAATGTAAAATTTTAAAGCATATCAAGTATAAACTATGAAGTGTATTCTCAAGATTTATAAATAAAATATTTTAAGTATGTATTTGTATTACATTTAGCAAAAGCGAAATTGAGGGATGCTTCGAATAAATTTTATATTTTTCGAAGTCATGTTCTTCACATTTCAAAGTGTTTACGTGTATTACGAATTATCAAATTTGTAACGTATTTAAAAAATTTCGACCTTGTTATATTAAATGGAAATTGCAATTACATCAATTAACAGTAATTTTTTAGACAGAATTTAAATTACCTTGTGTTATGGTTTGCATTGGATGATACACCAATGGTTGACTGTTGCTTTCACCGCAATTATACTTTTTTCCAGCCTCAAATGATGCTCTGGTTGGGCTCTGTCTCGAAAAGATGAATTTGTCCGGCTTTCAGATCCAGAATTGGGGAAAACTACACGCTTCTTGTACAGCAACCCCTTCTCAACACATTTTGTGCACGAATAATATCCAGTATGCCCTTTTATTCCCAGCACATACGATTTGGCGGGCGCATCCATGATTATGGTTTTACAACGAAGGTTTTATTTTTGAAAATAAGGCCAATGCATGCTAGCAAATTCAAATCTTTCAGAAATTTATTTGCGTTTTCTGGTTTTGAGTAACCTTCGAATACTCCAATTAAAAAAATGGCATTCTACGACGGTACATTTGCCAGAATAGACCAAACCTGCTAAGACGAGCTTTCGCATAGAGGTAAACCGTCAATATTTACATCTACATTTATAAGGTTGTTTTGAATGTTGGGATTTTTTAATAAAAAATCTGTAAGACAATCTTTAAGGCCATAGTGGATGTATGAATCACCTCCAATAGTACGGATGTTTACATCGTTCGGAGTCCTTTATAGGGTTCTACAATCTATAGGGACGTCAATACCCTCTTCTCTCAACAAAACCAACAGTTCGTTCAGAGCATTATGGCCCATTGACATAATTTTTCGAAAAGGATTCTCTTTCTCCATTTAGGATATCAGCTTCTATTTCGTAATCAGTGTCGCTTTGACTACTGTCCGTACTTCCATTCACATTCACTCCAACAGGTTCAAAAAAACTTATCCATTGCCTTCTGGAGTTATATTTTCTTCAAAACACATCACCTTTTCAGGTGGATTACAATTATTGCCTTGAGATGAATTTGGGAAACATTTTTGATAATAATTGAGACGCCTCCCTCTTGCTTCTCAATTCAGTAGCTTTTTTAGATGTAGAAGCCATGTCTTTTTTTCTGTTTAAATATACGAAATTATAATGATGTACTTAAGGACAAAGAACTTAGCGCAGATTAATAAAGTTATGCACTCCTTACTTAAGTTGTATATATATATATATATGTAGAATGATGTATCGTTATTATATTTCATGTTATGCGGTTAATTCACGATTACACTTTTACATAACGTTATTCTTACTGTATCTATCTTTCATTTTGTTATAGAAGTGGAAATTTCCGGAAAATCCCTGCCAAGGTCAAAGTATCAAGTCAAAAATATGAAATCGCAATATGAAGGCATAATAATGTCTCTTGTAAATTGTGGAGGCAGTGTCGGATTTGGTTTTAAATTTAAGCGTAAATGCCAATAAGATGTCATTATATTTAACATGAAAATATATCGATCCAAGAGCATAACTCGGAAGTTTGCACTTTGGGTAAACAAAGGGTAATACTCTGAGTGAATATGTAAACTGTTGAACTTGTTTTGTTTAAATTGTAACCCTTTCCCTCATAAATTTTCATATTTTCAAGATTTAAAGTTGATTGTATCACCTAAAATTTTTGTTAATTTCAATGACTTGATATTTTAGATATATTTAATTGGGATACAAATGTATTTGTTCCATACAATGCACAATATTTAACAAGTGTGGATGTGGAACAAATTTTCAAGTCATTTTTAGCGTTTTGTTTTTCAAAATATTAAATCCTATGTGGGGGGAGATTCCAGAAGAATTGGTTTTATCTCTACCATCTTTAAAACATATCTTATTTTGGTGAAAAAATTGAGATCTACCAAGACTAGAGCATTCGAATTTTAATTTCGCGATTTATGAGCTTCATGGATAGTCAAAACTTTGACCTTTGTGGGGGAGGTACCAAAAGGAGTGGACAGATCTTGTGTTTGTAGAGGTAATGGAATGTGTGAATAAAAAAGACAACCTGATGGTTATTTCGGATCTTATAATCAGTTTTGTTTTTCAAAACTTTTACCCTTTGTGGGGAGGTACCAGAAGGAATGGTCCGATCTCTACCGTCTTTATAACACATCCTGTGTTGATATTCAGATGTGCCAAGTCAGAAACAAAAACCAAATTTTTTTTTGGATTTTGGCAAAATTTCTAATTTTACAAAAATGTAAAATTAGAAATTAAATTTAAAGGAATGTAAATATCATAATTAGAGATATTCATGAAAAAAGTAGTGTTGTATTCAAATATTATAATCGTTCTGGTAAACTAACAAAAATTCCATCATGATAACTAAATGGAGTAGGAAATATATTTATTGTAGAATATTCAAAGTTTGCAAATACCCAATCTATTTGTGTTTGACTTTTAGTTGTCTATTCTTCTTCTCCAATGCATTACTTGAATGCCTTTGATTTTTAATTCTTCTGGTTGAATTACTTTGAGTGGTTATTTGGCATATATTGAAGTCTCCAATAAGTAGAATACGAGGTCGAAATGTTTTTCTAAAACCATTTTAATAGTTTCTTGAATATAAGTATTAAAGCTTTTTATAGAGAACTTAGAATTTCTGTATAAACTTTTATATATGTATTATGAGTTTTTAATTACATTGTTTGGTTGCTCGATGTATAATTCTTTGTAAATATCACTTCAGTGTTATTATCATTTTTATACCCTCCACCTTGGAAAGGAGGGTATATTAACTTTGTCATTCCGTTTGTAACATCCTTAAATATTCGTCTTAGACCCCATAAAGTATATATATTCATAATCAGCATAAAATTCTAAGTCGATTTAACGATGTCCGTCTGTCTGTCTGTCTGTCTGTCTGTCCGTCTGTCTGTCTGTTGAAATCACGATACAGCCCACATTATTTGACGTAGAGCTCCAAAATTTAGCAGAGCTATTTGCATTGTGTCTAGGATGGTTGGTATTGAAAATATCGGTCCACGTTCTGGTATAGTCCCCATATAACGGTACCTCCCGATATTCGGTATTTTGATGATTTATGCCACGTTTTTTCACGGATTTGTCTTAAAATTGGTATTTGTAGGTCATAGCAGGTCCCTGAGCGTGTGGCAAAACATTGCATGTATGGGTCCAAAATTTGGTATAGCCCCCATATAACGGTACCTCCAGATATTCGGTAATTTGATGATTTTTGCAACATTTTTTCACGGATTTGTCTGAAAATCGGTATTTGTTGGTCATAATGGCTTCCAGCTCCGGTGGCGAAACATTGCATGTATGGGTCCATGATTTGGTATAGCCCTCATATAACGGTACCTCCCGATATTCGGTATTTTGATGGTTTTTGCCACATTTTTTCACTGATTTGCCTAAAAATTGGTATTTGTGGGTCCTAATGGGTCCTAGTTCGTGTGGCGAAACATTTTAATTATAGGTCCACGTTTTGGTATAGCCCCCATATAACGGGACCTCCCGATATTCGGTAATTTAATGATTTTTGCCACATTTTTTTCACGGATTTGTCTGAAATTTGGTATTTGTTGGTCATAATTGGTTCCAGCTTCGGTGGCGAAACATTGCATGCACGGGTCCATTATTTGATATAGCCCCCATATAAAGATACCTCCCGATATTCGGTATTTTGATGGTTTTTGCCACATTTTTTCACTGATTTGTCTAAAAATTGGTATTTGTGGGCCATAATGGGTCCTAGTTCGTGTGGCGAAACATTGTAATTATAGGTCCACGTTTTGGTGTAGACCCCATATTACGGTACCTCCCCATAATCGGCATTTTAATGGTTTTTGCCACATTTCTTCTAATGTTTATTTTACCCTAAGGTGGAGGGTATTAAAAGTTTGGCCCGGCCGAACTTAATGTTTTTTTACTTGTTACAGTTTATAATTATGCCACTCTATTTGCGCAAAGTGTCCAGGCTGCCTTCAATCCTGCAAAGAATTGTGTAGTCTTCGATTAAATATTCTTCATTTGCAAGAGTCCATGATTCGACAAAGCATAAAAAATCTGATTTTTGTATGGCTTCTGCAGGTGTTATGGGAAATTGTTTCCATATGCTTGGATGCAAGTAAAGTTATGCTTGAATAAAAAAATATATGTTGGATGTAAGCACATACATCAATACAAAACATATATGATTGGATCCAAGCATGTATGTGTTTAAAGGCTCGATTATGCATTGCCACCAAACTTGGGTTGCGTTATCAGTTGTCAGCGCGACTGAAATAAAATGTTGTATTATAGAAGGCAACCCAAATGAGTTGTCGGTAAACGTCTTATCGATCAGTGTATTTTCCATCTTGTGAACTATAAACTTCAAAAATGTCAATAAATTGGAAATAACAAAACACAATTTAAAAAAAGAATTTTAAAATGATAAGTTCAGTGGAATTATTTTTTGATGAAGAAGAAAATGTTCAGGATGTTGCATCTATTGCAGTTCGTCGCGGAGTGGGACGAACACTCTCCATTTGGGTAGCAGCTTCTTCTTGTTCCACCTCAACATTTGACACTATTTCTATCCCATCTTCATCCCATGCCCCCATTATTCCGTAAATGGCACCTGCAGGATCTGTTAGTAAATTTATTTGTAGTAGATCTGCTGCGGTTTGCTCCAAAGGCGATAGACGCACTTCTTGTGATGGACCACCACCTGTGGCGTTAAGATTTCTTTTATTTTACGACATTTTCTTCTTAAGCTTCCGTACTCTCTGCCATTCTTCTGGGGTCCTTGTTGGTGGACTATGACTGTTTAGGTTGTGGGAAATTTTCTTCCACGCTTCATCTGCTGTGGCTTTGTTTTCACCAAAGGCACGGATTCCTCGAGCTAAGTTTGGATTAGCGCCCATTTTTTCTATAAGTATTTCGAACTGATGTTTTGTTGTTACTTTCACCATATTTAATCTGAAATGATATGTAAAATGATTTTGTGAAGCTAAAAAATCAATAATTGTTAAGAAAATGTGTATTTACCTCTGAATTTTACTTTTTCTTCATTGAAAACGTTCACTGCAACTGCAAATAGATGGTTGCTCAAACATGGCCGCTGTAGCAACTGAAGTTCGCAACTTCAGTTGAAAGTTGCCATACATAATGCAATTTTCGCAACTGACAACGCCACTCAACAATAATTGTTATCGATAATCGGGCCATTAGTGTAAGTAAAAATATGCTTGGAAGCAAGTAAATATATGCTTAGGAGTAAGTATAAATATATTTTTATTGAAGTATGTATATTTAATATATATGTTTAGGTGTATTTGTATACTTACGGTAGAACAATAAAACTCGAATTTTTAAATTAATTGGTTATATAGAAGTCGTATTTCATAAAATAATTATAGATAGATATTACAAATTTATGTACTAATGCCAATTTATAAATAATTTGTTTTCAGGATTTAAACGTAAGTATGATGTGTATTTTGTGTACAATAAATCCACTAGGAGATTTAAAAAATAGTCATTGAGTTCTACTCTAAGGGCAAACAAAATGGGTATCTAATCCATGATTTAATATTTCCGGGAGTTGGTCTTCACTATAACCAATATGAAAAACCCTTTTGTTTTTATATAAAATGCCAATAATAATTATCTGGTTATATTTTATTAATTATTATTATTATGTATTTTTTAAAAAACCCACGTTTATTGAAATTTCCAAAAAAATATTTTTTAAAAAATCCACGTTTATTGAAATTTCCGAAAAAATATTTTTTAAAAAATCCACGTTTATTGAAATTTCCGAAAAAATATTTTTTAAAAAATCCACGTTTATTGACAATTCCGAAAAATTATTTCTTAAAAAATCCACGTTTATTGGCAATTCCGAAAAAAATATTTTTTTAAAAAATCCACGTTTATTGACAATTCCGAAAAAATTTTTTTTAAAAAATCCACGTTTATTGACAATTCCGAAAAAATATTTTTTAAAAAATTCACGTTTATTGATAATTCCGAAAAAATATTTTTTAAAAAACCCACGTTTATTGACAATTCCGAAAAAATTAATTTTTAAAAAATCCATGTTTATTGATAGTTCCGAAATTTTTTTTTTTTAAAATCCACGTTTATGGATAACTCCGAAGAAAATATTTTTTAAGAAATCCACGTTTATTGATAATTCCGAAAAAATATTTTTTAAAAAATCCACGAAAAAATAGTTTTAAAGAATTCACGTTTATAGATAACTAGCTGAACCCGGTGCGCTTCGCTACCCCTTTTTATTTTATATGCATTCAAAATTGTATTTACGAATATATGTTGGACAAAAAACAACAAATTTAAAAATTAAAAAAAAAAATATATTGCACTACTTTAATGCGTTAATAAACAAAACCATTCGAAACGCAGTAACATGACATGCATACACGAAGGGTTTGTCCTTTGGTTTTGTTTATTTCATAGCAAATACCAAGCGTGCAGGAAACTGTAATTTTTTGAAGATGAGTGGCATTTCTATTGCAATTAGTGAATTCGAGGTAGCAATATACTTCCCCGTAATAAGCGTATTTCAAATTAATTGTTGTGTTGTGTTTTAGTGTTAGCCTAAGACGTTGTGGGTCAATGGTTTTTATTAAAATCATATCAATCTGATCCGATTTAAATATAATTTTAAAAATTTACTTTTGCACCAAATTCCCCCACACCTTTCATATTTCATTGAAATTGGTGCGTCAAATATATGAAATCGGCCGAGAATATATATATATGGGAGCTATATCCAAATCTTAACTAATTTCCAATAAATCTATCACATTTATTATTGTAACCAAATTCCGTCACACATTCTGAATTTCATTGGAATCGGTCATATATATCGGGTTTGGTGCATAACATATATGAAGTCGGCCGAAATATATATGTTAGCTATACCCAAACCTCAACCGATTTCAATATAATTTGGCAATTTTTTTCTGGTGCCAGATTTCGTCTCTCTCGCTTTGGATGCATCAAATATGTGAAATCGGCCGAGAATATATATGGGAGCTATAATCAAATCTGAGTGAATTTGAAAACAATTTGTCAGATTTATTTTTGTACCAAATTTAGTCACTCATTGCGAATTTCATTGGAATTCGAAATACGTATGTTGTTTTGTGCATCAAATATGTAAAATCGGCAGAAAAATATATGGGAGCTATATCCAAATCTGAACCGATTTTAATATAATTTGACTAATTTATTTTCTAATCAAAATCCCGTCACATATTCCAAATTTTTTTAGAATCGAACATACATATCGTGTATGGTGCATAAAATACATGAAATCGGTCGAAAATATATATGAGAGCTATATCCAAATCTGAACCAATTTTAATATAATTTGAATAATTTATTTTCTAATCAAAATCCCGTCACACATTCCCAATTTCGTGGAATCGAACATACATATCGTGTTTGGTGCATCAAATAAACGAAATCGATTGAAGATATATATGGGTGCTATATCCAAATCTGAACCGATTTCAATATAATTTGACGAATGTATACTCGTTTTAATTTCCGCTACACATTCCAAATTTCATTGAAATTAGAGATACATAGCGTGTTTGGTGCATCAAATACATGAAATCGGTTGAAAATATATATGGGATATATATCCAAATCTGAACCGATTTCAATATAAGTTGACAAATTCATTTTTGATCCAAATTTCGTTACTTATTTTAAATTTCATTAAAATTTGATATACATATCGTGTTTGGTGCACCAAATACATGAAATCGGCCGAAAATGTATATGGGAGCTATATCCAAATCTGAACCGATTTCAATATAATTTGATAAATTTATTTTCGGATCAAATCCCGTTAAACATTTCAAATTTCATTGGAATCGAACATTCATATCGTGTTTGAGGCATCAAATGAAGGAAATCAGTCGAAAATATATATGGAAGCTATATCCAAATCTGAACCGATTTCAATATAATTTGGGAAATCACTTTTTTAGATAAAATCCATCACACGTTTCAAATTTCATTGAAATTTGGGATATTTAGCGTTTGGCGCATCAAATGCTTGAAATCGGCCGAAAATATATATGGGAGCTATATCCAAATCTGAACCGATTTCAATATAATTTGGCAAATTTATTTTTGTTCCAAATTCCGTTACGCATTCCAAATTTGGAGACTGTATCTGTAATGGATCAATAGATATGTGCATACAAATTCTAAATTTTTGGGAGGTACCTCCGATTCTGATGCTATATCTCCACTTCCAAGTGGAATTTCAAAAATGTATGTAGCCTATGTTACTTTCAGGCGATGTTGCAGTATACCTGCAAATTTTCAGGAAAATCTGTTCAGCGGTTTTCGAGTCCATAAATTACAAACAAACAAACAAACAAACAAACAAACAAACAAACATACAAACATTTTCCTCTTTTATAGATATAGACTCCAAAAAATATTTTTTAAAAAATCCACGAAAAAATATTTTTAAAAAAAAATCCACGTTTATAGATAACTGTGAAAAAACATTTTTTTAAAAATCCACGTTTATAGATAACTCTCGAAAAAAAAATATTTTTATAAAATCCGCGATTATAAATATAGATATTTATATACAATTAAAACGTGAATAGAATATTCAATATAAAATAACTTGTGCTCTTACATTTTGTTCGGGTTTTCCTTTAGACATTCGTGTATGATGGCTTTTGAGGTATTCACCCTGTCTTTATTTTGCATGCGTGTACCCTGAAGAAAAATGTTCCATATTTTGTTGACCGTCGGTATTGATTTCAAAAATTAAAGTCGGTATTAATTTCAAAAATTCTATATCGTAAGTAAAAGGTGAAATTAAAGAGGGTTTTGGCTAGCTCCTCAGGATCTCCTAACGATTTGCCTTCCGACAAAGTGCCGCTAACTGTGGATGCTGATGTCACAGATTTCCTAGAATCTATATTGGATTAAAATAAATTAAATACTTAATTTATATAAAGTAAAAAAAAACAGTGTATTTACCTCCAATTAACTACTCAATTTGGAATGTTGCGGTTGACCTATACTGCAAAATTGATCTTTTATTTTGGCACCAAACACTGAGGTCGTTATATTTTCTGTTTTAAGTTCCACTTTAGCTGCTTCAATAAATTTCTTTAATTCAAAAGGTTCAGAAATTTCGACAGACAATTTCACGAATTTCGACAAATCAGTACGAATTAATTCGACTGCAAAAGCATAACTTCTTCTAGATGAGTAGATCGCATCAACAAATAGCAAAACAACCAGCCAAATCTTTTTCGCCTATGAGTGACATGCTAGTGGAAGAATGCGTCCACCAAAATCACGATCACTGAAGCAAAAAATTAATAATTTGAATAAAGTACTTCGTGAACCTCAATTTAAAAATATTATTAGTGCAGATGGTAATGTTTTGCCTCCATCTTCAGTTATGTATAAAAATATAAGTGATTCTCTAGACTGTGACAATAAATTGGAACCTATTGTTTCAGATATACAATAGATCTTACAGAAATTTGGCCAAGTATGAAACCAGAAATAATCAATTGTCATTAGATCTTTCAAAAGTAATTCGTGGACCTACGTACTTTTTAAAGAAATTCATAACTATACTAAAATCCCGTGCGCGTTAAATTTTAAAAGTTTGCAAGTGTCTTCATCCGGTATTTTTGTAACAGTAAATGGTCAATGTTCAGAGTGTCCATGTAGGTTTGAGGGTAAAATTTTTACGGAACCTTTAGAAACGAAACAATTAAAATGCAATGTATCATTTCCGACTTTGATTGCGATGTAAGGCATTTAAAAAAAAGTCTTTTCGCGGTACTTTGCGAAAAGCTGTTGGTAATAATTTGCTAGATAAAAATTTGTTGCCTTCTCAATATCGGCGAAATGAAACGCATCGCCTTATTCAAACAATAAGTAATAACAGCCCGCCAAATATTATTAAAAACTATATATTGGGAAAAGCCAAAAGAGAAGATTCAGATAGACTATTTAAAATTTCTGTGACAAGCGCTATAGAAGGATTGTACAATTAAAAAAATATTTATGGAGTACTCTGGAAAAATACACAATATAGGACTGGATCCATTTACAGTTTTTTATTGGTCGAGAGAACAAATGCTTTTATTCTCAAAATTTTATGAAACTCATGTTATAGACGCAACGGGAAGTGTAGTAAAATCAATAACACTACCAAACAAAGAACATTCTTCTCATATATTTTTATTTCAATCGGTTATAGAAATCAACAAACGTACGGTTCCTGTGTGTCAAATGCTTACTACGGTCAAAACAACAGTTACAATAATGAACTGGTTTTTGTAATTTCAAAGATTGTGCCAAATGGAACTAAATAAAATACCGATTTCAAACGAAATTATTTGCGATTTTGACAAAGCGTTTTTGGGTGCCGCGGCTCACGTTTATTCAAAGTCAAACAGCTTACGACATTATGTTGAAACATGTTTCGAAATAATTAAGGGTAATTCATAAATATTTCCGCCGTGTTTATTACGTTTGGATATATGCCACTTCACCAATATTATTGCCAGATGGAAATGTTATTCAAAACACCGAGGTGGTGTTCGCGCTCTGTATATAAGAGCAATATAAATGTGTATCATGAGTCCTTTGCGGATATGCACAATGTATTTGTTGCAATTCTGACATTTTGCCTGCACAAAAATGGTAACAAAGGAAGTCCAGCATTTCAAGCAAAGGAGTTCCTTCGATCGAAAATCAAAGGGATTCCAACCGAAGTAGCTACCAATATAATTGGCGATGATAATTTGGGCAATGCTGATGATGACAAAGAAATGGACATTGAATTTGAGGAGCAAGCGCAATCGCCGAATCTATATAATTACATCGCACATACCTATGCTGAAATCGAAGAAAGGCCAAAAAGGAAATAACTGATATCGATGATGATGCCAATACATGTTGCCCGAATTCACAAAAAAAAAATAAAAAACCTAATGCCATACTTTCCTATATTCACGGAAATAATGCAAAGTGTTAGAAAACGCGGTAACGTAAATACAACATCGGCTAGAGTGGAGTCATATTTTAACGACTTGAAGCACCGACAGTTTCGAAATATTGGCTGATAAATTTATAACAAAACACTTGAAAGTAATGGAAAAAACTCTAAAAGAAGCTGCATGTGGAACTATGGCTAGAAAAAAAGAGGAGCGGATTGTAGAACAGGATATCCCCATACCAACGATTGCTTTTTTTCACACCAAAAGATTGCGTCTCATCATACGACTCTAATCATCGGGAGAAAATGGAACAATTTCTCAAAAAAAAACTTACTTTCGAATTGGATTGGCGTGGTAGAAATAATCGAACAAATTTAAGTTCCACACTACCGGAAACATCGTCATCATCACAATCAAATAGTCCTATTAACATCAAGCGAAAGGCATCATCGTCCGATAGCGATTTACCAGAAGTATCACACTTCAAGAAACTGAAAAAAAATTTGTCTCTAAAACTTCTAAAAAGAAAATCCCATGGTACGGAGAAACTTTCCCACACTTTGAATCCAGCATTACAAAGCGAGGGACGTGGCTACCTGTCATTCCAAATGGTATAATTTGTCCCAACGTCAAGAAACTGAAAAAAAATTTGTCTCTAAATCTTCTAAAAAGAAAATCCCATGGTACGGAGAAACTTTCCCACACTTTGAATCCAGCATTACAAAGCGAGGGACGTGGCTACATGTCATTCCAAATGGTTTAATTTGTCCCAACGTGAAATTAAACGACAGAAGCATATCGCTCTCAAACACATGTGCTTTTGATAGTATACTACAAATCTTCTCCATGTGCGTTGCAAACAATCAATATTATGACGGCATTATATCAAACTTCGATAATCCCTTTATACAGTGTATGAGAATATTTTTAAAAGAGAGACTTTGTGCTAAGTTTTTGAAGAAAATGGTCGAAATTCTACGATCTCTAAGATGTACTCAGACAACAACATCTGAGTATGCGAACGATTATGGGACACCATTATGTAACATTTCCCAAGTCAATTCAGTTTGCAATGTAACGGATTTGGCGCTGGAACTTTTTGCCGAAGTCCCAAGTTACACTCTAAAATACAGCTGCACTGCAGCTCACTGATAGATACTTTAAATTTCCGAAACAATTTTAGAAAGGAATGCTGTGGCCGGAGCATGTTATCAACGCAGAGCTACAATTCACATCTTCTGATAGGTATAGATACTGGTTTGTACAGAGTAACAGCTATATCCGACTCCGTCATAGTTCCTGGAGGACCGGCGTACAATGGATTCGTCGCTTATTACGGAGATTATGAAAATACATCAATTGGTCATTATACAGCATAATACATAAAATACGATGATACTTCCACAAACAAATCTCTAGAAAGAGTAGACGAAAGCACATCGGTTGATCCACAACTACTATTTTACACGAAAATTGATGAAAGTAAATGTTGAACATTTAACAAAATAATTTTTATTAACAAAAATTGTTGTTGGCATATTCATTTATAATATAATTTTATTATATAAACGTATATAGATATAATGTATATCTATATCTATAAAAGAGGAAAATGTTTGTATGATTGTTTGTTCGTTATTTGTGGACTCGGAAATCGCTGCCCAGATTTTTCTGAAAATTTCCAAGAATACTACATCATCGCCTAAAAGTAACATAGGATATATTTTTTGAAATTCCACTTGGAACAGGAGATAAAGCATCAGAATCGGAGGTACCTCCCAAAAATTTTAAATTTATATGCACATATCTACTGATCGATTACAGATACATTCTCCATATTTAGAATAAGTGACGGGATTTGATCAGAAAATATATTTGCCAAGTTATATTGAAATCGGTTCAGATTTGGATATAGTTCCATATATATATATTTTCGGCCGGTTTCATGTATTTGATGCATTAAACACGCTGTGTACGCCCCATTTCAATGAAATTTGCAATATGTGATGGAATTGATCTAAAAAGTAAAAAAGCAGTAAGTTCGGCAGGGCCGAACTTTGAATACCCTCCCTCAAAAAAATAAAATCCATTGAAAATTCTGTTAAAATCTTTAAAATACCTAATATCGAAAGGTAGGAAGGCCGATATATGGGGGGATATACAATATTGTGGACCTATATAGACAAATCCCTTTCAGGAGTTATAGTGCTCAAAAAAAAAAAACTCCTTGTATGGATTTTCAGACAATACCATTGGAAAATATAGCTAAAATCATCAAAATACCGAATATCTCGATATTTGAATTTTTACAAAAATTACAGCAATTTTTCTGAAAAATACTGTTTTTTCGAAATTGCCATATCTTGAAAAAGGTTAAAGATATTGAGAAAAAATAAACGACACAAGTTAGCACAAATCAAGCACAACCCAGCACAACTCAACTTATTTTTTCGAAAATTGCAATTCTGACATACTTTCAAAATTGTTGTTTTTTTCGAAATTAATAAGAGATATCGAAAAAATGTTAACGGCACAAATGGGCACAAACCGAGTACGACTCAGCACAACTTTAATTTTTTCGAAATTCGAAAATTGCAATTCTCTCAATTTTTTTCGAATATCTCATAAATTGTTTCGAATTTCGCCAAAAAAAAAAAAAAAAAAAAATCGGCACAATTGAGCACAAACCTATCACAATTCAGCACAACTTTCTTTTTTTCGAAATTCGAAAATTGCAATTCCAACGGACACCACATCAAGCCTCGAGCTTCTTTGATGGCTACACACACAACAATACACACTCGTAGGCAAGCCAAGTTCTGTTTGATTATTTTGTTATTTGCTGTTGTTGTTGCGAAGATTTTTTCTTTCTATTCCATACAAATGTAACAACAAAGCTCCCGTTCATTGTCACATCAACATTGTTACCTTTGCATTATTTTAATTGTTGTTCGATTCAAAATTTCAATAACTTTCTTATATTGAACTCTTGAAACTAAATTTAACAATTAAAATAAAATATTCAACACATTTAATTTCACATACTAACCAATCCGATCGTGTCAAACTTCAACAATCAACTAAATCAAATGAAGATGTGTATTCTAAGCACACTCCAATTTTAACATTGAACAGTGTAGAAAAAAGTTGCGTTTACAGTTACATTTGAGAAACACAAATCGTAACAGCATCAACAAATAACAAACACAAGTGTTTAGCCGCGCAGCAAAAACAAAGTTTTCACCCCCCTTGTCGACGCTTTGGCGTCTTCTGCTGCGCTATACACGCAGCCCTTTGTTGTAAAATAAGTGAGAACCCTGTTGTTATGCTCTGTCTCACAAACATTTTCTCCCATCGGTTAAAAAATATGTTCTAACATAAAAAATATGTTTGCAGCCAAACAATTAAAATTCAAATATGTTACAGAATGTTGCAAACACATATATGCATCCAAATATATATTTGTTTGCAAGCAGCCCCAATATATATATATATATATATATATATATATATATATATATATATATATATATATATATATATATATATATATATATATATATATATATATATATATATATGTATATACTTGGATCCAAACATATTTCGAACGTGCATTTTCCTGCGTGTATATACAGCAACCTGTTCATTTTTTTATGTTGAAATGACCTAACTGCGGAATAAATTGGGGTCCAAAGTGGTTGCCCCTGATGCGGATGTTTTCCGTATTCGGTCGCAAAATCC
The DNA here is from genome assembly GCF_030504385.1 of Musca domestica. NCBI lineage: Eukaryota > Metazoa > Arthropoda > Insecta > Diptera > Muscidae > Musca > Musca domestica. The sequence continues at coordinate 10,703,749 of NW_026712383.1, read as the reverse complement.
CTGTGGCTCCATTCACCATGCCATTAATTACATTAATATTCACTGTCAGGATGTATTTAACCGAAACTTCAAGTTTTAGTCTGAATGACATATCTTTGGTTTCGGAAGTTTTTATTTTTTAACAGCTTCTATTATTTTACTTCATTCGTCTCAGTGATTGAATTGGCTTTTATGCTATCTTGGGCTTCTGATATGGTTTCGTCTCCGTCCAGAAGGGCCAATTTAATGGCATTAAACTCATTTAAAGAAGTAAATGAGATAAGTAATTTCTAATGGTAGCGTTTCAGTGTTTCTAAAATTCTAGACGATATTAAAAGTGGGACATTTGCCCAATCGCCATATTATTAAGTGCTTCGGCAAATCGTTGGTCGTCTCGCTGCCGCATTATATCTGTTAGATGAAAAATTTCGAACAAATTAAAAGGGGGGCTTCGTTATGGCACTATATGGATCATTGCAGTTTGGTGCGAAAATCCATTTATCTCCTACTAGTGGCAATTGTCTCAAATCTCCAAATACTATTATTTATATTCCACCAAAAACATCTGAAATAAATACATTTTTATTTTTTTATTTTAAAACCGGCAGCACCCATTTCGTGGTGTTTCTTGCTGCCGATAAAAGAAAAATGAACCGGATACGAGGAGCTGCCGTGTTAATTACAATTATGAACAACGTTGCCACTTACGAAAGAAGTTAGTGGAAGCGTATCGCACATCATAATCTCACCCCATTCAACCATGTGTTGGCCGTAATAGGTGTGTACAGGCTAAAATGAATAAATATAAATGTCTGGAAAATTACGAAAGGTGGGGAAATTGTGTCCAATGTCTGCCGTATAAAAGGGGTGACAGAGAGAAAATTCGCTATTGAAGTTTTGGTGAACGGATAAGAAAATCTTTTCATACCTGGAAAATAATGATGTGAATACCATTAAAACATAAAATAGTTGAAAGAAAAGTTTTTGTAATTTTTATTTTATTTGCTGCTTGTTGTGTATGCATGTATGTGAACAAAATTTTGTACAAAATTTGACATTTTGTTGTTTTGATGTTGTGTTTTTTTTAAGATACCATTAATCTTCAAAACGGCAGGATATCTGACCCCTCCAAGTTTTCTGTGGAGGAGGTTAGCAGAATTTTATACGAAAAAACGCAGCTAAGATGCTAATCTGCCCAAAAATATCCGTGGTTGAAGCCAAGCTCCGGATAGCCAAAGTGCTGATGCCAAATAGTGGTCCGCTCTGTATGAGTGGACATCCATGTACGTCGAAGGTTTGATGACCGAAAAGTCAGCATCACTATCTGGAAAACAAAGAGAATATATAAGTTTATAATCACTAGGTAATAATTGAATTTTTAATACTTACCGAGTCCTAACCGTTTCATAGCAAATATCATATGAATATCTTCCTTATGCGGCTTGAAATACAAAAGAAAGTTTGCTTCAATAATTATTAAATAATATGTGATGAATTTAAAAAAAAATTACACCAAAACTTCGCGATTACTAGTATAATTTAAATGTATTTATCTGTTAGCTTAAGTGTGATTGTCCGTAGTATATAGAATTTAGTTTAAGATTTAAATATTGTACAGATTCCAACGCCCGGTGACATACGTGATAATTCCTGAGTATTCTCGGTTTTGGACATATGGTAACGTCCATGGTACCCCTTAACAGAGCTCTATTAGGGAGGAAGTAGATCCAAAGACATAGAAGTATTAAGATGGGACAAGACGGAGTCGAAATATGGCAACCTTGTGAAAATACCTCTGTTATGATATCGTAACAACATAGTTAGCAATGTTAAGCGATTTAAACCGCTTAGGCAATATGTAATTAATTGGGAAAGTCTATGGAATAGAATTTTGAAATCCAATTTTTGGATTTTTCAAACTTTTATTTGTCATTTTTTTTTCTATAAAGTGTTTTTTATATTAACATGGTCCTCTCATGAGCTGTTATTTTAGATAGTATAGACACAAACCATATGCTCAGAATGCATTTTGTCTAGTCTTTACCATTTTAGGTCTTTGGTAGATCCTTAAAGTGGCCAGATTGGCAAACAAAAAATTAATTTTCATATACAGTGGTAGCCCGAGCGATTGGCTCACATTACAGAATTCAGGTTTTAGGAATTTAAAATTCGACTTTGTCAAATATTTTGTTGTTAGGAATAAGTTTAAAGAAAAGATGCCAATAAATCATTTATATTTATAATTGTTTTGTCGTAAATATGATGTGTTAAGTTTTTTTTGTAAGGTAGAAAATTAGTATGTAAGTTTCTGTTCGGTAGGTGTGTATGGTTATTGGGGCCCTTTATTTATTTTGAATTGAGGATAAAAGGGTCTAGGTAGGGTGGGCCAAGTGTGGGAACGACAATATCAAGTTTCCTTTTTCATGCTCGTATGTTGTGTTTGTGTCGTTTTATTTTGTTTGTGTATATGTTCACTCCTCATATTATTGTTCGGCCCTAGGGCTGATGGTGGCAGGGTTGAGAATCCCCTGAAAGTGTGTGCCCCGAGCGAATTGGTACCCCACCATAGCGCCACATTAGGTGGTACGGTAACATATTTTTAAAAATTTGTTTCAGTCGAATGTCTAATTTTGAAAACATTTTGGCTCCTACCATGGAAATTTCGTCGATAATGAGCACTTTCAAAAACTGTTGCAAATTCCACTATTCAATGGTCGAAGTTCTCCGGACTGCTTATTTACAGCAGGAATGTAAAGTTGAACCTCTTATTCCAAATGAAGCTTTTCCTGTTGGTGCTGAAAGCAATATAGACGGCAAATTTGGATCATATCCAGGTTTGGATTTGAAGCGTTTCATAGTGGACTGAAAAATTGCTTTTATCAAGGTACTTTTTCCCACTCCCGCAAAACGAAAATTTTTTCCGAATTTGATTCATTACATGGAAATAATATTTCTCCTGCTCAAAAAACGAATTTGATTTTCGTTTTATCTCTGCCTTCTGTATTCTCATAATAAATGTGAATTACTTGTGGATTAGATGAAACGTCTGCTACTGCAAGATACCTATTCTAACCTATTCTTCTAGATTATTTTGTTGCTCTTCCTCAATACGCTGTAATACTGATTTATGTTCTCTCTCTTCGAACAGCGTTATCTGTTTGCTTCTATAAGAGTTGTTTCCCTCTTCCCTATTTAATACGTCTACTAATTCATTTCTATTCTAACCTATTCTTCTAGATTATTTTGTTGCTCTTCCTCAATACGCTGTAATACTGATTTATGTTCTCTCTCTTCGAACAGCGTTATCTGTTTGCTTCTATAAGAGTTGTTTCCCTCTTCCCTATTTAATACGTCTACTAATTCATTTCTCTACGGGTAAAAAATATTCTCCTCTATCAGTGTTTACGGAGAATTTCCTATATCTTAAAATTCATTGATTTGCTCTCTTAAATATAGAACCTGCATTATTTTTCAATTTAAATCTACGGTTTAGAGTAATTTGCTCCCCATCTTCTTCAGGGTCCTGTGGGATTCTCACTCCATTCCAATTTTTAGAAAATCTGTACAGGGTCGCAAAATCTACCAGTCACACATTTTCCAAAGAGTCTGGCCTTTTGCTATTCTAATCCAGGTGTTTTTTGCGAAAACTTTAACATATTTTCGAGCTGATTCCTTGATTTAATTATTCTAACTCTTTTCTCAGGAATATTTGTATAAATATTTATTTCTGTTCTGCTCATTTCCGACATGTGCGTACCTAATATATTGTATGAAGCTTCCTGGGCAGGAATCTCAGTTGAATTTATGAATTTGCTTCCAGTATTTTGAAATTTTTGTAAAGGAAAATTCCCCTCTCTTATATGGTCCATTGTTTCTCTGAGTAATGATTTATATAATCAATAATATAGCTACAACATGCATAGGCGTCCAAAATATATTGAATATCCATATTGACTTGGTGGAGTCCAAGTATTGTAGGATTAAAACAATTAATGAGACGATCTCTGAATTTCCTTTCATTGCAACTCCGACTTTTTCCGCAGAATATAGATGGGAATGATAATTCTTCTGAATTTCCAGCCAGCTAAAAATCCAGCGGTCTTCGGCCTTCGCCAGGTGCAAGGGCAATAGAAGTTATTGCAATATTTTCTATGGGCTCATTATCCAACAATGTCTCCATTCCCCCGGATTCACAATATCTTCTTCTGTGTGTATTCTTGGGTTCACAAGACGTTCCTCCAAGCATGAAGGTTCTGTCATTCCTCAGTGATGTCAAGAAAATCTAAACCATTACTTAAGAAGATTTTCGGAACTTTTCCCTGTCTGACAGAATTATAAGACGTGTTACAAAACTTATACCTGTCCGACATTGATGGAAATTTCTCAGACACGGATTTATACTCCGTTGTTGGTGTTCTTGTGTGTTACGATTTCGCTCTTCCTGCCAGTATTCTGGATCCAAAAGTCGTTGTTGATGTTCTTCTGTATTGCGAATTCTTTGTTCTAGTCTGTACTCTGCATCTGCTGCTCCTGGGTATTATGAATTATGTCCTCCTCCCTATAAATAGGGTCACGACGTCTCTGCTCGTGCTCCTGGGCATCTCTATTTCTCTCCATTTGCCTTAAATTGAATCTAAACGCCTTCGTGCGCGATTGCGACAATCACGACTTCTTTCTACTACTACTACTGTGTATCACTTATCACTTTGTCTATAAGAAGTGTTTAAACGCATTTGCGAATGACTGTGTGTATCTCGTATTTTTTCTATTTGTCGCTATATCAGATTTGATCGCCGTCCTGCATGTTCCTCCCTATCCCTGCTTCTTTCTAATTCTCAGTAGGTACTATTTTTTCTTCGCTTCCTATGACGTTCAGTGTCGAATATTTGTTCACGTCAGTGTTGCCAACATTTTGAGAGCTAGAAGCGTAATTAAAAACCAGAAAAGCGTAAATGGCGTAAAAACTTTCCTTAAAAAAGCGCTATGTATTTTTTTCTAACCAAAATGCCAAAATTGTCAATAAAACACTTTTTTAAACTAAGTACTGTTATGTTCAAAAATTTAGATCGTATTTTATATAAACATTTCATGTATATAAGTGCATACATATTTTTAAATAATATGATATATTAGGAACATTTTATATGTGGTTAAATCTTACAGACATACACATTTTAAAAACAATCATGTTCACCTATAAAACCCATAGCTGCAAATGCAGTTGAAATGTCTGCATCAGTTTCTTTATTTTGTCATGAGACAGTTTGTAAAAAATAGTTTGACTTTTTGTAAACTTCCTGTGTAGAATTTTTTTTACAGACATTTGATGGCAGGTCATATTTGTCACAGCACGAATTCTCTCGACGAAGGCCATATTTAATATGTAAAATATAATTTACAGAATTTATCCTTAAATCAGTTTCTGATTTTCGATTTATATAAATCCATAGCACTGAATGCTCTTTCTACTTCTGCATTTGAGTATGGGAAGCTTAACAGTCTTATAACGAATTCTGATAAATCCTGCAAGAAATTTTGCCCTATGGAACCTTGAAATCATTTACTTCTATCCAGATCAATCTATTATCAATACTTAGTTCCATAATAGAAATGACATCCGCGTTTTTTTCTCGTTTATTTTTCCTTCAATTTCTTCGTTTTATTTTGGTTTATTAAACAAGAGTTATATGTAAATAAAAGATTTCAATGACAGGAATGAAAGACACCATGGTAGAAGAATATAGGTAGATGCATCAACGCTTGCGAACATTGGTATGTCAAAATTTTAAAATTGTTTTGTCAAAAATAAGTACATTTTTATATATTTTACTAGCTGAACCCGGTGCGCTTCGCTACCCCTTTTGATTTTATATGCATTCAAAATTTTATTTACGAATATATGTTGGTAAAAAAAAAAAACAAATTTAAAAATTAAAAAAAATTGTTGCACTACTTTAATGCGTAAATAACCAAAACCATTAGAAAAGCAGTAACATGACATACATACACGAAGGGTTTGTCCTTCGGATTTATTTATTTCATAGCAAATACCAAGCGTGCAGTAAACTGCAATCTTTTGAAGTTGAGTGGCATTTCTATTGCAATTAGTGAATTCTAGATAGCAACATACTTCGCCGTAATAAGCGTATTTCAAAGGCGTTGTGGGTCAATGGTTCTTATTAAAATCATATCCCAATCTGATCCGATTTAAATATAATTAAAAAAAAAATACTTTTACACCAAATTCCGCCACACCGTTCATATTTCATTGAAATTGGTGCGTCAAATATGTGAAATCGGCCGAGAATATATATGGGAGCTATATCCAAATCTTAACTAATTTCCTATTAATTTGTCACATTTATTATTGTAACCAAATTCCGCCACACATTCTGAATTTCATTGGTATCGGTCATATATATCATGTTTGGTGCATAACATGTATGAAATCGGCCGAAATATATATGTTAGCTATACCCAAACCTCAACTGATTTCAATATAATTTGGCAATTTTTTTCTGGTGCCAGATTTTGTCTCTCTCGCTTTGGGTGCATCAAATATGTGAAATCGGCTGAGTATATATATGGGAGCCATAAACAAGTCAGAGCGTATTTGAATATAATTTGTCAAATTTATTTTTGTACCAAATTTAGCTACTCATGCCGAATTTCATTGGAATCGGAAATACGTATCGTGTTTTGTGCATCAAATATGTGAAACCGGCTGAAAATATATATGGGAGCTATATCCAAATCTGAACCGATTTTAATATAATATGACTAATTTATTTTCTAATCAAAATCCCGTTAAATATTCCAAATTTCTTTGGAATCGAAAATACATATCGTGTATGGTGCATAAAATACATGTATTTTAGAAATTTAAAAATACATGTATTTTATGCACCATACACGATATGTATTTTCGATTCCAAAGAAATTTGGAATATTTAACGGGATTTTGATTAGAAAATAAATTAGTCAAATTATATTAAAATCGGTTCAGAAATCGGTCGAAAATATATATGAGAGCTATATCCAAATCAGAACCGATTTTAATATAATTTGACAAATGTATATTTGTTTTAATTTCCGCTACACATTCCAAATTTCATTTAAATTAGAGATACATAGCGTGTTTGGTGCATCAAATACATGAAATCGGTCGAAAATATATATGGGAGCTATATCCAAATCTGAACCGATTTCAATTTAATTTGACGAATTCATTTTGGCTCCCAATTCCGTTACTTATTATATAATAACAATAACAATTGGAAGTACATATCGTGTTTGGTGCACCAAATACATGAAATCGGCCAAAAATGTATATGGGAGCTATATCCAAATCTGAACCGATTTCAATATAATTTGACAAATTTATTTTCGGATTAAATCCCATCACACATTCCAAATTTTATTGGAATCGAACATTCATATTGCGTTTGAGGCATCAAATGAACAAAATCGGTCGAAAATATATATGGGAGCTATATCCAAATCTGAACCGATTACAATATAATTTGGCAAACTTATTTTTGTTCCAAATTCCGTTACGTATTCCAAATTTGGAGACCGTATCTTCAACCAATCAATAGATATGTGCATATAAAATCTAAATTTTTGGGAGGTACCTCCGATTCTGATGCTATATCTCCAGTTTCAAGTGGAAATTCAAAAATGTATATAGCCTATGTTACTTTCGGGCGATGTTGCAATATATATGGAAATTTTCAGGAAAATCTATTCAGCGGTTTTCGAGTCCATAAATTACAAACAAACAAACATACAAACATTTTCCTCTTTTATATTTTTATATATTTTATTTTATTATACGATGCAAATCGGAGGTTGTTACAATATGTATTTCTCAACTATTTTTAAAAATTTTAATAATTTTTTATTCAACATTTTCAATTCCAAAATCGGTTTGACAGTTCATTGTCCCAGCAGCTGGGTCGAAGCGACTACCTGTATTCTTCTACCATGAAAGACACGTAAAAAATTTGGAGTAAAGAACTTGCCATACTATCAAAATACTCGAATGTATAAACATTGCCACATTTTAAAATTTAAAACCCGATAAAAGCACCAACAGAAAAGATGAAAAGCGTAGTGTTTTTTTTCGTTTCGTGCTATGCCCACTATTTTGGCGTTTTGGGGGGTCTAAAAAGCACCATAAATAGCGCGAAAAGGACTTAGTTGGCATCGCAGGTTCACGTTGTCAGGCAGTTCGATTCGATCGTCGTACAATTCGGACAGAATTATCCATACTCAATTCATTTTGAGTATATGAAACATTAAGCCTTCTAATATTCCTGGATAAATTATCTCGCTATATTTCCGAGGATCTATTTCTATTTATTCTCCCGCGCCGCATACGTCTCTCCTGAATTATACGGCGTTGTCGCTCTGATTGTCTTCGAAGCCGTGGCATTGTGTTGTTATTCGCTAAGAAATAATTAAAAAATATCCGTATACGAACTGGAAGGCATATACTGAATGTTTTCATTAAAAGGTCCACTAGTAAGGTATTTTCTTGATCTCTGTGAACGCATGCTGATAAACTACTCCTATGTGCAAATAAATATAATATAGTTTCATGTTGAATTTTTAAACTTTTATTTATATATCTTTTTAAAAGGATTAGTGGTTATCTACACCGAAATTTTATCCTTCAAGAAACTAAGTCAGGTGTTATCTATAACAAGTTAGAAGGGCATTTCGAAGAACTAATTAGAAAAATCTTTGAACTAATGAAAAAAGAATATAGCCGTTTTATTGGGGTCTATACGACGTGGACCTACATAGGCATTGTTCGTCGTAAGCTATTACCATATTCAAATTCGAAAACTTGCAATAAACGGTGAATAATGTAGCTAAAATCATCAAAATATCGTATATAGGGAGGTAGCGTTATATCGGAGCTGTGAGAAAACCTGAACTAGCATAGACAATTTTGTGCCATAGGCTGTAGCATCCATTACGAACTTCAAATACGCGTCTCAAACAATTTCGGTGGGTATTGTACCTAAACTCGTCAAAATACCGAATATAGGGAGGTACTGGTATGTGGGGCCTATACGAAGACTTGGACCTGCATTGACAATTTGCTGTCACAGACTGTAGTTCCCATTACGAACTCTAAATACGTAATTTAAAACTACTTCGGTGAATAATAACACTAAAATCATCAAAATACCGAATATCGGGATGTGCCGTTGTATGGGGGCTATACGAAGACGTGGATGGGCACAGACAATTTTCTATCATAGGCTGTAATATCTATTACGAACCTCAAATACCAAATTTGGAACAATATCGGGAGGTACTGATATATGGGGGCTATACGAAGACGTGGACCTGCACAGACAATTTTCTGTCTTAGGCTGTAGCATTCATTACGAACTTTAAATACAAAATTTGAAATAATTCCGCAAATAATGTTGCTAAAATCATCAAAATACCGAATATCGAGGGTACCGTTATATGGGGGCTATACGATATCGTGGACCTATATAGATAATTCTCTGCCGAGGTATAAAGTACCCACAAGGAACTCCTTGTGTGGATTTTCAGACAATTCCGTTAAAAAATGTGGGTAAAGTTATAAAAATACCGAATATCGGGGGGTACATATGGAGGATATACGATATCGTGGACCTATATAGACAATTATCTCTCAGCGGGTAAAGTATTCACAAGGAACTACTTGTGTGAATTTTCAGACAATTCCATGTGGATAACATCTTCAAAATACCGAATATCGGAGGGTACCGTTATATGGGAGCTATACGATATCGTGGACCGATATAGCCCATCTTCGAACTTAACCCGACAGATTTGTGCAAAATTTTGGCTTCCTATCTTAATTCGTTTAGACTGTAGCGTGATTACAACAGACGGACAGACGGACGGACAGGGCTAAATCGTCTTAGAATTTTACGTTGATCAAGAATATATATACTTTGTTGGGTCTAAAATGATTATTTCGATGTGTTACAAACGGAATGACGAACTTAATATACCCTCCATAATATGTATTTTGGAGGGTATAAAAAGAATCTGAATTCAAACATGTTCCACATTAAACTACAAATACCATTGAGTGGGTGAGGCCGTTATATGGGGGCCATACCAAAACGGGAACCTCTAAGACAATTTTATAATTCAAGGATTGCCATATCCCAAATTTTCTTAAATATCAAATTTTGAACAATTTCATGGGTTAAGATTATCAAAATACCGAGTATCGGTGGTATCGTAATATGGCCGCTATATAAAAAACGTGGACCTAAATTTTCAATGATCTGCCACCAGAGGTAGAATCCATTATGAACTACATATACCAATTTTTAGACAAATCCGTGGGAAAATTTGGTAAAAATCATGAAAACACCTAATATACAGGAGCTAGAACGCATTATGACTTACCAATACCCATTTTTAGACAAATCCATGGAAAAATGTGGCTAAATGATCAAAACACCAGACATAGTGAGGTACCGTTATATGGGAGCTATACGAAAACGTGGACATATACATACCGACAAATACCAATTTTTAGATAAATTTGTGGAAAAATGTGACAAAAATCGTAAAAAAAGAATATCGTGAGGTATGGGGGCTATACTAAAACCTAAACCTATATATACAATGTTTCGCCACCGGAGCTAGAACCTATTACGAACTACAAATACCAATTTTTAGACAAATCCGTAAAAAATGTGGCGAAAGTCTTCAAAATTACCGAATATCGGGAGGTATCGTTACATAGGGGCTATACCAAAACGTGGACCTATATATACGCCACCGGAGCTAGAACCCATTACGAACTACGAATACCAATTTGTAGACAAATTCGTGAAAAATGTGACAAAAATCGTAAAAAATGAATATCGTGGAGGCCATACAAAAATAGCTAGCACCCATTATGACTCATAAATACCAATTTTTACACAAATCCGTGGAAAAATATTGCAAAACTCATCAAAACACCGAATATCGGGAGGTACCGTTATATGGTGGCTATACCAAAGCCTAGACCTATATACACTGGTGGCCAAAACTAAAGCAACTAAAATCGCAAAGACAATAAATGTCCTGTAACTTTTACAAAAATAAACAAAACGTAATAATTTTTCCAGTTTTAAATGAGGTCTTTAATCCACTTTTAAGAAACTAAAAATAAAAACAAAAAAATATAAAAATAATTTTGAACGAAAAATAATATATGGAAAACTAAAATGACCCAATTTTTGCTTGGTCAAAACTAAAGCAACTTTTTCATTTTTTATTTTAAAATATTTAAATTTTGGCTAGTAGTCGATAGCATCCATTATCTTTGATAGCAACTGCAAACCTACGAGGCATAGAATCTATAACACGCTCAATTTGATCCTTGGGTATGCTTTACTATGCACCCTGAACTCTTTGGAAAATGTTTATTTTATTGCTTATTTATTTCCGAATCTCGCTTAATCTTCCTGTCCACGATACTCCAAAGGTTTTCTATGGATTTTAGGTCAGGTGATTGTGCCGGCCATGACAAAACATCGATTTTTGACTCCCGAAACCAATATTTGATAAGTTTTAATACAAGTTTGGGATGATTGTCATGCTGAAACACCCAAATGAGCAGAATATTTTACTCAGCGTAAGGAAAGAACGTGGTGTCCAACACAACTATGTGAACAAACCGATCCATAACTTCCTTTATTTCATGGATAGGCCCAAGTCCATAGAAAGAAAAACAGCGCCACGCCATTTTTGACCCTCCCTCATGCTTCACTGTACTTTTCCAACACTGCGGCTCATTTTTTGGTCTTCTCATCGTAAACTTTTTCACGTCTGAGCTTTTAATATTAATCGTAGACCCATCCCAGAAATAATGTTTTTTCATTGAGCTGGATTCCACTTAATACTATCGTTTCCGAAAGCCTTTCTGATTTTTTCAGATATAAATGGCTTTTTTGATGGCTTACGGGCATGCAGACCAGCTACCACTATTAGTCTACGCACTGATCTCGAGCTTATATCCAATGATTGCTCTCTCACCAATTCAGTTGAACTCTTAAATGGTTGTTTTTTATTTCTCTCACAATTTGTTGATCAGTACGGGCTGAAGTTTTTCACGGCCTTCATCCGTTATAGACTGTTACTACTGATTCAGTTTCATAAGACCGACTTAGTATACAGAAATATTTATGAAATCACAGAAATATTTCTCGGAAATCATTTTCTGTGACATGTTGTTTTCATAGTCACTGATAATTTGCTATTTTATTCATGCACTGTATTTGCTTCCAGCCATTTTTAAACTTTTTTGGGCAGTACTTAAAAAACGAAAAGAAAAACACATGCTGTTGTAAAAAACTTCTCAAAAAGGATTTATGACAGGCGAAGGAAGCAAAATGCGATAAATATAATAGTAGAAACAACTGAAATTGCAGCGGTCATATGAATGTACAACAGAGTTGCTATTGTTTTGTCCAACCTAAAATCGGGTTAATTGTCTTTACCATACATTATTTTTTATATAAAAATGAATTTTGGTTTTTTGTTTTAGGTTTTTAAAAATGAATAAAGTGCCTAATTTAAAACAAGAAAAACTTTCTCATTTTCTTACATTTTAAAAAAGTTACAGGGAATTCATTCTCCTTGTAATTTCAGTTGCTTTAGTTTTGGCCACCAGTGTATATGTACTATTTTTCGCCACCGGAGCTAGAACCCATTATCAACAACAAATACTAATTTTTAGAAAAATCCGTGGAAAACTGTGACAAAAATCATCAAAATACCAAATATCGGGAGGTACGTTATATGGCGGATATACCAAAATGTGGACCGATGTATCTCATTTTCAATGACAACCATCCTTGAGACAATGCAAATTGTTCGTCTTAGAATATGTATGCTGATTTATGGGGCCTATGATGAATATGTGGGGATGTTACAAACGGAATGACACAGTCAATATACCCTCCATACTATGCTGCAGGGTATTAATAGTCATGTTTGATCTCGAGGGAAGTCATTCAAAGTGATTTTTGATTCGATCCTCAAGTTTTAACTACATGGTAAGTGTTGCATATTTTTAGGCAGTTATCGTTATTTCTGTGGCTAATATATATATGGAGTGTAACATTATCACCGTTACGGACCGTTAAGTTGATGGCTTTGTGAAAAGTGTTCCTATTTTAAACGTTATTTAATGAAAATTGAATATCCTTTAGGGTATTCCTTCCAACTTGGAATATCGCAATAATTATACCCTACACCACATAGTGGTAATGGTATTAGGTTTTTGTGCATTTGTTTGTAATAAAGGCCAGCACAAGACGAATTGTATGATTTATGCTTTTTTCGACACACTGACTTTGTCTACTCAATCATGTGCTATGTATTTGATAGGCAATGACAACCAACAACATCCCTCATTTGATTCATGTGTGATGTTGACAAATGAACTGAATATTGACTATTCCGACTGAATTCATTATAGAAATAAGTTCTAAAAATCGATTTAGATAAAGCTATAGCTTCCATATACAGGGTGAAATGAAAAAAAACTGCAACCAACCTCAGACTGCTGTCATTTCGAAGCTATTCGTCCGACAGTTTTTAAAATTATTCCATTGGTGAGAATTTTTCAAAAAAAAGTTATTCGTGATGGAATTCAAGCTACGATAGTGTGATTTCTTTATATTTGGCTGGAAATCACAAGAAGCTATTGTTAGAGCACTCCGGCATTTAAATGTGAATACATCATTTTTGTCTCGTACCATCGCTCGTTACCGTGATACTGGTAGCGTAGTCCGACGTCAAGGAGGTGGACGGAAGAAAACAGCAACATCAGCAGAAATGGTTCGAAAAATAAAGAAGCGACTTGATCGAAACCCGCCTCGCAGTGGCTGAATAATAGCTCGTGAGCTGAACATACCTCAATATTCCATTCGGCAAATATTGAAAAATGAGCTCGGGGTAAAGCCATTGAAATTCCAAAAAGTGCAAGAATTTACACCGCCACAGAAAGAAAATAGACTCAAAAGAGCTAAAGAGTTGCTACGCTTGGCCGAAAGTGGTGAAGTGCCGAATTTAGTTTTCTCCGATGAGAAAACATTCTTTGTCCAGCAGTTTGTATACAAACAAAATGATCTTGTTTACTTGTCAAAGAGGTCAGCTGCAAAATGTGCATGTGGGCCACCAGAACTCAAGCGCCGGCTATGGCGACGGTTTGGGCCGCCATAACAGTCGATGGTCGCTCTCCGCTCGTATTAATCGACCGTGGCATCAGAATAAATGCGGAATATTATCGCGAAAATATTCTGGAGGTGTATTAAAGCTTTGGGCACGCAAACATTTTGGCCGCAGACCTTGAACATTCCAACAGGACTGATCACGCCCCACCCATGAATCTTCACAGAATGAGGTTCCTAGCTTCATTTCCAGCGCACAATGGCGTTGGACTATTGTGTCTGGAGTATTTTGGAAAGCAAGGTTGGTACTAAAAATACTAAAGTGTCGATCACCTCAAGCAAGCCCTTCGCTTGTGTATTTATATTCTCCACCATAGCACAGTGGTCGCTGCCATTGGTCAAAATTCAAAAAATGAAAATTAGATATTTATTGTCAAATGTGTAGACATGAACTCTTAAGGGGTTAAGCTTTTTAGATTCGAAAAGTGTTAAATTAACTCTCAGATTTTGTCAGATGTGTATGTTAAGTCCAAAATACTGAAGTAACTTCGCGGCAATTTTGTCAGTTTTATAGTGCTAGTGACTGAATATGTTTTTGTTTATGGGGATTGATAAAGATGTAATTGAGAGGGGTTCAATATTTTTACAAGCATTGACTTCTGGGTACAATATTAATGTAGAAAAATTTTAGGCCTTTGCCCTGGAAACTACTAAAGAGTTAACAAATAAATATCCATGCTACTATCTTCCATCCACAGTACATACAATTTTAATACAAACGTTCCAAATAAATTTCAGAAAGTTTAGAACGCAAAATGTGAAATAATAGAACAATCTGGTGTTTAAATGTGACAAGAATTGGGCAAATAACTCTTTTTCGGGAGGTACGTTATAAGGGGACCATGCCAAAATATGCACCGACTTTGTCACTTTTTTTTTATTTTTATCCCATCAAGGAACCATAACCAAAGATTCATATCGATATTTGCACCTCGACCACTGTGCATAGTATGGAGGGTATATTAAGTTTGTCATTCCGTTTGTAACACCTCAAAATATAGATTTTAGACGCCACAAAGTCTATATATTCTTAATCAGTTTAAAATTCTATGTCGATTTATGTATGTGTAATATGTTTGCAGGAATTTTGGTATTGAAAATGGGCCATGTAGGCCCACGTCTTCGTATAGACCCTATATAAAGGTACCATCGATATTCAGTATTTTGAATTGTTTTTAATTGGGCATTTGAGTTTCGTAATGGATACTACAGCCTAAGACAGAAAATTGTCTGTGCAGGTCCACGTCTTCGTATAGCCCCCATATAACGGTGCCTCCCGATATTCGATATTTTGATGATTTAAGCTACATTATTCACCGATTTTTTTAAGTTTCGCATTTGAATATTGTAATGGCTTATGCATGTCCATGTTGTCGTATAGACCCTAATATAACAGCTACATTCGGTATTTATAAGATTTTAACAGAATTTTTAACGGATTTTATTGTTTTTGAGAATTGCATGTCCATGTCGTCGTATAGACCCTAATATAAAAGCTACATTCGGTATTTTTAAGATTGTAACAAAACTTTTAACAGATTTTATTGTTTTTGAGAATTGCTTAATTCGTTCCAAATGGTGGAGGGTATTCAAAGTTCGGCCCGGCTGAAGTTACAGATTTTTTAATTGTTTGTTTATCTTTTTGTAACTGGTTCAAAACTCTCTTTAAACTGGATAGTATTATTATTATTATATTATTTATTCATATTAATTATTTTTTTTGGAAATTCTAAGTGAATTTGACAATATTCGGTTTGTAGATCGAAACCACAAATGTTTTAGGTAATTGGACCAAAAATAATAATTAAAGTAAAATGGAATTGTGAATCATTAAAGTAATGGCAAAGTCTGCAATCTAACAAATAGCCACATATAATTTTCAATTGGTTTCGCTGTTATTTTGCATTTTACGGTTTTTGGGAATGGATCATTAAAAGTGCAAATTACAAGTCTTGGTTGTGATATTATCAAAAAATATATATTAATTAACAAAACCTTAATTAAAAATAAATCAAAATTTAAAATCCACAAAAATAGTTTTACATAGTTTGTGTTAGCATTTCAAATGTTATTGGACAAAATGAAGTCTGTGTGGATATTCGTACTTCTGGCTTTCTACGTTAACATCTACGATACATCAGTTCGTTTTACGAATATAAATGGCTTTGTTTAAGAAATTTAACGGATATAAGCCATTTCTATATAACGTCAGCGTAGATTTTTGCAAATACATAAAAAATCCCAAAAAACATCCATTTCTTGACCTCTTCCATCGTATTCTTATTAATGATTCGAATGTTAATCATTCTTGTCCTTACAATGTAAGTATTGTGTTTTAAGCTTTTCGATTTGAAAGTCGGTGCATATAACGATTGGAAAGCAGATATTAAAACTTTTATCGACATAAGTAATGATCTGTAAAAATGGATTAAATATTTATGGTACAAACATTTATGGATACATAAATATATTATGGCTGCTATCAACCATTTGATGTTCCTAAAAACTGAATAAAATGCATTATTAATTTTAAAGATTTGGTGGTGATCGTATATCTCGTATGAGTTTGTGTAAGGCATCTTCCGATATAGACAAAGCAAATTTGTCTAAATGATTATTGTGCTCAATTTCCTGAAATCCCCTACTAGACGTCACTTCTTTTATACCCTCCACCATTTTATACCCACCACCGTTTGTAAACTCCTTAATATTCGTCGTAGACCCATAAATTATATATAATCATAATCAGCATACAATTCTAGGATTTCATTTAATCGGTTTAAGGACGTCCGTCTGTCTCTCTGGCTGTTGAGATCACGATACTGCCCACATTATTTGACGTAGAGCATCAAGATTTAGAAGAACAATTTGTATTGTGTCTAGGATGTTTGGTATTGAAAATGAGATATATCCGTCCACGTTTTGGTATAGTCCCCACATAACGGTAGCTCCCAATATTGGGTATTTTGATGATTTTAGCGACATTATTCACCGGAATTGTTTCAGTTTTGGAATTTGAAGTTCGTAATCGGAACTACAGTCTGTGACAGAAAATTGTCTATGCTGGTCCAGGTCTTCGTATAGGCCCATATATCAGTACCTCCCTATATTCGGTATTTGTCGCATTTGAAGATGTCAGATTTGAAGTTCGTAATGGATGCTACAGCCTGTGACAGAAAATTGTTTATGCAGGTCCAGGTCTCCGATATAACGGTATCTCCATATATACGGTATTTTGACGATTTTAGCTACATTATTCACCGTTTATTTCAAGTTTCGAATTAGGATATGGTAATGCCTTATGAAAAACAATGTCTATATAGGTCCACATTGTATAGACCCCAATATAACGTATTCGGTATTTTTAAGATTTTAACATAATTTTTAACGAATTTTCTTCTTTGAAAATTTCCAAATGGTGTGGGGTATTCAAAGTTCGACCCGGCCAAACTTACTGCTTTTTAACTTGTTCTACCATGATTTTAAAGATTTGGTGGTGGTTGTACACCTGACAAAACATTCAAAGTCATGTTTTCACTAACATTGAAGATAACATCTTCGGTGTTTTACTTGGTTTAACCAAACTATTCAAGCAATGGTCTATTCAAAATGGTAAAAAGCCGATATGAACAATAATGTTGAATGTCCGTAAAAATAAAAGCAGTAAGTTACAGCAGAATGAATGACGCAGAATCACATACACCACTTCCAGGGCTAGAGATCTTAAACTTAAAACGATTTCACAGACATTACATGCGTTACATTTGTTGATTTAAAGCCGCCCTTGATAACGTTATTATAAAATCTATTATATTTAAGCCGGTTTATCACACAAATTCCTTCAACTTTTAGAAAATATATACAATGACACTGAATATATACAGAGTGAGAATAAAAAACCTGCAAAAGTCAAAAGACATAATTTTTACATTTTTTTTTTTTAAATTTTATTGAATGAAAGCAAAAATGTCGGAAATAGCATTAAATTTTAGAATAAGTTTAGATTGGTTGGAATTGGTCACCTTTGGCACGAATTATGGCCTTCAAACGGCTAATGAAGTCGTAACACACTGCCCGAATGTTGTTCTGCGCTATTTCGGCCCATTCCCGACGAAACGTTTGCTTGAGGTGATCGACACTTTGGTATTTTATAGTGCCAACCTTGCTTTCTAAACTACTCCAGACACAAT
The DNA here is from genome assembly GCF_030504385.1 of Musca domestica. Classification (NCBI taxonomy): domain Eukaryota; kingdom Metazoa; phylum Arthropoda; class Insecta; order Diptera; family Muscidae; genus Musca; species Musca domestica. Next base: position 10,685,322 of record NW_026712383.1, on the reverse strand, counting down.
GGTCCAACGGATTGGTATCCGGAGATTTTGGTGGACATTGTGCACTGAATGAAATGAAGCGAGGAACCTCATTCTGTAACCATTCGATGGTGCGATGGTGCTGAGTCCTTTTGGAATGTCCAAGGTCTGCGGCCAAAATATTTGCATGTCCAAGGCTTTAATACACCCTCCAGAATATTTTCGCGATAATATTCGGCATTTATTCTGATAACACACGGCTGTTATGGCGGCCCACACTATCACAATGGCCGGCGCTTGAGTTCTAGTGGCCAACCGAAGGTGCACATTTTCAGCTGACTTCTTTGGCAAGTAAGATCATTTTGTTTGTTTACAAAATGTTGGTCAACTAATGTTTTCTCATCAAAGAACAAGAAATTCGGCAGTTCACCACTTTCGGCCAAGCGAAGCAACTCTTTAGCTCTTGTGAGCCTATTTTCTTTCTTTCGCTGTGTAAGTTATTGCACTTTTTGGAAATTTCGATTGCTTTATCTCGAGCTCATTTTCAATATCTGCCGAATGGAATATTGCGATATGTTTAGCTCACGAGCCACTGGGAAGCGGGTTTCGATCAAGTCGCTTCATTACTTTTCGAACCATATCTGCTGATGTTTCTTTTTTTCCGTCCACTTCCTTGACGGACCGGGCTACGCTACCAGTATCACGGTAACGAGCAAAGGGACGAGACACAAAAGATTTATTCACATTTAAATGCTGGAGTGCTCTAACGATAGCCACTTGTTGTTTTCCAGGCAAAGCAGGGAACGAGCTTTACTTAAAACCCAACTCTGGAGTCAAGCATGGGTGTTTTCTTTCCCCTATTCTTTTCTCGCTCTATATTAACGATATCCATAGCCATTGACTTTTACTGAAGATAAGATAGTAGTATATGAAGATATATCGACTATGCATGATTGAAGAATACTGTTTTATTTGGAATCTTATTGGTAACGTGTCCAAATCCAAAAATCTGGTATTTGGAAATGGTGGAAGACTAAGTATAAGTGAGAAATGGTCATACAATGGAAATAAAATAACGATTACAAATTTATATAAATATCTAGGCGTTACTCTAACATCAGAACTTGGAATCACAAAACACATTGAAAACGGATTTGGCAAATTAAATTCAACTCGAGAAGCAGGTCAAAAAATGCAGTCTATGTAATCTAAAACAAGTAGAAATCTTATATCATATTTTCAGAGAATGTCCAATGGCTAGAGAACGAGAATGTTGCAGTCTGAGGAAGATATGGTCGACATTTTGAATGGCCGAGAGACAGTTATTAAGGTTAAGCTCGTGTATTAATAGAAAACATCTTTAAAGTATAGAGATATTCTGATTAAGGAGTATACTTCATAATAAAATAACGATATTTCCCTCTTGTTTTACAACATTTAACAAACCTGACTCCGCACAATATTTCAGTTCGTGCCTAAAAGTCGTCCAAAAACCTGTATGTACCCTTGAATGCTTGCAATTTTTCCCCACAACTGATATATCGAATTGAGACACATTAGACAAAGGTTTAAAATAAGTTTATTTTATTTTCATGCAATATGAAACAACTTTTGTTTTTGATGCAGTTAAAATCGTTTCTTTCGAACTCGTAAATTTCAGTTATTATAAACCTTAATCTTTCAAATTTACGTACTTTTGGGAAAGTTTTGTTTACAATTTTCTTCAAATCTGTTTTAATGCATGTTTTTTATGTATGAAAGTTATCAATTCTGTCATCCATTCCATCCAATTCAATAACTATGTTTAATGTACCGTAAATGTTTACAATTAATTTTGTAATTGTAATTTTCTAATATAAAATATGTTAGTTGGAGCAGCAAAAAAAAAAAAATAAATAAATAAATAAACAAAATCTATTTGTGCCCGACTTCTGGCAATTTTGTGTATGTATTTACTGTTTTGAAAATTGAAAAAAATTTTTTTTTTGGAAATCAGTGATTGGAAAAAACGTATATTGCGGGGAGCATATTAACCAGTTTTGTCATGAAATTGAATTATTGAACATTCAGGATCATATTTTTGAAATAGGAAATACAGAAATTGTATTTAACTTGTTTAAAAAAATGAAGAATAATATCGAATAATTGGAAATAACTTGTTGCATATAATATTCCATAATTCTGACAGGAAGCAGGCAGAGCCTCAAGGCTGTATTTCAGTAGTTTTACGAAAGCTGTTCTACCTACTTATTGTAGCATGATTGGTTGGTTCTATTTATCATTGGTGCGAATTGAGCCGTGTCCGCATAATTTTAGTGTTTATTTTGCCAGTAGGCAGGTTAAAGTCGTAAATGGGCCATGTAGGTCTACGTTTTCATATAGCCCCCATATATTTTGATCACTTTAGCGACATTATTGACCAGAATTCTTTCAAATTTGGTATTTGAAGGTCGTAATAGATTATGACAGAAAATTGTCTGTGCAATTCCACGTCTTCTTATAACCCCCATAAAACTGTACCTTCCTATATTCGGCATTTTGATGATTTTAGCGACATTATTTCAAATTTGTATTTGTAGGTCGTAATAGATACTACAGCTTATGACAGAAATTGTCTGTGCAGGACCACGTCTTCGTATAGCCCCCATATAACGGTACCTCCCGATATATTACTTTCATGATTTTAGCGACACTATTCACCGGAATTGTTTCAAATTTGGTATTTGGAGTTGTAATGGATGCTACAGGCTGTAACAGAAAATTGTCTACGCAAGTCCAGGTCTTCTTATTGCTCTGATTTAACGGTATCTCCCTATGTACGGTATTTTGGTGATTTTAGCTACATTATTCACCGTTTATTTCAAGTTTCGAATTTGAATACGACAATGGCTATGCCTGTGTAGGCCCACGTTGTATAGACACCAATATAACGGGTATATTCGGTATTTTACGATTTTAACAAAATTTTTAACGGATTTTATGTTTTTGAAAATTTCAAAATTCGTTCAAATGGTAGAGGGTATTTAAAGTTCGGCCTGGCCGAACTTACTGCTTTTTAATTTGTTATTTACTTAAATCCACAGCTCCTACGCAACGTTTCGTGTTGAAGGAGGATGATATACACGTGGGTTTTACATCAGCTAATTCAAGTCGAGTGCTCACAATTTTCACACGTCTTCTGTGTTAAGGTTTCTTAGTTGGTGGAATTTGTGTAAGCTTGTGTCCTAGTTCTTTCTGTTTCCTGACCAGGTATTCTTTGATGGATGAGCGTGCTGGATTAGATCTGATGTTAACTGGATCCATAGGTTCAACAGTAATCTTGCAAACATTGGTATGTGATATCCCCAAAAATAGAAAAAATCTGCAAAAAATGTTATTGTCCAGAATTATTGAAATTGAAGATTTGAGATTAGATAATAATTTACAGTCATTAATTGAGTACGCGGCAATTAACGCACTGTGTATAAAAACAAATTTAATTTATATTCACAGCCCGAAGGTGAAAAATATATTTATATTTTTGAATGAATGATGGTAATAATCTTTTCAAATCTTTTTCTTATTTGTCCCCACTGTGCAGCGTATTCATTATCCATTTCTAATTTTCAATTGGTTTAGCTGTTATTTTGCATTTTGTGTTTCTAGCGAGCAGAGCATTAAAAAACGAGAATTACGATTTTTATACCCTACAACACTATGTGTTGGGGGTATTATAAGTTTGATTGGGCCAGAATTTATGTAACACCTCGAAATATTGGTTTCCCATATAGGAAAGTATATATGGATCTTCCTAGCTCGCCGAGCTGAGTCGATCTAGCTATGTATGTCCGTCCGTCCGTCTGTCGTCTGTCCGTCTGTCCGTCTGTCCGTCTGTCCGTCTGTCCATGTTAATTTGTAATCACTCTACAGGTCGCAATTAATGCCCGATCTTCACGAAATTTAAAATGTAGGTGGGGTTAATGTCAGAATAGAACCCTATTTCTTTTGGAGATGATCGCCAAAGGTTTAGGGGTTGAAATGGACCAAATACTGAAAAAATGTCGGATTTTGCAGTAGCTATACAGACCGCAATTATAGACCAATCGACGCGGAATTTCGCATGTAGCTAGAGTTTAGGGCGTGGAAGAAGCCTTCCAATTTGGGTGGTCATCGGATAATATTTAGCGTCTAAAATAGACCATATATTTTTTGTTGAAAAAATTCAAAATTTTTCATTAAACCGCGAATATTTTAAATCCAACAAATCGAATGTATAGCAAGATATGTGCGATATATATGTCTATTAAAGAAGATATGTTTGAAAGATCTCTTATATGTCGAGAACGGCTGAACTGATTTCGACAGAATCATTAATTCAGAATGGCCTCTTGGCAGGAAAGAAAAACGTCTAAAAAAATCGCATAAAAATATCTTTCTAAAGATGAAAATATTGATTTTGTAAAATTTTCTCATATTTTTTCAATTTTTGTCATATTTTTGGCATATTTTCATTTTGAATTAAACATTTGGTAATATTTCTACAGCTAACAAAACTAAGTAGTTAGGATATCAAGATATCATATACAGATCGCATTTATGGCCCGATCCTTACGAAATTTTGCATGGGGATAAAATGAGGGTCAGAATAGAAGCCTACTCTTTTTGGAGATGATCGCCATATATTTAGCGGTTGAAATGGACCAACAAACTTCAAAATTGTCAGCAGGTCGTAATTATCGCCCGATCCTCACGCACATTTGAATGGGTGTTACCGGCCATTGCAAAAGCCAAGCAGTTTTGGATGGCCATCCAAAAATATTCAATGTGTGAAATAGTTTGCCAACTTTTGTAGACAAAATAAGAAAATGTCCATTCTAGTGACTTTTTGGAGAATTCACAAATACTGGAAGACGCACTTCTGACTATTTCGTTAACGCCGATTTCGTTGCAGAATTTAGTCAAATGTCTGTATCTCATATAGATGCGTTTCAGTCAAAAACCAATAATAAATGTTAATCTTTTGCCACTTCTGAGAGATTATAGGTCTTTGGGAAATATTGGTTTCAGATCTAGGAAGACCATTTACGTGCAACATCTACAAATAAATTGGAAATGAGCAAATTAGTTAAAGTTGCTATTATTCGAAAATTAGAGAACGAAACCTGATGGTTTTCTTTTATTATTTGTCACAATATCTTGTGGAATTCTTTCGAGTATCTCGCCTATATACACTGTATCGTTTATTGTAGTGTTGTAGGGTATTCAACGGTCGGCCCCGCTCGACTGTAGCCTTTGCTTACTTGTTATTGTTAATAATATCATTAAATGAAATTATTTTTGGACTTGAATGGTATCTGTTGTTTTGAAAACTATTAATTGAAAACCAATCAAAAACAAAATTGAAAATATAATTTGACATCGGTTGTGTTTGAATTTCAAAGGTCATTTGACAAAATGAAGTCGTTGTGGATATTAGTACTACTAGCCGTCTACGTTAAAATCTACGATACGTCGGTTCGTTTTACAAATATAAAATGTGCAGCTTTTCATCCGGACTTCGCCACGTTTCAGCAATGTCAGCTCAAAGTAATTGCCCGCGGTGTTATTGGGTTAAATGTCCATGTGAAATTATGGCAGTTGCCAGTGAATAATATTTCAGTGAGAATATATGACAATTTTCTGAAAAAATTACAATATTAACTTCTCAAATTCCAGGTTAATTTGGCCTTATTTAAAAATTTAGCGGATATAAGCCATTTCTATACAACATCACTGTAGATTTGTGTAAATATTAAAAAATCCCAGAAAACATCCATTTCTTGACCTATTCCATCGCATTATTGTCAATGATTCGAATATTAATCATACTTGTCCCTATAACGTAAGTATTGTTTTGAGGTTATGTGGTGATGGAGGAAGTGTTAATATTTTTTATTTTCAGCATGATATTATTGTAAAAAATTTACTTTTAAACGAAAATAAATTTAAATATTTACCATTGCCACGCGGAGAGTATCGTTTCGATTTAAAAGTTGCCGCATACAATGATTGGAAGGCCGATGTGAAAGCTTTTATTGATATAAGTAATGATTTGTAGAGAACGATTAAAAATTTTTTAAAAAATTATTTAAAAATGTTAGACTTCCTGTTTTTTTTTCAGTTACTTTTAGTTAAAGTTTGTGACAATTGAATATCATATCACAACTAGCGATCACAAGATTCGGTCATGGTTCATTAAGTAGATTGCGCATAATCAGAGTCGGCCACTTTTGAAATTAAAATACTTATGTGTAAGTAGTATTCTTGTTTACCTTTCCATATGAGTAATTCATAATTTAGATTCGCATGTAATCAGCTTGCCTAAATAGGTAGGGCCAGTGAATAGGCCAGTGAATTTTCGACTCTATATCCCAAGAAGAATATATAAATTTTAACAAGTAAAAAAGCTGCCTAAGTTCGGCCGAGTTGAACTTTTAATACCCCTCTACACTTTCGAAGGAACTTGAAAATATAAAAAAATCCGAAAACTACCACTTAATGAAAACCGTATATGGGGACTATACGAAGACGTAGGACCTGCATACGAATTTTTTGCCATAAGTGTAGTACCCATTAATATCTTTCAATACATAATTTGAAACGATTCGGTGAATAATGTTGCTAAAAATCGTCAAAATACCTGTTATCGGGAGCAGGTACCATTATATGGGGGCTATACGAAGTCTAGACTGCATCAAACTTTTTGGTTACAGGCTGTAGTACCCATTACGAACTTTAAATACGAAATTTGAAAAATTCCGGTAAAAACGAATATCAGGAGGGTACCGTTAAATGGAGGCTATACGAAGACTTGGACCTACACAGACAATTTTCTGTCATAGGCTGTAGTATCCACTACGAACATGAAATACCAAATTTGAAAGAATTCCGGTGAATAATGTAGCTAAAATCCTCAAAATACCGAATATTGGAAGGTACCGTTCTATGGGGGCATACGAAGACGGGGACCTGCATAGACAATTTTCTGTCAGAGGCTGTAGCATCCATTACGTACATCAAATACATCTTAATAATTTCGGTGAGTATGTACCTAAAATCGTCAAAATGCAGAATATAGGGACGGGATTCTGAGATATGGGGCCTATACGAAGACCTGAACTGCACAGAGCAATTTTCTGTCACAGACTGTAGTTCCCATTACGAACTTTAAATACAAAATTTAAAAACATTCCTGTGAATAATGTCGCTTAAATTCATCAAAATCCAGATACCGAATACCGGGAGGTACCGCTATACGAAGATAGCATACAACATTTTTTGCCATAGGTTGTAGTACCCATTAGGATCTTTCAGTACGTAATTTAAAAACGATGCTGGTGAATAGTGGTGCTGAAATCATCAAAATACCGAATATAGTGGTACGAGGGGTACCGTTTATGGGGGCTATACGAAGACGTGGACCTGCATGCAAAATTTTCTCATAAACTGTAGTACACTTTACGAATTTCATATACGAAATTTGAAATAATTCCGGTAAATAATGTCGCTAAAATCATGAAA